>NW_024423564.1:58817137-58962505 GCF_017311325.1 Ursus maritimus | reverse complement strand
ATATATAATGTAATTTGGGTACTTCCCCCCCTTTTTTAAGTGAGATTTATTTTTTTAAGTGAGGTACTTTTCTTAAAAGATATATTTATTTATTTTAGAGAGAGAGGGCGTGCGTACACAGAGGAGGGGCAGAGGGAGAGGGAGAGAGATCGTCTCAAGCAGACCCCATGCTGAGCACAGAGCCTGATGCAGGGCTCAATCCCACAACCTGGAGATCATGACCCGAGCTGCAATCAAAAGTCAGATGCTTAACCAACTGAGCCACCCAGATGCCCCGAGAGTTAGCTACTTCCTAACATCAGTTGTTGAAGCTACTTACTCTGGCCCCTAAGGTTTACAGTGCCCAGGAAAAAATGGCCTCAGATGTTCTACAGGAGCTGAAGCACATAGCAAAATCTATGTTCATTTTGCGTTTGCACTCCATTCATTTGTTCCTAACAGCACTGATAAAGACCTTGATCGTTTCAGAAACTACAGGTCATCCCAGGTAGCAAAGGGTCAATTCATCAAGAGTTGCATGACCATCTCATTGGGATGTAAAATAGTACACCCAGCCAGGACTGTCTTAGCTTCTAAAGAAATGTGTCATCAAACATGTCACATAAGCCACTCTGCTGGGCTACGTGAAATTCAATCTGACCCCTCAGATGTTGATTTTGTTCTTTCGATTCCTCATATGTTCTGACTCCACCGACCCCAGGGATGGGCCTTCCTTATGCAGACAGACACTTATATCATTATTGTACTATAGGTAGATTGTGTTTAATTTCTTTAATTGCACTTCTATTTTATGTTCTTTAAAATGAAATTTTTATTCCAATCCTATATAAATTTGATTCCCTGAATCAGTTTATTATCTCTATCCCATTTTACTAATTATAGCTTGGGTCATTGTGAATTCTATTTTGTGGCTATAATTTCTACCAAACCTGATTTCTCATATCATATAATGCAGATCTAATTTCCACAAGAAACTTTGATTATCCCATACATTTTTTTCTTGTTTGGTTCCATAACAAAGATTTGCATATGCAGGTTGAATCACTGCTGGTTTTATTTTGTGGTGACCTGCTTATCTAAGTTCAGTGTGCCCTGGAAAATATAGTTTCAAATGATACCAACACATTGTGATGCTTTGGTCAAGCTTAACCTAAATTAAACAATAAGATGGAAAATTTTAGTCAGGATTTTGTTGGTCACAATAGGAAAGGTTAGAAAAGTGGGGGGGGGGGGGATATCAAGCCACTCTGTTTCCTGCTGGAGCAGACTGCTGTATAGAGAGCCCAGGACACGAGTATCCGGATGAGGCTTGAATACAAACAGCGTGGAGAGGAGGTCGAGGAGTCCAGATGGGGACAGTGTAGGAATGGCCTTAAACACAGCCAAGATGCAGTTCAATTACAACGGCTGTTGAGGACAGACCACCCTTTCTCCATGCGTCCACCCCTCTGTGCACAGTCTCCTGGCTCCTGGAAGGATGCATCAGTCTGGTCCAAGGCTACTTATGGATCATGCTGTTCTTGGGCTGGGAGCTGTGCCTTAAGGGCCAGCACATGTGTGCTCTGCTTCCTTCAACCACAGGCCTCAGGTGCGGGGCAGAAACTGAGCACAGTTAGGAAGCAGCAGGGAGCAGCAGGGCACAGTCCAGGCATTTCTGGGTCCTGGGCTGGGACACAATCCTAATATCCTCAAATTCTCACCCTTCTTCCTAGCAAGTGCTTATCGTAGGACCTTGAGCGAGTTGCTAAAACTTACGCAGGGTCCATTTTCTCATGTGTAAAATGAGAGAGGTGGTGAGAACTCATAAAAATAACTTGTATCACGGAGTGCTCACTGTAGACCCTGCACTCTCCTAGATGCCTTACAGAAATGGACTCACCACACAGAACAACCCAATCAGGTAGGTACTATTCAGACTCTCTTTATTGGAGCATGAAACCAAAGCCTAAAGAGGTTAATAACTTGATCAAGATTCCACAGTTAGTTCTGGATGGACTTGAATCACATGGACTCTACCTTGCTAGGTAACCCCCTCCCCACCACACACACACACACCACACACACATACACACATATCACCTAATTAATTAGCATAAGCATCTGATGTATTTGGAACAAATGGGTGTGCCTTAATTGGGAAACCTACAAAAGTGCCATGCAAGAGGGCTAAGTATAGAGGTGACATTATGAAATGTAAACTTCAGAAATATTAGTCTGTCATGGCCGTCCTGTCCCCAAGTTAGAACTGAAGCACCCTCCCTAGGATGTGGGAAGTGAGAGGAAAATATAGTAAATTCATACCCTACACTCTAGAACAGGAAGAGCTTTCCCATATCATCTGCCCCAGCCTGCTCCTGCTGGTTGATATCCCGAGGGAAGGACTTGGGCAGAACACTGAAGCAAGTTAGACCAAACTCCCATCCTAGGGGCTCCTACCTAAGTTCTAACCCCGCGTCCTCCAGTGTCACACTGCCTCCCCAGCATTTGGGAAAAGAGTAAAAAGAATAACCCAACCAGAGCGATCATGGTGTTCACATGTGAAAGAGCCCATAGACACACCTCTCAACGCCTGACTTCCGCTTAGCATCTCAGATTTCTCTGGAAATAACACTCTCCTTATCCTGTGCAGTTCCCGGCAGGCTTATCGTCAGCCTTTCCCTGGGAACAGAGGCACTTCAGGGACATCTACTTCTAACTGTCAGAATGAGAAGAACATCTAAATGGTGTTGGAGGGAGTGGAGTGCAAGGCTTCAGCTCTTCTTTTGATGTTTTTAACCCCTGTTTTAAGCCACTGTAAACTCACCGGACAACCTCCTTTTTTCCTCTGCACTTTCCCCTCTCCCTTTACCTAGCCATCTTGCCAAGGCTGTGAGTTGACATGTGACAGGAACAGGGCTCCAACCCAAACCCAGACATTCTCCCTCTGATTTTCATGTTCTCCGTACCAAAATATTAGATGTTATTTGATTTCAGCTCTTCTCCAACATAATCAAATCCTTAATCGTGCATTTCTATGACCCCTGCACCCAGATGCTGCTTGGGTTTCAAGGATGGAGGATAAATAGAAGGAGGGTCTAAAAAATTAGATATATAATTATAAATTATAAATATATAACTTTTATAGTTTACCTATATAAATTATATAAGTTATATATATGTATAAAATAATTATGTATAATTATAAATTATAAAAATATATAATTTATATAGTATTATATTAGTACTAAAAGGCATAAATTTTTGTATATTATGTATTTATAAATATAAACTTATATATATATGAAATATATACATAAATGGAGAGAGAGAGAAAGAGACTGTTATTTATGAGGCACCAAACTAGAGATCCTTTTATTAGATACACTCGCATGTGTCACTTATGATGAGTATTACTGCCCTCATTATTCTTCTCAAAACCAAGTCTTAGAAAAAATCATGTACTTCCCGGGTAGCTGGGAGGGGATCTGGGATCCAGACCCCTCCTTCTGAGTCATAGCAGCTACTAATCTAACCCCCACATAATCCACATTCCAAAAATATCAGGGCGGTATAGGGGCTGTCTTCCAGATTTGGTAGATGTGACATCTAGAATGTCAAAGGGTTTCAGATTTGCTCCGTTCAGCACTTTCTTCTGCTGTTATCGAGCAGCTTCTAGGTGCAGGCTCCTGCGCTAGGGATTCAGAGATGTGAACAACACTGTCCTAGTCCTCAGAGAGAGCTGCACAAAGATAAATAATGATACAAGATAAGAAAATAAAAGTGTGTTCATCGTGAGTCCCAACAGTGAGATGGTTAGCATGGTGTCACACTTGCTTGTGACCCAAGAGAAAAGACTGTGAGGAATGACATAAGAGGCACTCAGCAGGCAGTCGCTGAGTGGATGACAGCTGGACAATGCAAAAGAAAGGTCAGCATCTGGGAAGACGTCTGCTCTACTACCCACCCATGTAACTTCTCCCCCATGTATCTCTGTCCACAATGCGTATTGAGGACTACTGCGTACTTGACACTAGTTTTACAACCATCTTTGATTGCATCAAAGAACTCACCATCTAGTAAGAAATCAAACAAGCCAATGTAAAGAGTACAGTCCAGTGAATCAATATGCAAATGTGACCAGTGCACATGGGGGGCTCAAGATCTACAATCAAAGAAGGAACTTTCTATGTCTCTCACCTGCTCAGCGGTGGAGTCCTTCCTATATTCCAGATGAAAGCTAAGGCAGGCCCCTGACTTCCTTGTTTACTCTTAGATAATCAAAAGTTTGGGAGTCATTTAAAATCCTTAAGTAGGGGGCATCTGGCTGGCTCAGTTGGAGGAACATGTGACTCTTGATCTTGGGGGTCATGAGTTTGAGTCCCATGTAGGGTGTAGGGATTACTAAAAAAAGAATAATAAATAAACTAGTTTTTAAAAATCCTTAGGTAAAATCTCAATTCAGTAGAATCAATGTAATAAGCAAATTTCCAACTCTGTAGAAGATGAATACTTGCTCCTCCTCCATCTCTGGCCTACTGCAGTCCAGGGGAGGGTTATAGACAGTGTCTACATCCTTCCGTACCCCAGCTCTGCCTCCCACAGCTCTGCTACCTGTAGTCTGGGGACATCATTCTGCTCCACTGTCCTGTATCCCACGAGGTAGGACAAAGTCTATCTTGCATGTAATGGGCCCTCTGTGATACATTTTGATGGATGCATTTGAAGACACTGTTGAGTACAGCTGGATGGCATTACTTGTCCCCACCGCATCTACTGCCAACCTTCCTGGAAGAGCCTCCAGCATCCATTCATGTGTGCCATAATGAAGACAACCCACCCCGCCCCGTAGCTATTGCCCTTATGGCATTTCTTTGCTGCAAATGAAGGAGCGACTTCATCTTTCTTGAGCCTCCTATGTCAGGTACCAATCATTTCACTCATTTCCCAAAATAACCCTAAGGAATATGTATCACTTTTCCAGACAGGAAAAGTGAGTTTCAAGCAGGTTAAGTAACATGCCTGAAGACACACAGCATCTACATGGCAGAGTGAGGTTTAAGCGCCTCTGACTCCAAATCCCATGGGTCGTAATGAAAGGACAAGTCAATTATGAGACAGGAGACCTGGAACTCATCCCAGTTTTGCCATTAATTTGACTGTGACCTTGGCTAATCTCCACCTCCTGTCTGAGTCTGAGTTTCCTCATCTGTAGATGAAGGAGCTGGATAGAGTAACCACTGCTGCCTTTCCAAATGCAGAGCTCCAAGCTACTGAAAGGTGCTTATGTTAGTCCCATTGGCCAGCCCACATGTTTTGATTCAGAATTTCCCTTGTGGTAATCTATCTCGTCTTGTTAGTTCCTGCCTGCACTTCTAACCTCCTTCATTTGGGGTCATTTGTATTGCTCTTATGGTTACTCATGTTTATGGAGGGCCTGATTTAGCATCATCTGCAGATTTCATCAAAGGGCATTTATTCACCACCTACCTAGGGGAACTTAACGCGCCAAGTGAAATAGCAATGGCAGGGCTCACGTCCTGATCACTTTCTTCCTTCTTGCATGGTTCTCAAAATAACTGCCCTCCAAGTGGGTTAGCACTATCCCGAAAACCTGTGGCTTTGGGTCAGATGGACCTGTGTAGAAAACTTGTGAGTTACTTAACTTTTACCTAACCTTTCTGGACTTCGGTTCCTTCATCTAGGAAACAGGAATCATTACATCCACCTCAAAGGGCTGTTTGAAGTATTAGAATTATGTGTGGAATATGGAATGGTCCAATCCAGGGTCTGGAACAAGTTACTCCCCTCCCACCTTCCCCATCACTAAAAGCTTTGGGAATGGCCGCCAAGAAAACAGAGCTTTCAAAAGAGGTATCATGAATAGCATCATGGGGAGTTCTCTTGCAATGATATATAATATTGCCCATATGCCTCTTAACACCTCCTAGACATATAATGTGTACCTTTGGCCTACAAAGAAAGAAGGAAAACAAAATCTCAGGTCTCCCTGGTGAGTGACCTTGGAGAGGTTATTTAATCTTGTTAAGCCTCTTTTTATTAGGCCTAAGTCTCTACACTTTTCCATGGTTGTGAGGATTAAATGGAGTAATGCAGGTATAATGCTGGGCCATGGTAAGTACTTCATTCATCAGATGGCACTGTATTTGAATACCTTCTGCCATTTACTAACTTGAAGATCCCTTTAAGGCCTCATTTCTACCAATGTTAAATGGGGATCATGATTCTTATGTTTAATGTGGTTGTGCAGGTCCATGCAGTACCATTAGGGGGGTTGCCTAATACCAGAAATTGCTTGTATATGGTAAGACCTATTCCCTCACTTTTCCTGAATGCTTTCGAGTTGTGTTGTCATCATGAGGAAGAGCTAAAGAGTATGTTTTTAAAAAAAGAAAAGAAAAAAAGAGGTAGAGATGCACAAAGGCAAAACAAGGGACATGTATTCCTTTCTCTGGAGGGTTCCTGAGAGTTAAATTTGGAGCAGGGTTGAGCTATCAAGATGGTTCTGCACAAACAAAAACTTTACTAGGCGATCACATTTGGTTCATATCAAAATCACTCAGATCCAAAGATGCATTCCAAGCAGTTGACATCCATTTCAGTTGGATGCTAATCCCATTTTAAAAATTAATCCAAACTTGACAAGAAGCTGATCTCATGTACCTCACCAGGACATCCCACTCCCAGTCGGTTTCCTGGGAAGGAAACGGGGAGCCTGGCTGTCAAAGCCAGAACTGGAGACACGCCTTTCCCGCACTTCAGCTGAAATGTGCAGTTTCAGAAAGGACTGAAACAGCCTGGTTGAATCTCATAAATCACTGCTGCCGCGGCCTCTTTGCCTTTCACTTGAGATTTACCAAAAAACAAAAGCATTCACGTCCTTTCCTGAGATCACTGGATCCTTGAGCCCCACCACCAGAAGGGCCTCCAGAAGCTTGCCTCTTCCCTTCTTACCAGTTCTTCACATCAAATAGTCACCAAAGCCCACAGTTCTGTCCTCCTGTCATTCCCCAAACCCATCTGTTCAACTGTATCCCAGCTTTTGCTCCCTTGGTCAAAATCTCATTACTTCTCACTTAGACTGTTGCAATCATGTCCCAAATCTTCAGAACTCTGCCTGTCCATCCCCTCTACTGCAGTCAGCATCTTTACAATATACCAATATGACCATACTGCTCCTTGCTTAAAAGCTTCCAGGCGCTCCCCTCAGGATCAAGTACAAAACGCCCACCTTCGCTGTTGACACTGAGCATGTTCTGCCCTATGTCTACCTCCAGAATCCTCCTCTGCCACTGCCCCCTCCTTACACTCTGTACCCCAGCCATAATTAAGTCTGAACTGCTGCTTTATTTCTAGAATGTTTTAATATATCTGAAACTACCCAAGAGCCTTTATGTGCTCCTCAGAACTAACATAAATATAATCTCCTTTTGAAGGCCTCTCCTGACTTCTCTCCATCCCCAAGCACAGTTATCTGCTTTCCTGCCTGTGGCCTCACACACTTGGCATCCACTCTGTTTATACTGTCTTAGAATTATCAGTGCACATGTCTGTTGTCCCCACTATGCTTCGAATTCCTCGAAAGCCATATTGCAGCACCTTAGATTACCATGTCCATAGAGTAGGTGTGAAGGCGCTCACAGTCTGTAAATGTTCACTGACTGTCTACCATGTGCACAGCACTGGGCATGAGTATGTACCCTGTACTCAAAGACCCTACAGCCTGGGGGAACAGCCAATATACAGAGGCAAATAATAATACGATGTGATATGGTAGAAGGAAACACAAGGTACTCAAAGTAGAATCCCAAGGAGAGGCCCTGAACAATCTGGGTTGAGAGTGAGGGGAGAAAAATACTTCTAAGAGGAGATGATGTAAGCTATTTCCTTTAAATTTCAATTGTGTTTGGACTTTTAGAATTTCAGGTTTATGGTTCAAGTTGGCAGAATGGACATGCTCCCAGATAAGACCCTGTTGAAGAGCCTAACAAAGATGTACAAAATAGAATACATAAATCCCTGGCAGTACTGATGAACAAATAGACAAAAAAAGTGGGTGCAATCCACACATAAATCTCTGAAGGGCAGAAAGCAAATGGCATCACTGAGGCATAAGTTAGAGCACAAGAGGTCAGTGAGAGAGACAGACGGAAGACTGCGGTGAATGTGTGACCCAGTGTAACCTGGTAGGGCCCTAGAAAGGCCCTGGGACAGGAGTGAGCAGGCATGGGGAGCCAGAAAGTGCTATGGGATGGCCATCATGAAGGAATCAAGGCTAGCCTGGAGAGGGCCCAGAGTCTGCATGAGGACTGGGGATGGGGGCAGAGAAGAGTTCAGGGCAAATCCACAAGTCCATCTTGAGCTGACAAAAGAAGAAAGATGCCCCATCCAGGGAGAAAGTGTCCTGCTTTTCACTGTGGAAATTGTGGGAACTCAAACAAACTGCTCTACTCTGTGCCATGCACCATAAGGACCAGCCTGCCATCTGAAGAGGATCTGTTCATCTACACAGAGCTCTCTGTCAGCCCTCCCACCTGGAGGAAAGGCCTTCTGAAAGTAGACCTGGATCACTAAGGGAAACCAGTCAACCAGCTGCCTATGCTGTCAGGTGAGAGAGTCACAAATGAAAGTAAGCCAACTGGGTCAACATTTGAGGAAAACTGATAAGAAACAGAAATCCCAAGCCTGAAAAAATGCAAGCAGTGGACTCTGGATGCAACATAAGAAACAGAAGAGGATTTTCAAACTACATTTCAGCAGAAACCCAAATTAGTGTCGCCATGAGAAAGAGGCAACCAAGTGTCCTTGGAAATGTGAACTATGTTCATCGACATGTAAAAAATTCAGCAGTGGAGCCAGATGATAGGTTGGTCATGGCTAGAGACCAAATGAGTCCTCTGGGAGATGAAGTTAAGGAGATCCCTTGGCACAGGTACCAGAAGGCAAGGAGGAGGGAAATATGAGAATACTGCAAGTTAGACTAAATGGAGAACAAGTCCAGAAGACTCAGAATTCCTTTAATAGGAGTTTCAGATATGGAGATATTAGTGAGAGCCATGGGGTGGTGCAGATATCAAAGAAAAAAATAGGAAGAAAACAAAAAACAGAAATCCATATTCCTTGTCCTTAAATAGAGATTCGAGTTTTCAGAGGTTGAAAGGATCATTTCAGTGTGAAGCATGACAGGTGTAAACAAAGCAAACAAATAAACAAAATGAAAACCCACTCTCAGTCATGATCTGGTGAAATTTCAGCAAGACAATCTTAAAATATGCCAGGCAGTAAATGCACCTGAAAAAGACAAAGGATCAGACTGCCCTCAGATTTTTGTGTCAACAATTACTGACCCTCGATGACATGGAAGAGTGTCTCTGGTTATGAGGGAACATGCTTTTGAATCTAAAACTTTATAAGCAGTGTGAAACTAATTTAAGAATTTCCAGGATTGGGGTGGGGGGACTCCAAAAGATTATGTAATAGGCAAAGAATGACTTCCCCCAAAGGTGTCACATCCTAATTCCAGTATGAGTATGTTACCTTACATGGACTTGCAGATATGAACACATTAAGGACCCTGCCATGGATCATTAAAAGTGGGAAACCTTTTCCTTTGCAGTCAGAGGGAGATGTGACTACAGAAGAATGATCAAAGGGATGTCACATTGCTGGATTTGAAGACAGAGGAATGGGGCCAGGAGACAAAGGATGCAAGAGACCTCTGGAATCCAGAAAAGGCAAGGAAACATTTTCCCTGAGTGTCTCCAGAAAGGAATCTAGCTCTGCCCATATTTTTATTTTAGCCTAGTGAGACCTAGGTCAGATATCTAACCTACAGAAGTGTTAAGATAATAAACGTGTTGTTTTAAGCCACAAAGTTTGTCATGATATGTTACAGCAACAACAGGAAACTGTACAGTTACCTCCCACACTCCTCTTCTGAAAATAATTACTTGGGAATATACTCTAGCAAAATGAAAAAGGAAGCTAAGAAAGAGAAATGAATATGATGTAAGAGACAGTGGAACTAATCCAGAATTCTACATCCAATATTAAATTAGTTTCAGGTATACAACATAGTGATTCGATAATTAAATACACTACAAAATGCTCACCAAGATAAGTGTGTAGTTACTGTACCATACAGAGTTTTCACTGTATCACTGACTATATTCCCTGTGCTGGACTTTTCATCCTCCTGAGTTACCTGTTTTATAACTGGAAGTTTGTACCTCTTAATCTCCTTCTCCTATTTCACCCATCCACTCCCCCCCCTCACCGTGGCAACCACCAGTTTACATGTAAAATCATATATACTGTGAAAAAGGAATGAGGAAAAGGGGGTGATTATAAGATTTGGGGACTGAACCACTACGAAGAGTGGTGGGGAAGACTGGAGGGGAGCAGGTGGGAGGGGCAGGGAGGGGTGGGGCCCAAGACCATGGATTTCCCTGGGGATATTTCAAGTCTGAGATGTCTGTTAGACATCCAGGCAGAGATATCAAGCAGGATGTAAGAGTCTGGGATTCAGCGAAAGGGCTATTTACTTGAAATATTAAAAATAACTTAACTAAAAATAATAGCACAAGAGATGGGAAGTGAGAATGGATTCTGGAAGTGGAGCAATGACCTGAATCTTTCATTCCAGGAATCCATAAATACTATTTAAATTTGAGAGATTAAATAACATCATACAAGCATATGAATTAGAGTTACAGCAGTGACCGGCCTGAAATGAAAAACAGTCAAAAAGAACTTGTTTATGGTAAGGGAAATGAGCCAGTCACAAAAGGACAAACATTGTATGACTCCGGCTACCTACAGTAGACAAATGGATAGAGTCAGGAAGTAGAGGGCTGTTGCTGGGGGCAGCGGTAGACAGAATGGGGAGGAATTGTTTAAGGGGTACAGAGTTTCATTTGGGGAAGACGAAAAATTTTGTAGAAACACAAGGGGGTGATGGCTGCACAACCATGTGAGTGCACTCAATGCCACTGAACTGTACACTTAAAAATGGTCAAAATGGCAAATTTTACATTATGAGCATTTTACCAGAATAATTTTTTTTTAATTTTTATAAACTCACAGAGTAATCACATGCACAAAAAGGAAATAGTTACCTCGTGCAATGGGAGATGAGGAGATGGGGGGAAGGGAGATTTCTGCTTTGTGTTTTGTACTTTTCTGTACTGTTTGGATTCTTTAACCATATGCACACATTATTTTCATATTTAAAAATAAAATATTTTAAAAGAACGAGTATGCAAAGGGAGAATTTCAATCCATGTTTCTGCTTGGCTTGCAACTCAATTTCTCAAAACACTATTTTATAGAAGCTGATTTCCAAGAAGCCTTCAAAGCCCCTTTTTATTATTATTATTACTAGAAGCCATTCCCTTGGAAGCAGACACTTGTGATTTTCCGATGGAGCTCGCTATTCAAAGCCTCAGAGAGTAAGTGCACTTGGAAACCTATTCCGCACACCCGCCTTTGAACGGCCATGTTTTCCAGGGCCCCTCGCGCATCCAGTTGGCTTCCCATCCAACACATCCGTCAGCGGCCAGTATTTACTGAGTTGCCTGTGGGGGTGGCCAGAACCTGCTGGAGCATGCCCGCGACAGAAAACCTTCCCACCAGCAAAACAGACCTCAGGAAAATCCCAGACTACAGGGGCTCATCGCCCGGGCTGCAACCAGCAGGCTCTAGGATGCCAATAAAAAGGCCTCGGATAAAGCCTTCTCATCTTACAGAACTTACCAGAAATTTTAGATTCCAAGCAGAGGATTCCGGCATGTCAGGGTTAGAAGAGACTTCAGAAATCATACTGTAAAACCATTCCTTTTTATCCAGGAGGAAATGAGAGCCAAACATATGCAACCACACATAATGCGTTAGACGCAGCACCCAGGCCCAGAAGCAGGTGTGGCCATGCTCTAGATTAAGTCTGAAAGGGTCTCCCAGAATGATGGGTCCTGTCCTGCAGGGTTAGGTTGAGAAACAGATGGTAGTAAGGGGAGTAGGAAGAAGGGAGGAAGCAGGGAAGGAATATAGACATGGAGGTGAAGTTACCTTGGCAGAGAGTAATAAATAGCATGATGAGTAAGCCCGAATTCTCTGGACTGTGAAGCCACTCAGTTGATGCATGGTTTCTCTGTTGATTGACGTTTATTCATTGTCTGTGCCAGACCTTGCTCAATGGCTGTGGATATAGACATGGCCCTGCCCTTGAGAGATAGGCCAACAGGCCAGATGGTTACCATGGCCACTAACAGAGACAGTTGCAATATGGTCTGAGAAGCATGGGATCAAGTACTAGTTCCTAAACTTTATCGATCATAAGAATTCGACATCCCAGATTTACTAAGATTATTCAGGGGAAGGGGCTGATAATCTGCGTTTTTATTAAGAGTCCCCCATCCACACTCTAGTAATTCTTATGATCAGTCAGTCTGGCTCTGGAATCATTCAGAGCTGGATTCCAGTACTGATTCAGGCCAATGATGTGGCCTGACTGACAAAATTACCTATTGGGATATTCACCTTTACCTGCTTCCAAGTCCCTAAAACTGGCTTTCCCAACAGTCAAGATACAGTCACTTGATATTGTTGTACAGGTTGCGTACTGTATAAAGACACCAGTCAAGAGACTGAGTGTCTGCTGAAATGCCACCTTGTATTAATTCCTCCACCCAGAGGAAGGGACCCCATTTTTTTCATCAAAATGCTCTAAGCTTTGCCTCCTATTGAACTGTGCCATCCCAGAGGGAGTGACTTTCGTAATTATTCAGCCCAGATGAGGCACTTCTTTTCTAATTTGTACGAAGTCCCCATATAGACTAGCAGGATCCTGAAAATGTTACTGTTACCTTCCACCACTCCCAGAATTCCCTGCTGCTGACGCTGTCTTCCTCTCTTCGGTGTCTATACCAGTCTGACGTATGAGCTGGTTCCTATCTGAGTCCTCACTAGTCAACTGGGCCCTGCAAAAAGGGATGTCGCACCCCAAAGACTGCCTGCCCTGTGCTGGGAACCAGACTCAGTGTAGCTTGTGACGGACAATATGAGTTTCAGAGTCAGACCTGAGTTCACTTCGCGACATTACTCTTTAGAGTGTGACTTGAACAAATGGAGTATTATCTATCTAATGCTTCATGTGCCAGATACTGAAAAGTTTCTTATGTCTAACCTTGCTGTAAGGGTTGAACAAGATAAAGCATGTAATAGTCCTTAGCACAGAGCCGAGGACATAGTGAGTTTTGTTTCCTATGAGTGATCTCATATGATTTCAACTTCACCATGACATCTTTGGATAGCTATTATTATCATCCCTGTCTCAAAGATGAAGACAGTAAGGGAGGGATGGGGGGAAGCTGTACAGAGCTGATGTCCAAATCCAACTCTGTCTTGTCCATGCTTTTTCTACTTTTGCCACTAGATTCACACATCAACTTTTCTCTGGGTTCCAGGTTTGAGGAGAGGAAAGGATAAGATTTCACTCTCAATTTATAAATGCGCCTACGTTAGGCCTCACAGACACAGGTATAATGGCAAACAGCCGTTTGATTTTGAGGGCCAATTCAGATGGGTGGGTAATTACTGCTCAGAAGACCGTGTCATGAAGGATTGCAAGAGCAAGTCAGAGTTCACAGAGTATCATGATTGATTAATAATGTCAGCCATGGGAAGGGGGTCCAGGAATGATGGCAGGCTCTATGGAGCGCACCCTACCCCCTTTCAGATTTCAATGTCTGCCCAAACTCAAGCACACTTGATAAAAAGGGAGGTCCAAGGGTACTAAATAAAGCTGTTAAAGACCATTAGCACCTTATTAAGACCTTTTCCCAGATGCAGCCAGAAACAGCCAAAGAATACAGAATGGAGGAACATTTTGGAGAAAGAGCATAGAGCTGTCTGAAGCATTTGATGTAAGGTGCACAAACTCAGTTTTGTCTATTCCCAGACTTCTCGGCTTCATCTCTCCCAACATCCGGGAGCTAGAGGAAGGTCACTATGGAATTCTGAAACCTCCTCATGAGGTCCAGTAGGAGGTTATGTGTGACCTTGGGCAATTAAGTTAGGCTCTCCCAATCTCAGCTGTTTCATCTGCAAAAGGAAGATAATCATCTTTAACTCTTCTTGGTTTTACAACAAGATAAATTATCTAAAGAAGCTACGGAGAACTCCCAAAGTTGATGCTTGAAAATGTTCATTCTCCATTCCTTCCCTTCCTCCCTTGATAGGAGCATTGTGACATGGTAAATCAGGGTTGTTGAGGTATAATTTGCATATAGTAAAATTCGTTTATTTCAGATGAACAGTTCCATGAATAGCCATGCAACTACTGCCTCAGTAAAATATAAAATGCTACCATCACCCCAGAAAGTTCCTTCCTGCCCCTTTCCAGTCAGTCCCTTGCCCCGATCTCTAGCCCCTGAAGAACACTGATCTTCTTTCTGCCCCCACACTGTTGCTTTTTATTGTGACCTATTTTAAAAGCATAAATCCAAATAGCAAATAATTCTCTTGAGTTTTTCTTTTACATCGTACTCAAAAATAGCTCAGCTCTGACAGCTCAGCTCTCTTTTCCAGGAAAATTCTTCATTAAGTAAATGAATTCAATGTGCATATTAAAAACACTCAGCTTAGTATTTCTTCTATTTATAGCCCCGGAGTTCATCCAACAGGGGCCCAGCAAGCTGTCAGGGTCTCCCTGCCCTCTTCAGCCCACACTCTCTCCTCCCTGCTCTCCTCCCAGCCCTGCTGCCCAGCTGGCTCCAGGCCCAGGTGGCACAGGCAAGCGTTCCCTAGGGGGTGTGATCCTCAACTTCTCAGTGCAAATTTGAGGACGCCCTGGAATTGCCATGGGGAATATATGGCCATATAATACTTCACAGCAGCATGGAGAAGGAAGGGAGCTACACTGGAAACAAGGGGAGAAGGAGGGATGGGTAGGGAGGGCTCTGCGGTCTCTCAAGTCCTGCCCTGCAGAGAAGTCCCACGATCCAGACAGAGCACTCCCCGATCCCTGAGGTCACCCGCACCCTCACCGCATGTGTCAGACACTGTGCTAAGCACAAAAATTAAAGGCGGACAATCAGAGCAAAAATCATTAGAACAGGTTTCTGTCCACAAAAAAATTACTATTTACTAGAAAAGATAAAACATGCAGGGAAGGAAGTAGTCAGGTGGAGGAGAAATAGCATGGTCTATGATGCTAAAGGGAATGAGATTTTTTTTTTTAAAGACTTATTTATTTACTTTAGCGAGACAAAAAGCATGGTGGGGAGGGGCAGAGGGAGAGGAAGAAGGAGCATCTCAAGCCTACTCCACACTGAGCATGGAGCTGGATACGGGGCTTAGTCTCAAGACAGTGAGATCCAAAACCCAAGAGTCGACGCTTTACTGACTGCACCACCCAGGTGCCCAGGGAATGAGATTTTAAACCCATTTTGTCATTTGCTGGTTGTGTGACCTTAGGAATGCTGCTTCACCTCTCTGAGTCTCAGTGTTCCCATCTGTAAGCTGGAAATTACATCTACCTCAGAGGATGTTATGTGAAATGAATAAGCTAATGAATATAAAGCACCTGGCCCAGTGCCTGCTACAAACACATTCAGGAAAGTGTAGGTTCCTTCTCACCTTCTGTGTTAGTCAGGGTTCCCCAGAAAACCAGAAATAGTCAGAGATGAGAGGGGGAGATAAATGGATCTCTCTCTCTCTCTCCCTCTCAAAACATTTATATATATTATGGATGATAGATAGATAGATAGATAGATTGATAGATAATCTATAATAAGGAATTTTCTCATGCAATTATAGAGGCTGAGAAATTCCAAAACCTGTAGTCAGCAAGCTAGAGACCCAGGAAAGCCAATGGTACCACTGCAGTCCGAGTCTGAAAGCCTGAACACTAGGAGATCTGAGGGCAAAGTTCCAGTCCATAAGCTAGTGGCTTAAGAACCAAGAAGAGTTGGTATTCTAGTTTGTGTCTAAAGATAGGCAAAGACTGGTGTCCAGGCTCAGCCCTCAGGTAGAAGGCATTATTTCCTTTTTGTTCAAGTGACTGGATGCTGCCTACCCATATTACGGAGGGAGCTCGGCTTTACTCAGTTTACCAATTGAAAATGTTAGTGTCATTCAGAAACATCCTTACAGACACAACCAGGATAATGTCTGGCCAAATGTCAGGGGAGCTTGTGGCCTGATCAAGTTGACACATACGATTAACCATCACCATTAACCCTCCTGAAAAGGAATGAGTGTTCTAAAAGGGGTTAGATCAAGTGCTAGAATGAGAACGAATGAGAAAAAGGTTACTTCTGGCTGCAAGGTGTGGAGGAGATGAGATCTGGGATCTTCTCTTCACAGCTGTGGCTGCACTGAGGCCTGAGCACCACAGGCCCATCCCACGGGACAGGCCTGGGTTTAGTCTCGGTCACTCTCCATCAGTCTCAGCCACATCCCAAACTGCGGTCTCTCACCTTCTACCCTCCATTGCAGTCCCTGTCTGAATTCTACTAATCCTTAGGCTTCCTTAAGGATACTGTCCGTGACTGATGAAGCCTCTGCCTGGCACATGGCAGAGGTTCAGGATATACTGGTTGAGTGATATGATATCTAATCCAACCATTTCATACAAGAGAGAAAGCAACTAAGGCACAAGGCTTACTTGTTCGTTCATTCAGCCAGCATCTGCTGAGCCCCTAGAGTATTCTGTGACAATAAATAAGGGTAAATACAGAGAGATAAGCAAGATCACATGTGCCCCTAAAAGCTCAGGCTAATACAAGGCAGGGAAATGAAAAAAAGAAAGGTCCTACTATGTACAAGTCTCTTTATGTACATCACTTCACCTTACACTCCCATTGTCCATGCATTTGTTCATTTATCCAAAAACATGTGTTGAGCATGGGCAGTTACAGGCATTGCCCTAGGTTCCACGGGTACCACAGTAAACACAGGAGGTGTAGTTCTGCTGATACAGAGGGTTTGCAGTCTAGCAGGAGACACAGACAAACAGAGAGAGAGAAAAGGAAAGAAGATGATTATGAAAATGGCCGTATTTGCAAAATGCAGAGGCATCTAAAGAGAAAAGAATACACCATCTGTCTGGGGGAGTCCAGAAAGGTCTAATGGTCTTTGAGAATTGAAGGCACAGTGCCTGCTCTGCAATCAGACATGCCGGAAACATTGAATAAACAGGACACTGCACCTTGGGCTGCGAGAACAGCTTGTATGAAGGGCTGGCACCATGGGAGAACATACACAAATAAAAGCTTTCATTTCATGATGGAGCCTCTTACAGTTTAATTTTGCCCCAAACATCATATTAAGACATATGACCACAAACCATTGCACACCACAGTCTAGCTCTGACTCTTCATTCTAGTTGGATAAATGTAACTCTCTGTGTGGCGGAAATCCAACGGCTTCCAACATGCATTGCTCAGAAAAGTCGTGTCAGGCTGGGCTGGAACTGCTGGGTCAGGGGATGCCCGAGGGCAGGGGATCCTCCGCTGTCACCACCATGTATCTCTTTGAGGCCCTGTCGGGATTTGCCTCAACCAATCATTATTACACCTTTTGGATTAAATCTTGCTTTAAATGATCACAGACATGGCAAGCTATCAGAGAGCTCAAGGGGAGGCTTAGTACTGCTCCTTACTTGCTCTGTTACCACATCAAAACAGCCTCCTTGAGCCTCAGCTCTCTTGATTTAGTAATTGCTCATCTTCACCAAGGGCTATTTGCCAGGCACTGTGCTGGGCACTTGCAGTCCATGGTCAGACATATGTCATCTCATCGAATCCTCACTGCAGCCAGTGCATGTGGATACAAGTACTCAGATTCTAATTTACAGCTGTGGAAACTGAGGCCCAAGAGTGATGAACTGATGTGCCCAGAGTCACACAGATAGGAGTAGACTATGGTCCAGAGCTCAGCAAGCTCAACACCTCACCCTCTGCCAGCTCCCTGCTAGGAGTAGAGGTGAATATAACCCAACTACGGAAAAAGGGGATGTGTAAATACTAATTAGGCTCTCCAGCCTGACTACACAATTCCTAGACTTATAATGATTCTTCAGTCCCTCCCCCACCAATCATGGGACAGGCCCTGCTCCCTGCACAGCATTCAACCCCAACCCCAACACCAACACCAAATATGGCACATCACATCCCTTAAACCCCAAACTACATACTGTAGATAATATATGGGCAGTTTCTCAGCTTCCTAATGTCTGATAATGAGAGTTTTAATGACAGACTATAAGGGTTCTCTATGACTAAAGAAACTCTGGTGATTTCAACTTCTGGCCAAGATGATGTAACAGAGACCAGATTTACCCTCCTGACTAAAACAACTAAAAAACACAAACAATAAAACAATGGTTCTCAAGACGTTGGACCTTTAGGCAAGGAAGGACCGTGATTTCTGAGAGACAGGACACAAGTGGGGGACATCTTATAATTGCCCCCGTTTATAGCCTGAGTGAGTTTCTAGGCCACAGCACCAGATAGGGACCCAGGTGGAGACATGTGGACTCCCTGATTTGCAGAGACAAAGGTGGGCGTCTGGGAAGACCAAGGGGGGCACAGTTAGCAGGGCAGTGTGTGGGAAGGAGACCCGCTGAGAGAGAGGATTCCTGGGATCTGCAGATGATCCCCTTAACCACACAGTGGAGCATGCCTGGTAGAGAACTACCCAAGGCAGGGGGAGGAACCGGCCTGGTAAGAGGAGAAGAATCAACCAACTGACACTAACCTACATGTTAATATTAGTAGACAAGGACATTAAAACAGTGATTGTAAATGTATTCCATGTGTTCAAGATGCTAGAGAAAAAGACTGAACATGTAGAGACATGGAAGTTGTAGAAAAGACTTAAACTGAATTACAAGGTCTGAGATGAAGTGAACTGGGTGGTATTAAAGGCAGTGTCAACATTGCAAAAGACAGTGAATAGGAAGACTATCCAAAATCAAACAGAAAAAAAACTGGAGGGGTGCCTGGGTGGCTCAGTCGTTAAGCATCTGCCTTCAGCTCAGGGCATGGTCCCAGGGTCCTGGGATCGAGCCCTGCATTGGGCTCACTGCTCAGTGGGAAGCCTGCTTCTCTCCCTCTCTCGGCCCCTGCTTGTGTTTCCTCTCTCGCTCTCTCTCTCTCTGTCAAATAAATAAACACAATCTTAAAAAAAAAAAACTGGAAAAACAGTGAACAGACCATCAGTAAGCTTTGGGAGAACTCTATTTAGAGAACGAAAGAACAAACCACACACTGGGAGAACATATTTTTGAATCATATATGTGAAAAAGGACTTGTATCTAGAATGTATAAAGAATTCTCAAAACTCAATAGTAAAAAAAAAAAAAAAGCCGAATTTTAAAGATGGTTGTAATATTTGAACAAACACTTTACCAAGAAAGATGGATGGAGCACAAACACACACATGAACAGACACTCAACATCATTAGTCATTATAGAAATGTAAATTAAAACCACAATAAGACACACTACTTGCCTATTAGAATGTCAAAATTCTAAAGGACTGACATACCAAGTGTTGGGGAGGATGTGGGGCAAGTGGAGCACTCACAGGTTGCTGGTGGAGATGTAAAATGTTGCAATCACTTCAGAAAACAGTGTGACAGCTTTTGAAAAGTTAAACACCCATCTATCATATGACCCAACCACTTCACTTTTAAGAATTTAATACGACTGACGAGAGTCCAAGATGGTAGAGGAGTAGGAGATCTTAGTTTCACCTGGTCCAAGGAATTCAGCTAGATGGTTATCAGATCCATTCTGAACACCTGCAAACTTAACCAGAGACCTAAGAAAATAGCTGCAACTCTACCAATAGAAAAGCGACCACTTTCTGAAAGAATGACAAGACAGAAAAATCCACCTCAAAAAAGAGAACAAGAGGCAGTACCAACTTCCAGGGACATAATCAGTATGGACATAAGTAAGATGTCAGAACTAGAGTTCAGAATAAGAATTATAAAGATATTAGCTGGGCTTGAAAAAGCATATCAAAGACACTAGAAAATCCCTTTCTGGAGAAATAAAAGAACTAAAATCTCATGAAGTCAAAATCAAAAATGCTATTAATGAGATGCAATCAAAAAATGGAGGCTCTAACTGCGAGGATAAATGAAGCAGAAAAGAGAATTAGTGATATAGAAGACAAAATGATGGAGAATAAAGCAGCTGAGAAAAAGAGATAAACAACTACTGAATCATGAGGGGAAAATTCGAGAGGTAAGTGATACCATAAAGCAAAACAATGTAAGAATAATTGAGATTCCAGAAAAAAGAGGAAAGAGAGGGGCAGAAGGAATGTTGGAGCAAATTATAGCAGAGAACTTCCCTAATCTGAGGAAGGAAACAGGCATTCAAGTCCAAAAGGGACAAAGAATCCCCCTTAAAATTATAAAAATAGGTCAACACCCTGACATATGATAATGAAACTTGCAAATCTCAGAGACAAAGAAAAAATCCTGACAGCAACTCGGGCAATAAGAGCTCCATAACCTACAAGAGTAGAAACTTTAGACTGGCAGCAGACCTATCCATAGAGACTGGCCAGAAAGGACTGGCATGATATATTTAGGGTACTAAATGAGAAAAATAGGCAGCCAAGAATACCTTATCCAGCTAGGATGTCATTCAAAATAGAAGGAGAGATAAAAAAGCTTCCAGGACAAACAGGAACTAAAAGAATTTGTGATCAAACCAGCCCTACAAGAAATACTAAAAGGTATCCTTTAAGTGAAGAGAGCGCCCAAAAGTAACACAGACCAGAAGGGAGTAGAGACGATATGCAGAAACTGACTTAAACAGGTAATTCAATGGCACTAAATTCATATCCTTCAATAGTTACTCTGAACGTAAATGGGCTAAACGCTCCAATCAAAAGACACAGGGTATCAGATTGGATTAAAAAGCAAGACCCATCGATATGCTGTCTGCAAGAGACTCATTTTAGACCCAAAGACACCTTCAGATTTAAAGTGAGGAGGTGGAAAACCATTTATCATGCTAATGGACAACCAAAGAAAGCTGGGGTGTCGATCTCTGTATCAGAAATATTAGATTTTAAACCAAAGACTGTAATAACAGATGAGGAAGGACACTATATCATAATTAAAGGGTCTATCCAACAAGAAGATCTAACAATTGTAAATATTTATGCCTCTAACATGGGAGCAGCCAATTATATAAGCCAATAAATAACAAAATTAAAGAAACACATCGAAAATACAATAATAGTAGGGGACTTTAACACCCCACTCACTGCAATGGACAGATCACCTAAGCAGATCAACAAGGAAATATGGGCTTTCAATGACATACTGGACCAGATGGACTTCACAGATATATTCAGAACATTCTATCCTAAAGCAACAGAATACACATTCTCCTCAAGTGCACATGGAACATTCTCCAGAATACATGACATACTGGGTCACAAATCAGGTCTCAACTGGTACCAAAAGATTGGGATCATTCCCTATATATTTTCAGACCATGTTTTGAAACTGGAACTCAATCGCAAGAGGAAATTTGGAAAGAACTCAAATACATGGAGACTAAAGAGCATCCTACTAAAGAATGAATGGCTCAATCAGGAAATTAAAGAATTTTAAAAATGCATGGAAACAAATGAAAATGAAAACACAACTATTCAAAACCTTTGGAATGCAACAAAGGCTGTCCTAAGAGGGAAGTATATGGCAATACAAGCCTTTCTCAAGAAACAAGAAAGGTCTCAATACACAACTTAACCCTACACCTAAAGGACGTGGGGAAAGAATAGCAAATAAAGCCTAAACCGCTGGAGAAGAGAAATAATAAAGACTAGAGCAGGAATCAATGAAATAGAAATCAAAAGAACAGTAGAACAGATCCACAAAACTAGGAGCTGGGTCTTTGAAAGAATTAATAAGAATGATGAACCTCTGGCCAGACTTACCAAAAAGAAAAGAGAAAGGACCCAAATAAATAAAATCATGAATGAAAGAGGAGAGATCACAACCAACACCAAAGAAATACAAACAATTATAACATATTGTGAGCAACTCTATGCCAACAAATTGGGCAATCTGGAAGAAATGGATGCATTCCTAGGGATGTATAAACTGAAACGGGAAGATATAGAAAAACTGAAAAGACCTATAACCAGCAAGGAAATTGAAGCAGTAATCAAAAATCTCCCAACAAACATGAGTCCAGAGCTGGATGGTTTCCCAGGGGAATTCTACCAAACATTTAAAGAAGAATTAATAGCTATTCTTCTGAAGCTGTTTCAAAAAATAGAAATGGAAGGAAAACTTCCAAACCTTTCTATGAAGCCAGCATGACCTTGATCCTAAAACCAGACAAAGACCCTATCAAAAAGGAGAATTACAGACCAATATCCCTGATGAACATGATGCAAAATTTCTCACAAAATACTAGCCAATAGGATCCAACAGTAAATTAAAAGGATTATTCACCAGACCAAGTGGGATTTATTTCTGGGCTGCAAGGGTGGTTCAACATCCACAAATCAATCAATATGATACACTACATAAATAAAGGAAAGGACAAGAACCACATGATCCTCTCAACAGATGCAGAAAACGCATTTGACAAAGTATAACATCATTTCTTGAATAAAACTCTTCACAATGTAGAGATAGAGGGAACATAACTCAGTATCATAAAAGCCATATATGAAAAACACACAGCAAATATCATTCTCAATGGGGAAAAGCTGAGAGCTTTTCCCCTAAGGTCAGGAACGCGGCAGGGACGTCCACTATCACTATTGCTGTTCAACACAGTATTAGTAGTTCTAGCCTCAGCAATCAGACAACAAAAAGAAGTAAAAGGCATCCAAATCAGCAAAGAAGTCAAACTCTCTTTGCAGATGACATGATACTCTATATGGAAAACCCAAAAGACACCACCACAAAATTGCTAGAACTCATACAGGAATTCAGCGAAGTCACAGGATATAAAATGAATGCACAGAAATCAGTTGCATTTCTATACACTAACAATGAGACAGAAGAGAAATCAAGGAATCGATCCCATTTACAATTGCACCAAAACCATAAGATGCCTAGCAATAAACCTAACCAAAGAGGCAAAGGATCTGTACTCAGAAAACTATAGAAGACTCACGAAAGAAACTGAGGATAACACAAAGAAATGGAAAAAACATTCCATGCTCATGGATTGGAAGAAAAACTATTGTTAAAATGTCTGTGCTACCTAGAGCAATCTGTACATTCAATGCAATCCCTATCAAAATACCATCACGTTTTTTCACAGAGCTAGAACAAATAATCCTAAAATTTGTATGGAACCAGAAAAGACCCTGAATAGCCAAAGGAATTTTGAAAAAGAAAACTAAAACTGGTGGCATCACAATTCCAGACTTCAGGCTGTAATCATCAATACAGTATGGTATTGGCACAAAACAGAAAACAGATACATAGATCAATGGAACAGAATACAGAACCCAGAAATGGACCCTCAACTCTATGGTCAACTAATTTTTGACAAAGCAGGAAAGAATATCCAATGGAAAAAAGTCTCTTCAACAAATGGTGTTGGGAAAATTGGACAGCCACATGCAGAAGAATGAAACTGGACCATTTCCTTATACCATACACAAAAATAGACTCAAAATAGATGAAAGACCTAAATGTGAGACAGGAATCCATCAAAATCCTAGAGAACACAGGCAACAACTTCTGTGACCTTGGCCGCAGCAACTTCTTTTTTGTTTTTTAATTTTTTATTGTGTTATGTTAGTCACCATACAGTACATCATTAGTTTTTGATGTAGTATTCCATGATTCATTGTTTGCGTGTAACACCCAGTGCTCCATGCAATACATGCCCTCCTTAATACCCATCACCAGTCTATCCCAATCCCCCACCCCCCTCCCCTCTGAAGCCCTCAATTTGTTTCCCAGAGTCCATAGTCTCTCATGGTTCATTCCCCCTTCTGTTTACCCCCCTTCATTCTTCCTTTCCTTCTCCTATCGATCTCCCTGCTATTCCTTATATTCCATAAATGAGTGAAACCATATGATAATTGTCTTTCTCTGCTTGACTTATTTCACTTAGTATAATTTCCTCCAGTCCCATCCATGTTGCTGCAAATGTTGGGTAATCATTCTTTCTGATGGCTGAGTAATATTCCATTGTATATACGGACCACATCTTCTTTATCCATTCGTCTGTTGAAGGGCATCTTGGCTCCTTTCACAGTTTAGCTATTGTGGACAATGCTGGCCGCAGCAACTTCTTGCTAGACACGTCTCCAAAGGCAAGGGAAACAAAAGCAAAAATGAACTACTGGGACATGATCAAGACAAAAAGCTTTTGCAGAGCAAAGGAAACAGTCAACAAAACCAAAAGATAACCTACAGAATGGGAAAAGATATTTGCAAATGACATATGAGATAAAGGGCTTGTACCCAAAATCGATAAAGAACTTATCAAATTCAATACCCAAAGAACAAATAATCCAATCAAGAAATGGACAGAAGTCATGAACAGACATTTCTCCAAAGAAGACATACAAATGGCTAACAGACACATGAAAAAATGTTCAACATCACTCAGCAGCAGGGAAATACAAATCAAAACCACAATGAGATATCACCTCACACCAGTCAGAATGGCTAAAATTAACAAGTCAGTAAAGGACAGATATTGGCGAGGATGCAGAGAAAGGGGAACCCTCCTACACTGTTGGTGGGAATGCAAGCTGGTGCAGTCACTCTGGAAACAGTATGGAGGTTCCCCAAAAAGTTGAAAATAGAGCTACCCTTCGACCCAGCAACTGCACTCCTGGGTATTTACCCCAAAGATACAAATGTAGTGATCAAAAGCGGCACCTGTGCCTCAATGTTTATAGCAGCAAGGTCCACAATGGCCAAACTATGGAAAGACCCCAGATGTGCATCAACAGATGAATGGATAAAGAAAATGTGGTATGTATACACAATGGAATACTACTCAGCCATCAAAAAAATGAAATCTTGCCATTTGCAACAACATGGATGGACTAGAGGGTGTTATGCTAAGCAAAATAAGTCAGTCAGAGAAAGACAATTATCATATGATCTCACTCATATGTGGAATTTAAGAAACAAAACAGAGGATCATAGGGGAAGAGAGGAAAAAATAAAACAAGATGAAATCAGAGAGGGAAACAAACCATAAGAGACTCTTAAACATAGGAAACAAAGTAAGGGTTGCTGGAGTGGAGGGGGTGGGGGAATGGGGTAAATGGGAAGAAAAAAATAAACAATGAAAAATAAAATAATAAAAAAATAATGTTGTAGACCAGGCAAGGGAAAAAACTCAATAAAAGCTGACCATTCAAAAAGTAAAAAAACAAAACAAACAAACAAGAAAACTCCACAAAATCAAAGAAAAAAAAAACAAAAACTGAATTAGACAAAGAGAGGCATGAATATCTTGTCCTACCTAAGTATTTAGGTTACACGTATATTCATTAATTTGGATTTGAGATAAATGTGTCTTGCCTCGTTATCACTATTATGCTATAGGGGCATCATGCGATAAAGTGACATGTTTGTGTGCGGGGTGGAAAACATGCCATGTCTGAGTTCTGAAAAGAGATGGAAGATTGCAGAAAAGAATAATTTTCATACCAAAAAAAAGAATTTAATAAGCCTAATCTTCTTGGCAGCTTTATTTCTAATAGCCAAAAACTGGAAACAAACCAAATGTTCATCAGCAGGCAAAAGGATAAATTATGGTCAATATATACAATGCACTAGTACTCAGCATTACAAAGGAATGATTGAAGTAAAATGGCAAATCTCCAAATAATTATGCTGAATAAAAGAAGTGAATTTATTTTTTTCCCTAGAGAGACAGAGAGAGCGTGCCAGGAGGGGAGGGGGCAAAGGGAGATGGAGGCAGGCTCCATATTCAAGCAGAGCCCAACTCGGGGCTCGATCTCACCACCCTGAGATCACAACCTGAGCTGAAATCAGGAGTTGGATGCTCAACCGACTGAGTCAGCCAGGCGTCTCGGAAGTGAATTTTTTAAGGGATACTTACTGTATGGTTTTATTCATATGAGATGCTAGCAATGCAAACTAACCTAGCAGAAGGAGAAAGAAGAGAAGGAGGAGGAAGAGGAAGAGGAGAAGGAGGAGGGAGGGAGGGGGGGAGGGGGAGGAGGGAAGAGGAAGGAGGAAGGAAGAAGGAAGAAGGAAGAAGGAAGAAAGAAGAATCATGATTGCTTGCAACTGAGGACGGGGAAAGCACAGATGAGGGGCCCCAAGGAAATATGCAAACGTAATGACTACGTTACTATCCTGATTAGGTTGATGGCTTCACAGGTATCTACATACCCTTTTCCCGTTGTCCACCTGGAATATGTGCAGTTTGTTTTATGTGAAAAAGGAAAAGGAGGAGGAGGAGAAACAGTAGCTATGATGCTAAAAGTAGTTCAAAGTCTACTTTCACCCAGAGGCAAGGGATGTCTTCTCGTGTCTTTAGCGTACCCAGCCCTAGGCCGGAATAGGAATAATAAATTAACTACATCACATGGTCATTGTGGAGGGGATTCATTTGACAAACATTTTCAGGTGCTTGCTGGTTACCAGGCTCTGCATTAAGTGCTTTGCGTGACTACTGCATTTAAGCCTCAAATCAGCCCTCTGAGGTAAGTACTGCTACTATTCCCGCATTACAGACAAGAACACAGAAGCCCAGAAGGGTTACATACAGACCCAGGGCTACCTAGTAGAGCTGAAATGGAATGAACTACATTATACAAAAACATCTAGTAGGGCCCACTACAGAGCAGGTAGTCCGTAAATGTGAGTAGAAATAACTCCACGCAGTGTTCTATCAGTGAACACAGCCTTGCCTGGTAACTGAGGACACAAACTCTGAAGGCAGAGCAACCCGGATTCAAACCCACTTGCCAGCTATGGGGCCTTAGGCTTGAGATCTTATCTGTCTGTGCTCAGTTTCCTCATCTGCAAAACAGGAATATAAATCCTTCCAGCAGGATTTGAAGCTAATTTGAGTAATGTACATGAGGAATACAGAATAGTGACTAATATGTAATAAAGTCTTAAATCTGACAGACAGTGTGAGCTGAGTCCTGGCTCGTGCAGGGACTGGTACCAGAAAGCACATGACAGCGTTGAAACACCTGATACAGTCCACCTGAGAACTCCGCCTGATGACAGTCTTGTCCCGTTCACCCTGCCACTGGGATGAAGAAAGAGAGCTATCTGTGTCCTAGCAGCTTTCAGTCTCATCACTGATCCCTCTCCAGCCCTGTCTGGTCATCTCAAAACCCCCCTAAAGCCCTGTGGGTCGGTGAGCCTTGACCTGAAGTCACTTGTCTCTTCCTGGACAGAACCCCCACAAGCCACTGGCTCTCCACCTTCCACCTCATCTCCTGTTGAATATCCTCAGCCGACCTTGGGGCTCTTATGTTCTCAGGAGAAATGGTTCAGAGCCATTTATGGTACGTTGTCCTCTTCACAGTGGATAAAACTGTTTAATTATTTAAATAATGGCTAAGAGCCCAAGCCAACTCCAAACACCAGCCCTGCGACTTTGGATAAGTCACACAGTTCTCCGCACCTCAATTTACGCAGGCTAGTAAATGGTGATGATAGTACCTACACCTCATGGGGATGTTCAGAGGGACTGGAAATGAAAAAAATTTTATAAATCATTTAACATAAGTCTGTTGTAAGAAGAAAACTCTCAACAAATATTTGCCATGTGCTTGGTTATCATTAGCACTGCTGTATCTCCTAGCTTACAGTAGAGTCCTTTTACAACTGGTGTGTCCCTGGACACAGCCTGGTGAAGGACCAGTTTTGTCCCTGGAGGAGGCCTGAGGGCTCGGCCCTGAGAAGTGAGATGGCTTTGCTCAGGTGACAGCTGGCAGAACTACGGCCTGACTCCTGAACCCTGAGGCACAGTGGATATGACTGCTAGTGTTTTGGTGCCTTTCCTGACACCCAGGTCCACCATTCCTACAGAAGAGCAGGGAAACGTTGCTATGGAGGCTTCGGTTCATTCCAAGAAGCATGTCCTAAAGTCAGCAGTGTTCAGAGCAGGAGGAGGCAGTGTCAGAGTGGTTAAAGACCCAGTCTTTGGAATGAGGCCTGGCTTTAAATCAGTGCTCTGCTACTACCCAGCTATGTGGCCCTGAACACGTTCCTTGATCTCTGAAAAGCTTTGTTTCTTCATCTATAACATGGGGATAGGAAGAGTACCTACTACCTCTTCTAAAGCATGGAACATAATGTGGACACATGGAAATCCTAAATATTATTATCCATTTTTTACCCTCCAATTGGTACTTAACTCCTCTTGGGGCAAAGACCAAACCCTTTAATCTGGCCTACAAAGCCTGAGTCTGTCCCTGTGTGTCCACCTAGCCACTCCACTTTGCTCACGGCGTGCCAGCCACATGAGTGAGAGGACATTATAATTTCTCCTCCAAACAGAGATGCTTTAGAGTGCAAGAAGGCTCTACTGATGACTATTCTGGGCTGGAACAGAGACTATCCCCAGCAAACAGGGACTCAGGGCCCTACACACTGCTCTATTTTTGGTTTGTGCCAAACTCTGTTGCAACTTCACATAAGCTGCTTTACTTAACCAAAATGCCCTTCTCCTTCCTCTTCACTGGACCACCTCCTGCTCACCTGTCCAGACTCACCTTAACTCCTAATCCCTACCTCACTCTGAACTCCTCATCCCCCTCCCACACCTTGCCTGTCAACAATTATTTCTACCAAGGTTGATTTACGTCTATCTCTCCCACTCCATAAGCTCCAGAAGCACAGGACGTGGCTCTCACTCATCTCTCTATCTCAACCATCTAGCAGTTACTGAATGAACGAGAACATGACTAAATGAAATTACTACATTTGACCTGTGCAAGAACTCTGTAAGATGAAAAAGTATTATCATCCCCAATTTATAGAGGGGAAAAATGGAAACAGAAGCTAAGCACCTTGCCGAAAGTCACACACTGAGTGAATCACTGAGGACATGGGACCCTGATCCTCAGATCAGTGCATTTTCTGCTACTCCACATGGTCTCTTAATCCTCTGTCTCCATGTCTTCCAGATCTGAACAACTCAATCTCTACAGCGAATAGCTGAGAAACACAAGCGAAATCTCTCTGAACAAGGAAAAGCCCTCTACTTCTTATTTTAGTGTGAGGTTGGAAAGGAAGCACACTTCAAACCAATGTAAGAAATAAACAGTTTTACCAGGTTGAATGTAGCCTATTTCAGTGGTTATTGAGATTAAAACCTCAGGGCTATGTCTGGGTCGACCTCATCTCTCTGTGGGCAGCAGAGTACCACCAGGTTCTGGTCACACTGGGAGCCTCAGCCCAGGAGAAGCACACAAGGACGGAGCTCAGAGTCCCAGTGCTCCAGGGCAGCCAAGACTGAAACCCCAGAGGCCTCTTGAACTTGGAGGGAGAGAGCAGTCAACCAAATGCTCCATTACCCACTGAAAGTTACACCCAGTGCAGTAATAATCTCTTTCAGGAGAGAGCTTTATATTTTTCAAAGTGCTTCCATAAACATCTTTATCTTCCTTTTATCCTACCAACAGCTAAAAAGAGTTGTGGGAACAGGCAACGTAATAAAAATAATTAGGACCCTGGGATTTGGAGCCAGACCAGATCGGATCCCATTTCTGACACTTTCTACCTATGGAGCTTAAATAAGTCACTGAGCCTCTTTGAGCCTCAGTTTCCCCATCTATAACATGAAGATAGTAGTATGACATACAGGGACATCCTGGAGATAGATGATATATGTAAAATGCTTGACTCGCATATTCAGTAATAGGTCAATATTCATAGCCCTTCAGTCTAAATGTCTGGATGCCACTTCATTGAGTGGGATTTCTTTATAGGGCGGCCCACTGGCAAACACCCTCCTCCCCGGTTCATCTCCATAGCTAAACAGCAGGCTGGGTAAATATTTGTGGGACAAATCAATAAACTAGTGAAAATCTGTCCTATGATGGCACCAAGAAGCCTCTCCCCCTCTCCTGGTTCAGGGCATAAACACTTCTGGAATAACAGGCTGTCAGACATTGACGGATCACAAACCGGTGGATTTACCAATGCCCTCAGAGCAATCAAGTTGAAAGAAAAATGCTTTAGAGCACATTGACAGGGGGTGGAGGAGAGACCAACTGGGTTCTGATGAATCCCACACACGGCCTGACAGGGTGAATGGCAGCCTCGTCAAATCGGTTCTTGGCGGAGGCACTTGGGGAGTTCTCACTTACTAGCCTCTCCAGACCTGTCTGTCTGTCCTCGGCAGACCCCACCTCTGATTGGGGAGGCCTGAGTCAGGCGACTAGGGGGGCCTGCTGATTGGAGTCAGCTCTTGGGGCTGTCAGCTGGGGAGAGGGGGATATTGAATTCATCAGTCTTGTTGACAGGGGACGGGGGAGGGGGAAGGAGCTCCCAGAGTGCAGGGGAAAACCCAGGGGAGGGCAAAGCTGTGAAGAGCAACTGGTTTGGCCTTGGGCATGGTGACCCCTTGAGCCAGATTAATGACCCGCAGATTCCCATTTTTGTTTCAAATTGCACTACATGGTGGATGGTAAACATTAGCTCTTGGTCCTCACTCAAATACCCGGTCTAAGAAAAGCAGTAAACAATTTCCTAAATTTTTTGCTTAGTATTTTTAGAGATTCTTGAGGTCGTGCAGCATTTTGCTTTCAAGGGATCAGACATTCTGTTACTCTTTGGGAAGGGGGAAAGAATTTGGAATTTATTGAACACCTATTATGTGTCACATGAGTACAGGTACATTTGTTACGTCATTGCTAGGAGAGGGAGACATGAATATTTCCCAAGTTACAGATAAGGAAACAAGAAAAAAGACAGGTGACTGACTCGCCAAGTCACCTAGAGAGAGTGACAGAACCAGAATTTCCTCTCAAAGCTACTAGACTCAAAAGTGCAGTCCTTCCACGCCCCACCCACTTTACCTCTGCTCCAGAAACCAGTAACTGGAGTCGGTTTTGCCTGTTGCTCACTTGTTGACAGTATTTACATGTTTTCCACCGGTTAATTTTTTGAAGTAAATTATTTCTCTCTATGCATTTTAGCCAGAGTTCTGTTAAGTTCCCCGGCTAAACCTTTAGGTCAGTTGTCTTCATATTCCTACAAGGTCCAGTGCAGGGGGAATCCGGGAGAGTGCTTCCTAGGACCTACTCCAGGCCTGGGCCACTCCAGAACCCACCATGATATACCTTTTCAAAGGCTCTCAGGGCCAGAAGAGGCATGGAGTTTCTTCTTTTTCAAATTTCTGGGGCTGTCCTAATTAGCAGGCAGTAGAAGGGAGAGGAGAGTTTCATAGTTGGTGCAGAGTTGGCCAATGTCTCCTTTGGTTACGATGCTCTGGGATTTTGTGACTTAATGGGGGTCCTCTGGCAGAGTCCATATCCCATACTTCTGTCTTTCCAGCCTGGCTTCCATGTCCAAGGATTATTATTGCTGGCTTTAGTGCTTTCAGAGTAATGATACTGAATCACAGATTTGGAAGGGCTAAGTCCAATCTACCATTCAATACTTGGATCCCATCTACATAACATTGTCACTTACCCTTCGCCAGCAACAGAAGCTCAGTATCTCTTTCCTTCACTGGATTACATGGCTGCTAGAGAGGATACTGACAGGAGGAAGTTACTCTTTCCCTTTACATTATTTCCGGTGGAGGGCACAACATGAGCGAAAGACATGGGAGAAAGAAACAGCCATGTACATTCAACGAGGATTTGGAATCAGAGCACTAGAACTCAAGTCCCACACCTTCTACTTCTTAGCTGGTGACCTTGGACAGATCATTGAACCTTCATGGACTTGAGTTCATTTCCTTCCTCGGCTGTAAAATAGGCAGTAATACCTGTCCCATACACCCCAAGAAGTTGCTGTGTGTATCAAATGAGATAATGAATAGTTATTTTTACAGAGAAAAAGACTATGTGCGTTTAAATACAATAGTTTTTTTTAAATACAATAGTTATTATCGTTGCTATTCTCTTATCCAACTTTTCTACTTTAAACAAGAAAGGAAACAAAGCAGTTGTATTGTTTTGTTTTCTTACTATTTGCAAGTGAGATGTTCAACATCTATCATAAAATCCAGAGGTAGCCCTTGACTGAGGTTTGCCACTTAATGCCCCCAAAATATTCCCAAACAACACCATGAAATTGCTTTTCCCTCACCTCCAAATCTGCCTCCTGATCCAGGCATACTCTCTGGGGGGAGAACGCTGATACTCATGCTGATTTGCACCCCAGCTGCCTGGGGCTCCACTGACAGAGACAGATGTCAACAGGGTGAAACCAACAAATTAATTTTGCCTGATGACCTAAGCCAGATGTGGACAGAAGTCTCAGAGGCAAGAAAGAGCAGGGGGAAAGATATGGTCTCCCCCTGCTGTGCCACAACCCATTCTGTTTTTTTCAAGATTATCTATCAGCCATAGACCTCAAAACTGTTCTATACCCTAAACGTCTCTGAAACAGGGTCCCCACGTTATCCAGACTGAACACGTCTGAGTAACTGCGGCTATCACCTTTCGCGAAAGGCCTGCTTGATCATTTCAAATGCACCAAACAGTTCTTGATCTAGACAATATATCATCTAATTCTCAAAATAGTCCTATGTGGTAAACTTTATCATTTAGATGTGGAAAGTGAGGCCAAGGGAGGCCAAAGGGCTTATCTAAGTTCACCAGGTGGATCCCCTGCCCTTTCCCTACAGAGACCACTACGATCATGATTTTCATGTTTATCGTTCCGTGGCTTATTTTTTAAGTTTTACCACATGTGTGTAGTTTTGCAAACATTTAAACTTTACTTGAAAAGAATCACACTGGATGTTCTTTTCTGCAAGTCTCTTTTTCTACATAACATTATGTTCTTAAGGTCCGTCCATGTCATTTCTGAGGCTCTGTTCCATTATTTGGTATTGCTGCATCATTCCATTGTATGAATATTCCACAATTTATTTAGCCTTTCTACTGTTGATGGATATTTGGGTGGTTTCCAATATTTTTAAGTACAACAATGCTGCTATGAACTTCCTATATAGATCTGCCCTGAAATTGTCTAGAATATATAATCAGGGCTAGAATTGCTGGGTGAAAGACTTTGCACATCCTTACTAGGCAATCAAAAACCGCATTTCAAAATGATTTGTATAGATTTGCACTTCCATCATCATGGCATGAATGCTCCAATTAGCAACACTTGATGCTGTCATACTTTTCTGAGTGGGTTTTTCCTCCAACCGCTCTCCCTTGGCTTCAAGCACCACTGCTGAGCTGACAGCCACCAAACATTTATCTCTAGCTATGTCTTTCTCCTAGGCTCTAGATCATATATTCAACTCCTTATCTAACATCTCTCCTCCTCTTTTTCAGCCAGAGCAAATGCTACACATCCCAAACTGAGAATATCCTTTTTACACGGCACATTTATATTATACCATCTTTACTCAGTCATCCAAACCAGAAACCAAGACATCACCCTAGATATTCCCCTTTTATCCTACCTCTAAATCCTATTAATTCTACCACTCAAATACCTCTTGAATCTATTCCCTCTCTCCCACTGTGGTTCACAATTATTTCTGGGCTCGTGGTAAGATTGCTCTTCCTCATTCTGTGAAGTTGGTAAGGCCGTATGACATGCTTGGCCAAAGACATGTGTGCAGATGTGACATATGTCACTACCAGGAAGAAGCTGTAAAACTCGGTGCATAATTTACCATGACCCAAACCCCGTGCCACAATGACCGGCAACATCCCATCTGGGAGAGGCTCCATCAGCCTCGATTCTGGAGGGAGAACAACAAAACCTTGCTTACACATAACTAACATGTAGTGGTCACAAAAAATAAATCTTCGCTCTTTTAAGTCACTGAAATGTTGAAGTTACTTGTAACTACAACATCACCAAGACTATCCTGACAAATACACCTTTTTTTCCATCTTCTGACTGTTGAACTTGCATCAACAGCCGGTGAGAGAATTTTTCAGTTCCCTTGGAGTTCACTGCTATGAGATTTGATTTTTTTTTCTTGCAACTTCCAGAATAAACTCTTATGTTGGCATAAAAATAATAGCCTTTGAATGCCTAACTTCAGAGTGTTCTGAGCTCTTTCCAAGTAGCATGAGTTGAGGTTCTGGCACTTTCTTCCAGAGCACAGCCCCCCTCTATCTGCATAAGTCAGCTGTTATCTTCTTTCCAAAGCCACCAAATCCCAAAATAGTTTAAGTTGGGAGTAGGCTAATATCTTTCTGGCAAAGTCCAGTGTCGGGTTTCAAGGACACCACTGGACATCCAGCTGACTGAGGGACATAACCTAGACTGTCTGTTATGCTCAAAGACCTACAGAACTTTGCTTTTAAGGAACTGACCACACTGAAGCCATGTTATGACACTGAGTAAAAGGAAATTAACATTGGTTGAGCACATTTGAGTGCCAGGCATTTTATGTATACTGTCTTGTTCAAAACCACCCTGTGTGTTACATATTAATAGTCTAGCTGACAAGTCATTCCCAAAAAATAGATTCAAATTGAGTAAGTGACTGGCCAGGGTCATGGAAAAGACTCTGGGTCTAAAGCCCAGAGATTCAGGCTTCTTGTAAAGTGTTCTTTCCACTCCACCCTCAACTCTTAATTGTGTCATTTCACTTGACTCAGAGATTAAAAAATAACCCAAATGCAGGCAGATAAATTTTCTGACTTCTTGACTCACTCATCTAACAAGCACTGCCTCCTACACCCTCATTGTGAGTAGCAGTGCCAGAGACGGGAAAAATGGAGAGGGGCAAGATAGAATAAGACGAATAAATTCCTGCCCTTGAGAGGCTCGTGATACAGGGCGGTATGCAATGACATACAGGCAGATTAATTACACTGTGTTTCGATGAATGCACTAATTTGTGCATTTAGTAAATGTTTTCTAAGGCTGAAGATCTGTAGATAGAATCACAGCCCCTGTCTTCAAGGAGCTCACAGTCCAGTGTCACAGGTGAAACAACAGGAGGTTGTCAGGTGGGAGCATGAAAGAGGCCATGGCCAGTTCCCTCAGGTGAGTTGGCAAAGACTTCATACCTGGGGTCATTCTGGAAATGGGTTTTGAAACACAGGTTGATAACCACTAAAAGAAGAGTGTTCCAGGCCACTAGAGCAGCATAAGCAAAGAGGCACAGTGCAGGGCTGTGAATCCTGCCCTGGAGAATGACGGAAAACTTCCAGTCCACGGAGCCTTGAAGGATGACTAGGACAGACTTTGCTGACAAGGTGCAGAAAGGAACAGCCAGAGCAGACAGAGTCACAGAGGCCAAAGCGTGGAGGCTTCTATGGAAGAAACTGCAAGCATCTGAGCAAGCCTGGGGTTCAAGGTTCACATAGGGGAGTAGCAGAAAATGAAACTGGAGAACAGAGGTCAGAGGTGGATCATTAAGAGCCTTGAATGGTTTGCAAAGACAACTGAAGTATCTCTTATTAGCAAAACAGAGCTATGAACCTTATGTCAGTACAAATTTTTAAAAAATGCTTAAAAAACAAATGTTAGCTGTTATTTTTAATTGTTGTCTTAGCTTTGGCTGCTACATTAAATACCATAGACTGGGTGGCTAAAACAACAGAAATGTATTCGTCACAGTTTAGGGGGGCTGGAAGTCTAAGATCAGGGTGCTAACAGGGTCCAGTTCTGGTAAGAACTCCCTCCCTGGCTTACAGATCATGCCTTCTTGTCGTATCCTCACCTGACAGAGAAAGACAGGCAGCCAGAGAGCTAGGGAGCCAACTCTCTAGTCTCTTTTTACAAGGGCACTAATCCCATCATGGGGCCCCATCCTCATGACCTCAACTAACCCGGATTACCTCCCAACGGCCCCAGCTCCAATACCATCACACTGGGGATTAGGGCTTCAACAGATGAATTTAGGGAGACACAAACATTCAGGCCACAGAAATTATTATAAAAAGGTGTTATAAGAAGGCAATAATATGATCACATTTGCAATTTAGAATGCGCACCTCGTGGGCATGTAGGATGCCCTAAGTGAAGACATCCCTCCCACTGCCGGCAGTGATGACTGGTGTTGGCAGGTTAGACCCTGGCTCCTCCTCTGTGCTTCCCGTTTCCTCTCCCACCACACTTAATACACACATCTACTCACATGCTGGTCACTCACATTACGTTATGAGTTTCCTGAGTGACAGACATTGTATTGGTCTTTGTGTCCTCAGCACTGTCGGGCCTACAGTGTGTACTAAAATAATTTTACATGAAAGTGAATCCCCATGATCACATGCCACTGCGACTGCTCTCCACTCTACCTGGGCGAGATTTCCTCCCGCCATAATCCACTTTCAGGTGCCTTGTCAGTGCAGCCTGACCTGGTCCTTGTCTTCTGAGGTGAGGTTTCAAAAGTCCCTATTTAGACCATGGGTGATAAGTGAGGTGTCTGTGTCCCCTTCATTTTCCAGCCCCATCCACAGCTGTGTTTCCAGTTTCTTTGTACTTGCCTTAAAATTGATGACAAATGAATTTTGCAATACACCTGGGAAATTACCTCAAGCCATCTCCTGGGGTCGTTTACATTCTTTAACGTATGAAGAAGGTTGAGGGGTTGAGGTACTTTTTCTTTTTTAATGCCCTGAACCACTGGTAAACCCTTTTCACCCATATACATGGATAGGAGATGATGTCACAGCACAGTAAAAGCTTTTGCTGTGTTAGCCCTCCCTTCATGGTTAACAACTAACTTCAATTTCTCTGATCTTGGCTGCCTCTCCAAGACCAACATATCAGATCACTAGGATGTCTCAGTCCTCTGCCACTGGAGACAATGGACAGTCCAGAGCTCATGGTACAAGGCACTAATTTTTCAACATCATTACATTAGGTTGCACAAACTACTGACACATCCCAGAAGGATCACTTAGCCATTTATTAATTTAAGCAACATTTAGAAGGTTCTTCCAGTGTATAAGCCTGTGCTGGATTCTGAGGTCACAGAGGTGAGTAAGGCAGATACCCTGCCGTGGAGGAGACATACCCTACTGGTTCTAGATGAAACAACATGACTAAGACCTGCTCATTCACACCAATGAGTTTGCAGTGTAGGTAGATGAGGAATATATGTAATGACATGCCCGTGACACAACTGATATAATATTGAGGGTAGCAAGGACTTTAAGGAAATATATATATATATATATATATAATATATAAATATATACTTTCTCTCTCTCTCTCTCTCTCTATATATATATATATATGAGAGATACATATCTTATGTATAACTACGTAGGTATACAAAGCTCTGTATATCTATCCTATATATATCCTATAAATTTCCTATATATTAGATTATAAATATATGTTTCACATGGATATGCTTACGCTTGTGCTTACTGTGAGCCAGGTGCTTTACAAAGGGTTTTCACAAATCAACTCATTTAGTTCTCACACTCTCCATGAAATACGCACTACTGCAATCATCCACATTTTACAGATGAGGAAATTGAACCTTCGGCACTTAAGGAGGTTGCTCAGGATCTAGTAAGTTGTTGAGCAAGGGTGTGAGCAAGGCAGAATTTCTCCAGAGGCCGTTCTTAATCTCCAGGCTATAAACTGCAGAGGGGACGGATGACAGAACCCCTCCCAGATGGGGAGGCTGCATCTGCACGCAGACTGGAGGCTTGGGAGGAATAGCTTGAACAAATGTTTTGGGGTGGGACCCTGCAGCCCACTCACAAAAGGATGGCAAATAATTTCATCTGCAAGTTAAGGGGTCATGTGGAAGAGAGGTCACACGCTGGAGGGCAGCCCCAGAGCCAGGGGGTAGAGGGTGCAGGCACACAGATGGTGATGGGCTTCCTACCTGCAAGCATGCGCAGGAGTGAAGCATCTCCTCTTTTCTGCCCAGTGTGGCCTGCCTGAAGAGTCTAGCCGCCTGCCATCTTGGTGGTGAAAGACTTGAGCTCTGGGATTCCACTAGGTTGACTTTCTTAGTAGAATGGCACTAGAACCTGAGAAGCATCCTCTCTTGCCTGAAGAGACCACCAGTGTCCACAGCTGACAAGAAAGGCACTAAGGACCTGCCCAGTTGTCTACTGCTGTGAAAGAAACCACCCCAGACCTGAGAGTATAAAACAGCAGGCATTTTATTGAGCTCACAGATTGTGTGTGTTGAGAATTGGGAAAGGGCAGAGCAGGGACTGCTGCTGTCTGCTCTACAGTCTGGGGCCTCATCTGGAAGACTGTAGGCTGGCGTGACTTGACCAGTGGCAGCAGGAATCAGCTGGAGGCTCCTTTCCTCTCACAGGTCTAAGGTTGCTGCTGGTGGTGAGAGCCTCTGCAGAGGCTGTCAACCAGAACGCCTCCAGGAAGCCACTCCAGGTGGCCGCCTGTGCTTCCTCCCAGTATGGCAGCTGGGCTCCCCACAGAACCAGATGGAAGTGAGTCAAAGAGGGTCGCTTCTAGTATAGTCCAAAGCCCATCCAGATTCAAGGGGAGGCAAATAGCCTCCCCCAATTAAAATCATGAATGCCAAGGTTATATTGTAGGCAGGGCACATGGGATGGGAGAGATTGCTGTGGCCATCACTGAAATATATATCTTCTGCAGAACCTCATATTCAGAATTCAGAGACCCCCCCCCCAGCTCCCTTTTTACGGTGTTTGATAAGAAAGGCCTGCTCTGCAAAAAAGCACCATCATTAGCTTCACCCAATTTCCATAGTTATGTGACCTCCAAACCCTATTCTATGAGATTCCTAAGAGACAAGTATCCCTCCAGCATCCTTTTAAAATGCTGATCCAGAGATTATTCATACAAGATGTGACCTCAGAATGAGTTATTTCCCAAGTCCCTCGTCAGGACTTTTGCACCAGCTCTTCTCTCTGCCTTCAACCATCTTCCCTCAGATCTTCACAAGGCTGGGTGTCTCCCCATCTGGGACTCCAGTCAAACATCACTTCTTTGGAGAAGCCCTTCCAGATTACCCATGCTCAAGTGCCCACCCTTTCCAGTGCGTTATTCGGTATTGTTCTATCCCTAACATTCCCACTACCTGAAATTACCTCGTTTATTTATTTATTTTCTATGCCTTCTCCCACCTCACTCCCTCTGTGTGGTAACTCCCATGAGAACACAAACCTTGCTCTTTCCATTCTCTGGCACCCAGCCCAGAGCCTGGCACATAGGAGACATCCATTAAATAGTCTTTGAATGAATAAGTGGAAAATGATGCCATACCCAGAAATCCTTTTTTATTTCTCATTTGTGGTATTTAGAGTAAGGAGAATAAAGGCTTTTGCATACATCTCAGTAAAATTAAACTTCCTTTCCTTCTCTTCCCCACTGCCTGATTCCTCTCCCAAATTTTCTCCCTTTTTTTAAACAATATGATGCACAGAAGAGTGCTGTGCATGATTTTGCAAAAATTTAGAAAAAGAAGATATAATGACTACTTCTTGAATTGCCTCTCCATAGAATTTCTGGCAGTGAAATATATTCCACTATGAATTCCCTCATGGAATTCTGTATAATATTAAGTGTAGCAAAAAATATATAAGAATATAAATAATATATAATTCATTTATCTATAAAATATCTATATTGGTTTATTAATATATTGTATACATTTGTATTATTTATATAAAATATAAATATATTTATTATACTTACATTTTATAAAACATTTTATAATGCTTATTATATTTATATAATATAAAATGTATGTATATCAATATTATAGAAAATATAAATATATATCATAAAATCTAATAAAAGTAGCTTAAAAATAATTAGTATTTGGTCTTAAAGATTTTATTTTTAGTGAAAAAAACAATTTACATCACAGTGATACACACGTGTCTATGAAAGAAAACATAAACATCGAAAGCACTAAAAATAGCTTACTTGAATTAAACAAAGCCCATGATTTGAAAAACCTCAAACAAATTAATAAAATGGAAAGTCAAAGAGATACCACAGAGTTTTATCTTCATGTACTGTTACTCACATAGTCTTTATTCTTCGATGAGAGAATTCAACAAACATGGTAAGTCTCCTGAGGTAGATTTCAACCTACATGCACTTTCTCACCCAAGAGTTTGATAAACTCAAAGAAAAGGGAGCTCTTCACTCTTTTAGGACATAGGCTCTGGAGCCTAGTCTTCTGGTCCCGTCCTCCTTGCCCCCACCCATGCACTGTCTGCTAATGACCGAGCAGCACTCATTAGCCACCTACAGGTGCACTGACTTAGGCACAGCAGATCTTACCCAGAATTTTTCACAGGAGTAAAATTATACTCACCCACACACCGAAAAGGAGGTCTGCTAGAACTCTTCTAAAAACCGGGTGCTTAATTTATATGAGACGGTGTCTAGACATTTATTTTCTGGAAATATTTAACTTGGATAAGACATGTGGCCCCCAAGATGAATGCAGGATTGAAATATTTCACTTGAAAATCTGTGCAAGGAAACGTCTGGTTGAGTGCAATGAGGTTAAACATCGAAATATTTTCCTAGAATGGAAAGGTCATCTTGTTTGCTATGTGCTCGCAGGACACTGTTCTGAGTACTCCTGGTATTATGTTGGAAATATATACTTAGGCAGTTGTTGCTTTTGTTATGCCTACTTTTTTGTAATTACATATGTATTTACATGAGTCTATATGTGACCACCATAACCCAGAGAGTTACTGGGGGAGAAATACTATGATAAAAATTCTGGAGATTATATACAATGGAAGCTTTATTTGACTTTAAATTGGAAGCTTTGCCTCAGGATCTTAGACCATAGGGGCCAGCAAATTTTTCTGTAAAGAAAACTTAGTAAATATTTGAGGATCTGTAGGCCATGCCGTGTGTCACAGCTATTTAGCTCTGCCACTGCAGTGTGAGAGCAGCCGAAGACAATACATGTGCAAGTGGGTATGGCTGTGCTCCAAGAATTGTGTTCACAAAAGCAGACGTTTGCCAACCTCTGTTACACCAGTAGCTGTCCGACTGTTTCAACTGTGACTCATAACAAAAAACAAATTTTATACCATCACCCAAAACACAAACACATATCTATGTGTGTCTCCGTGTACATGTGTGCATTCACAAAACAATACCTTCATAATGAGCATACGTTGATATTTGCTATTCTCTCCAATTCGATTCTGAATCACTTTTTAAATGCTGACAGCCACCACCTAAATTGATTTCAAGATCCATTAATGGGTCATGACCGTCAGTTTGCAGAACACCGTACCAGGCTAACTCTATGCTTGTGTTTAAAGGGAATAGCGTGTGAATAGCTGGAAGCAGACAAAGAATCACTGTCCCTCTGTTAATGAATAGGAATGCTTGCCTTCAGTCTGAGGGCTCTGCTGCCTGCTTGGGTTTTCCCACCTCTGGAATCTGATAAAGTTGTGACCCAAGCACCAAGGAGAACATGCCTTGCTGAGAATGAGTATAAACGGTCTGAACAAGAGCTGCAGGACCGGAAGCTGCATGCCTTACCTCTTCAAAACAGAATTGGGAAATAAAACCTTTTCTCTTTGCAGTGAGCCTGGTAGAGTTTGCAGAAATCTTTCTCTAAGTGGAGCCCCAGTGGGTAAGAAAACAAGAAGGAGGAACATTTCTAACGAAACAGACCAAGCCCCCAAGTAAGAATCATACACTTGGCCCTAGTCCTGCCCCTGGCCACTATCAGGCTGCTGGCCTGGTCAGGTCACTGACCCTCAGTTTCCCTTCTGCTAGCTGGGTGACCTTATGCATTCCNNCACCTTCCTCTCTGAGCCTCACATGCCCCAACTATAAGCTAATGTTAACTACCTCCCAGGACTGCCATGAGGATTACATAAGTTAATGATGCATGTCGAGTGCTTCACACAAGCCTAGCACAAAGCCAGTGCTTGATAGAGAATACTTGCTCCTAACACGTAATACTTGATATATAATACTCTTGCTACTAGATCTGTAAGACTTGATACATAATACCTGCTACCATTTACCCATTTTTTTTATTTTGAAAAATTTCAACAGAGAAGTTAACAGTCCGGGGGCACTTGGGTGGCTCAGTCAGTTGAGCATCTGACTCGGTTTCAGCTCAGGTCATGATCTCAGGTGTCCTGGGATCAAGCTCCGCGTTGAGATCCATGCTCAGTAGAGTCTGTTTGAGATTCTCTCTCTCCCTCTCCCTTTGCCCCTCCTCCCACTCATGTGCTCTTTCTCTCTCTAAGATAAATAAATAATGGGACGCCTGGGTGGCTCAGTCAGTTAAGTGGCTGCCTTCGGCTCAGGCCAATCACAGGGTCCTGGGATTGAGTCCCACATCCAGCTCCTTGCTCAGTGGGGAGACCACTCCTCCCTCTGCCTGCTTTCCTGCTGCTCCCCCTGCTTGTGCTCTGACAAATAGATAGATAAAATCTTTTTTTAAATAAATAAATAAATAATAAAATAAATCTTTAAAAAAGAAAAAGTTAATAGTCCAATTAATGCCAATTTCTTCTATACGTAGGCTTACCAACTGTTACTATTTTGCCACATTTGCTCTTTCCTTCTTCCCCTCCCTCTCACATACACACAAACACTCCTATCAATCTATCTCTATATTAGTATGTACATATTTTGTGACCCATCCAAGCATAACTTACCAACATCAAAACACTGTGTCTCTGGGGTGCCTGGGTGTCTCAGTCGGTTAAATGTCTGCCTTCAGCTCAGGTCATGACCCCGGGACCCTGGGATGGAGCCCCACATCGGGCTCCTTGCTCAGCAGGGAGCCTGCTTCTCCCTCTCCCTCTGCCCCTCCCCCTGTTTCTGCTCTCTCTTGTGCTCTCTAATAAATAAAAATCTTAAAAAAAAAAAAAAAAACACTTCCTCTCTAAATAATTCAACATGTATCTCCTCTCTCTTACCATTATATTCTTTCACATGATGTCACTATGGCCCAAATATTTAGTATTTATAAAATATAATCTAATATCCATTCCATAGTTGAAGGTTCCCAACTGTGTACTTTATAGCTCTTTTTCCTTTTTTCCAAACCAGAATTCAAATAAGTATCACGCACTGTATTTGCTTGCCTTGTGTCCTTAGTTCCTTCTTTATATAACATTCCTTCCACCTGCCTTCTTTCCTCCTTCCTTCCTTCCTTCCTTCCTTCCTTCATGACACTGGCATTTTTGAAGAGTCTAAGATAGTTGACTTGTCATGTGTAAATCGGTTTAGAACAAATGAATAAACATATTGACTTTTTTTGGTAACTGTAAAAGAATGGGTTTTACAAATGTGAATACGGTGAGCAGGGACCTAATGGCATTGAATTTGGACTAGAGATATCAGATTCTGTATTAGTCAGGGTTGTCCAGAGAAAAAGAACCAATAGGATGTATACACATATATAGAAGGGGGATTTATTTAAGGAATTGGCTCACAGAGTTATGGAGGCTGGGAAAATCTGCAAGATGGACCAGCAGGTAGAGACCCAGAGAAGAGCCAGTGTTGTCGTTCAAGTCAAAAGGCGTCCGCTATAGAATTCCCACTTGCTCAGGGGAAACAGGTCTTTCCTCTAGTTAGGCCTTCAAGTGATTCGATGAGGCCTGCCCACATTATGGAAGGCAATCTTTTTTATCCAAAGTGCACTGATTTAAATGTTAATCTTATCCAAAAACACTCTCACAGAAACATCCAGGATACTGTTTGACCAAAATCTGGGGGCCATTGCCCAGCCAGGTTGACCTATGAAATTAACCATCACAGGCTCCAGTATCTATAAGATATAGATACACACACACACACACACACACACACACACACACACACACAATTTATTTATCTCAGCTCTGTACTGAAAGGGCTGAAAAGCAATGACAGATACCCCAGTAATACAGAGAACACATAATGTCCAAATCTTGGTTTCTAAATACCATTCTCCACTGAAAACAGCCAGCCCTCCTTGGAGACATAAATGATTCTGGCTCTGTGTCAAGGAGAGTACAAGGTGAATCTGGAACATCTTGTGCCAGAGAATAAGGAAATACCAAAAGATCATGGAAACACAGCAAAAAAAAATAGGCACTGGTTTGAAGGAACTGCCACTGGTCAAATCATTTGGGAAATCAAGATAAATAATGACAGCAATGATTTATAGCATCTGCAACAAAAACAAAAGAGAAGAATCCCTAAGACCATGATAATACTATTATAAAATAAAAATCTGCATGGGGATGGAAAGGGAGCTGTTCTCCAGAATGGTTGTACTAGAAAGAAGAAAAGGAGGAATATGTGTTCATCTCTACATTATCTAAGTTTAATGTCACAGATCTCTTTGAAAAGAGTAAAAAGAGGCCAGTCTCTCTAACACTCACAAATAAGAGGAATTTCATTTCCTCCACAGCTGTAGGATTTTTTTTCTTGTCTTGGTCTTTCCTCCTTTTTCTATTCAAGATTCCACATTTCAGTCTGAAAATCCAACTTTAAAGGGGCAGCAAAAGTTATGTTTTGATTATAAGTGATATAAAAGGGCTCAGGCATCTCACAATACATACACATATCAAATCATCACATCATACACCATAAGCTTACGCAATGTTCTTTGTCAATTATATCCCAATAAAACTGGAAAAATAAAATAAAAAGATTGAGGGGTTTTCATTGATAGTTTCCTAGGGATGCATGATGTGGCTGCTCCCAAAATTTATGAGACCTCAGACTGTACTCAGAGGAGCAAAGCCTCCAGAGAAATGAAGGTGAACTTTCTGTTTGTCTCTGGGTTTGGAATGCTGAGACCAGTTCTTGGACGCAGGTAAACTGGATGCTTGTCCACGGGAAACTGCCCCGTTGCATTTAGGAAAAGGGAAGGTGAGACGAGAAGATAATAAAATAAGTTACTGAGGAAAGGTTGGGACAACCGGAATGCCGACGCCGATGGGGACAGCACCTGTTTGCAAGGAGTGGATACCAAGAGATGGACACAGTACCAGCCCTACCAGTCCCTTTATGCACATCATGTCCTGTGTTCCCTGGATGTTACTCTGAGAAAGCTCTTAGGTGGCGTGCCTCAGGCCATACTGCCAGTAAATAGTAGAGCTGGGATTTGACCTAGACTTGTGGCCTCCAGTGTCGGCCCTCCTGCCCCTGGTTCACACTTGCCTTTGGCCTGAATGTGAGGTTAAGTTACCAGGGGCAGATTCCAGCTCTGCTACTATGTGACCTTGAATAAATTACTCCTTTGCACTGAACCCTGGATTCCACAGCCTTTTCTCAAACCCTCAGCATCCCTGGCTCTCGTGGTTCTCCCCCTCTTTTCCCATTCCTGCCCCCACATCAGTTCATCTCTTCTCCGCCTGCCCGGCCGCTTACGCTGTCCCAATCAGCACAACAGGCAGGTGCCAGGGGAGGAGGGACAGGACGTTGCACATGGCACATCTGCTCTTCCTCGGCTGGCTCCGGGGCCTTAATGAGGAGCACAGTGCACAAGGGTGAGGGAAGAAGATCTGCGTTGTTTGTTTGCTTTATAAATTACCCCTTCCACACAGACAACTTCAAAGCCTAGCAGAACAAACGCACTGAACCCACCACCTGGATCTGACAATGTTAACATTTTGCCATATTTGCTTCAGATGTTTTTTTTTTTAAACTTAAAACATTTAGTTGAAGGTTCAGTAGAAGGTCCTCTCTGTAAGCTTCCCAGACCTCAGTCCCCCCACCCCCAGAAGTAATTATTAACATGTAAGCGGCATGTATCCTTCCTGACCGGACCTTCATGTTACAGAAAGAAAGTTCATTTTCAACACGAACTGCCTCCCATGTTTTTTAAATGTACATAAATGATCTTGTCTGCATCTTTCTGCAAATTGCTCTTTTTTTACTTTAACGATATAGGTCTGTGATTTATCCGTGTCGTGAAGCAGAGCTCTACTTTCTTCCTTTGGCTGCTGGTTCACATTTCAGCTACAGAAGACTCGTTTATTTATCCATTCCCCTATTAATGCACTTTTATATTATCTGCAATATTTCACTATTCCATAAAATGCTGAAACTGAACATTTTTGTACCTCTCCTTTTGCACATGTGCAAGAGTTTCTCTAAGGTACCCAGAGGAAGCCCTGTTCCAAGGGCATGTTCATAGTCACTTCTCTTAGGTGTGCCCAGTTGCTTCCCAAACTGATTTTACCATTTTGTAGTATAGTACCGTCAGCATGGTGTCATAGTTCCCATTTTTCTTCCTTCTCGTTAACCCTTGGTATTCTGTTATTTTTGCCAATCTGATGGATGGGAAATGGTATCTCATTCTCACTTGAATTTCCCCATGACTAGTGATGCCAAACATCTTTTCATGTGATTATTGGCCATTCGAACAGCCTGTTCATAATCTGTCCATTTTTCCACTGAGTTGTTTGTTTTTCTTATTGACTTGTGTGAATTATTTATATGTCCCGGATAATAACCTTCTAAAACTTGAATGTGCTGTAAATATTGGGACAAATCTTTGTAAACTTCAAAGCAGTGTAAAAACCTTTGGTTTTTATTAGAGTTCATTTTACTCTTACATATGTCTTATCACCTAAACCAGAGCCCCCAGAGGACAGAGAATGTGGCTTCCTTATGTTTATTTATCCAGAGTGAATGTTAATAGGAAGCAGCCTGGAATTATGGGGGGAAATTACGGCTTTAAAAATAGAAATGGAGCGAATACTGCCTCTGCCACTGCGCAGCTAAGTAAGTTTGTTCAAGACGCTAACTCTAAGTCTCTGTTCTTTTGTTCTGACAAGAGTCTCCCACAAGCTTATTGTGAAGACTGCGTAAGATAATGCATGTAATAGTGCTTAGTATGACGCGTGGCATATCCTAGATCTCAACAGATATTAGCTGACTAGAAATATTGGTAAATATTTGTTGGTAGTTAATTCTTCAAGGACTGAATAATAACAGCTTGAATTTATTGAGCATTTCTTTTTTTTTTTAAGATTTTATTTGTTTGACAGAGAGAGTGCAAGCAGGGGGAGAGGGAGAAGCAGGCTCCCCACTGCGCAGAGAGCCCAATGTGGGGCTCGATCCCAGGACCCCAGATTATGACCTGATCCGAAGGCAGTTGCTTAACCAACTGAGCCACCCAGGTGCCCCTATTGAACATTTCTTATGTGCTAAACACTGCATGAAAAGCTACCTTCTATTGTATGTTTATCTCTTTTACAGATGATGAATCCCAGAGTAGGAAAGATTAAATAATTTGGACAGTTATGCAGCTTATAAACGGTAGCATTAGGCTGCAATCACTGATCTACCTTATTCTTGTCCCTCAATTCATTAATTCATGCAATAGCATTTATGAAATGTCTACCATGTGCCAGGTACCCCACTAGGCCCTGGGCAACATTGGTCAACGAGATGAACAGAGGGGTTCTACAAAAGGACCAAAACAGAAACCAAACAGGCAAATAACTTGAGACATGCAACAAATGCACAGCTAAGATAATACGGCAAAGAGCTTGGAGGTTCTCTTTCAGAGAGGTGATCTAGGAAGGCTTCTCCAAGGAGATGACATTGAAGTCAAAATAGAGGACAGGGCAAGCTGGCCAATCAAAGAGTAAGAGCATTTCAGGCAGAGACAACAAGTTGAGTCCAGTTTCAATGTATATTATCAACTTAACCAAAATGATTTTCTTATTCCATATTCCCCATTTGTGGCTCCTGTTCACTCCTGTTAGCTTAACCCATGGCAAGGAAGAGAAGAGTGTGAGCCCCAAACATCTGGGAAAGCCATCATTCCATCCTGGGCCCAGATCACCCCCAGCTGGGCAGCAGCCATCTGGACACTTTCCAGATATAGACCGCCCTCCTCCTACCAACTTCCCTTCCATGTCACTGTTCCATCACCCAGGCCCCAAGCCTGTGAACTCAGCCAGGTAGGTTTGGCTTTGTTTCCCAGGTAAAAACTCTTTACCCTAGCATTCCTCACACCATCAACAGGGTGGACGTTTGCAGATTGGCCTGTATGTGCATGAGCTGAGAACCCCAGAGAATTGATTCAAGCCTGGAAGGCTGCCAGGTTTTCATTAAACCCCTTGTAAACCCACACTGCAGTTCTACAGAGCCACATCTGCCGAGGAAGTCATCTGTGATTTGTATCGTTGTGCTCCAACAAAACGCCAGCAGTGTGAAAAACTCTCCCCTCTGCTCTGCAGTGAACTGGAAAAGTAACATTAGTAATCGCTTCTGCAGGCTCCGTAATGACATAATGGGCACTGGCTTAAGTCTTAAACCGCAGCTGATGGTCCCTGCCAACAATCTGGGTGGATCCAAGATGTCCTAAAAAATACAGGTCATCACTCATGCCCACCTCGCTTTGTAAGACAGTATAGATAATGAATTTGAGCTTGGTGTCCAGGCAGAAAAAAGTAAGTAACATCTAATGACTGTCTGCTAAGGCTCAAGCACTTTATAACCACGATAACCTGAAGAAACAGACATTATTATACTCATTGTAAAGGAGGACCCATATGCGCCTTAAACAGCATTTACTCTGACTTTAGTCTGTACTTTCTAACTAATTAAGTTCTTTGCAGCTTATCTTTTAACTCGAGCAAAAGACCCTGCAAGCAAAGCATCCCCTGAAGGAACCAAAACTACCCCTCAAGCAATAGGGACTGCCCTGAGCCAGCTAGACCTTGAGTGACTGACACTGAGACAATGATCAGCCTGACCTTTACTGCCCACCTGCCTGTACCCACCCACCTTTGTCCCACATTTTCCTGATACACACCTAGAAGTATTTTCAGCACTTCAGAGACAGGCTTTGAGCCTCTAGTCTGCTTTCTTCCTGGTGGTGGCCTCCCTGAAATAAACTCATTTCTGGTTTCACCACCGCTCGGCTCTCTGCCTTTGCATTTTTGTCAGTGGCAAGTGGCTGAAACTGGTCTGTTGGGGGCGCCCCTGCACCCCAGCTACAATTTTACAGATGTGGAAACTGAGGTCAGAGATGTTAGATGGCTTCCCAAAGCCACATACATAGGTGATATGGCTGAACGTCAAACCCACATCTCATGAACTCCAAAATCTGTGAGCTTTCTACCACCCCAGAAGAAGCCTAGGGATGGCATGCACACCAAGTGTTTGGGAGCTTGTTTTTATTTTTCTCAAGCTATAGTTCAAGAATTTGTTTAAAAAAAAGTCATATTAAAAATTTGTTAAAAACAAGGCAGGACAGGTAGGGCATCTTCCACTCATAGCAGCAGCTCAGATCTAAGTAAAGCCACTAAATAATGGGATCTGCACATGGGTTATTTAAATCCATGATACTCACTTTGAATTGGATGAACCGAAACGTTCCTCCCTGCTTCTCCCTTCCTTCTCCTTCCTCAAGCCAACATACCCTGCGGAAGGAAGGAAGGAAGGAAGGAAGGAAGGAAGGAAGGAAAGGAAGGAAAGGAAAAGAAGAAAGGAAAGGAAAAGAAAAAGATACAGCCTGTTCTAAATTCCGAGCCCACATCCAAAAATGGAAACATCCAGCAGGTGTCCATTTCACAAAGAGTGCCTTCCAAAAGCTTTGCTCCCCCATTTGCTGCTGCAGACCTTTGTGGTCTCATGCAGCCTCAAGGCTAAAGTCCCTTCTCTTCTGAAATTGCAGATAGGCAGTTTTCCCAGGGTCTCCCTGGGGCTGTACAAGACAAAGGACAAAGCGGGGGAGGGGGTGGCTCCTTACAGAAAGGAGTTCAGAGATGGCAACAGGGAAGCAAAGAATAGTAGAAGAAAGAGCCTTTGCTTCAGGACCAGACTAAAGTTTGAATCCTGGTTTTGATGCCTGATCACTGTGTGATCTCAATGCTACTTTTCTGAGCATCCTTATGTGGCCAGAGGACCTAACAGTGCCTACCACCCAGGGTGACTCTAAGGAAGCAAGAAGCAATACATTGAGAAGACAGAGGAACATGGGAGCTTTCAATAAAAGTTCACCTGCTTTCCTGATTCCACAATTATCACATATTTGGCTAAAGCTTCAAAGAAAGACTCCCCAAAAACGCCAAAAAAGTTGACAGTTTTCTTTTGAAAGGACAGTTTTTGATATTTCAGATGTTGTTGGATTGCCCAAAAGTTTCCTTCTCAGCAGTTTTTCCTCTTCCCTCACATAAACACCTAGAAATAATTTCCTGGTCTATGTCCCCTGGAAGCCAAAGAGCACCTGGACAAAGAGAACCAGGTCACGCTTAAATTGCTTGGTGGAACACCCCCTTCTTCCACAGGCTGCCCGATTAAGCAAAGGTTTTGTTTTTAAAAAGGGGGTGGTGGGAAAAGTGCTGACAATAATGGAAAGCTGCTGCTGGGGGAGAGTTTAAGGCTTGACTAAGATTCACAAAATATAATCAGCATGTCCATAGCCACAGTGTAAACTTTGCAAAAAGAATCCAGTTGGGCGTTGGCACTGTCGCTAGAACAAATTGCTCAACACCTCTGAACTCTGCTTTCCTCTGCTTCAAAGTGGAGACTGGAGATGATAATACAGACTTGCAGGATGGTGAAGAGGATTACAGATTAAATCCATAGAACTATGAGCCTCAGTGCCTGGTAGAGGGCAGGTGCTTAAGAAATGGCTCTTTGACTGCTTACAAAACAGTCTTGATATTCACAACAACCCTGTAAGGGAAGAGTTACTGACCCCGATGTTTCAGATGAGAAAATACAGATTCAGAAAAATAAAACACGCTCAAGATACCACAGCCCTGGCTTGCACTGAGAGGATCTGTAAGCAGATTTATTTGGCTGCAAAGCCTGTTCTCCTTTCAGTAGACACACACACACACACACACACACACACACACACACACACCCCACTGCCACGTTGGTTCCTGCAGATGCAGCGAGAGGAAGGAGATTTTAAGCATGTTTTGTCTCCATCTGAGTTGCTTCCTCTCCTCTGGCTCATTTCTTCCATCTCTGCAGCCCTGGCTGGGGCCCCCATGATCCTGGCAACCTCCCCCTACCCCACGGCTGCCGCCAACTGAGGCTCCCACACAGCCAAAAAGGCATTTGAGAAACCGCATCCCCTCCACTCCCCACCATGCGCCTTTGAAGTGGGCCTGTCATCTGACCGGTACCTACTCAGGCTACAAATCCCAGACTCCGTCCTACCTGGAGCCCGGAGCTCACCGTGGTTCAGTGCAGACACCAGATAGTCTGCCTTATTTTGCACAGAGCTTTATTTCAATCCAGCCTAGATTTACTAAGCACCTACTCTGTGCCAGACACTAGGCTTGGCTCTGGAAAGAGAGAGAAATAAGTGAAACACAGGCTCTGCCTTCAAAGAACCCATGTAATAGGACAAAATCCAATTTGGTTCAGCTTAATAAATTATCACTGAGCACCTATCATATGCAGACCTGTGCTGGGCACCAGAGAATACGAAGATAAATCACATGTCCGTCGCCCCTGGAAGAGCTTCCAGTCAAGGGGGCAGTATCCTACTTAGCACACTAACACCCACCAGACACCCATCGCCTACTAAGGCTCCCACATTGTGCTTCATACACATTCTCCGCAGTCCTCGATATAAAATAACCTTGGAGATAAATGTTTGAAACAGCAGAAAAGTTTTTCTGTCCAAAATCAATCATGATGATGAGGATTCTAGAATTCAGGTCTGCTTTTTGTCTCAAAAGCTGCTAGTTTCTTGGCAGGGTGGTGGCAGATCCGTTGTTCCTATTATTACCTCACATTTGAATGCTGTGCATAGATTTTCCAAAGCATATCCCCTCCATTATCTCATCTGCGCATCAACCTCCCTGTCCTGAGTAGTACAGGGTTTTCTGGGGGGGGAGGCCCAGAGACTGTCACAAGTCAAAGGAAGGAGGGCTGGCCGACATCAAGCCCTGTAGTGCCACCTGAGTCCTCACAACACTCTGGAAAGGAGCTAACATATTTCCCTCTCCTCGACTGACATTTGAGGAAACTGAGGCTTACAGCATTGTTCCCAAGTACACAGAACTAGTCAAGATAAATCCTGGGTTTGAACCCAGGTCCCACAGCAGCCAGTACCTCCAACAGCCAGGTCTGTCCTCAAAACCAACCAGCGTTCTCGTCACAGAGCTGGGACAGCCTGGCCTGCCTTGCTGCGGGACAGAAATGGCTTTGTGGGAGCTCACCACAAGCTTGTTCCCTCGGCCATATGACTTTGGGAGACTCTCAAACTTCTCTGGGCCTCAGTTTCTCATTTATCAAGAGACAAGCTAACCTCTGGGTCTGTATCGAAGGGCTCTGTCAGGGTCTGCGCAGACGTGAAATGGACAGGAAGGTGTTGGAGAAGTCATGTGTGTGCAGGGCTGCCCTCCATAAAGGTTCTGCTGACCTGTGACTATGGAATCAGAAGCCTGGGAGACAAAAAGCAGACAGGCCATAATCCCCACCCCCTACCCCCACCCCCACCTCCACCCCAGGAGTCCTGCTCTGGAACCAGGACCTGTACCTCCAAGGGGCCCAAGTGAGATCCATCGTCCACAGAGCCAGACCTCTGCCCTGCTGACATGTCTGCCTTTGCCTCCTCTGCCCAGCTCAACTTGCAGACTTGGGGGGAGGGGCCATCACAGAAACAGACGGTCTGGTCACAGGGTAATGGCATCCATGCCAAGAGCCCACTTTGTTTTAATGAATGACACCAAACACTTAGGCCATAAACTCTTCAGATTGCTGGGTCTGGCAGTAATTACATGCCTCCCATTAATAAATCCTACTTCTGAATGGTTTACTGCACCCCTTTCTTCAAACACTGCAGGCTGAAACCTGTCAGATGAGGCCAGAGGTCTTGTGAAGAGAAGGCAAATAAGACAGGGCAGCTTTCTGGGCAAGAAAAGCGACAGCCAGTGGCAGGGAGAGGGGCACAGGCTGGCCTCCACATCGGATTCTGGGTTGGAGGAAGGCTTCCAATTCCCACTCCCACACTCAATCAGTTGCTGTCTCATATTTAACCCCCAAATTTATCTTGAACTATCTTCACTGCCTTGATTCGGGATTCCCCAGTCTCACCCCAAATGGGATGACAGTCTGCCTTCTTGTCCCTATCTAGTTCACCTGCCACATTACTGCCAAGGCAGTCTTCGCAGTGTAAAGGTCAGACCATGTCCCTCTCCTGGATTAAAACCCTGCAGTGATCCACAACACTCCAGGATAACCTCCAAACTCTTCTCCAGTCAAGGCCCCTCAGGAGTGAATCCGGCTACCTGCCCAAGCTCATTTCCCAGAAATTGCTCTTCCCACCATACTCACGCCAGCAGATCTCAGTGTGTGGTCCTGGGGCCTGCAGCATCAACATCACCCAGGAGCTCTTGGAAAATGCAAGTTCTCAGGCCCCACCAGAGCTATGGATTCAGAAGCCCAGAGGTGAAGCCCCTCTAGATAATTTTGATTACATAATTTTTTTCAACATTTTTCTTTTTAAGTAATATCTACACCCAACAAGGGCCTCGAACTCAGAACCCTAGATTAAGAGTCACAATCTTTACCTACCAACTGAGCTAGTTGAGCACCCCTGATTGCATAATTTTGATGATGGTTTTGAAAAACACCACTTTACTCACTGTCTCTTAAGCTTTTATGTGAGCAGGAACCACCTGTAGATTCTGACTTAGTTGGTCTGTGGTAGAGCTCAAAGTTCCACTGTTCCAGCAAGTCCCCGTGCAATGCCGATGCCCTTGGTCCACACACCAAACTGAGCAGCAAAGCTCCAGACTTCAGGGAACTCTGTAATCTCCCAAGCATGCCTTCTGCTCCTTGCTCTATGCCTTGTGAGTCCTTTTCCTGTGCCTTCCCTACCTTTCGCTTCCATCCTTTCTCACTTCCCTATCCATGAACATGCCTACTCACCTACCAAAAGTTCACATAGAGAGCCCCTGCACTCATAAGACCTCCTTAACCCCTCCAGGTGGATGAAAGTCCTCTTTTCCCTCTGCTCCCACATGACTCCACACACACCCTTCCCGTCAGAGCACTGGTCACACTATACGGTCTGTCTGTGCTTCCCTGTCCACGAGGAAAATGTTAGCAACAGGACCTCTCGCCTCTCTGTGACCGCGGCACCAACACACTGCCTGGCACACAGCTGGAGACCAGTGGATTGTGAGTGAATGACTGACTGACTGAATCCTTAACAACCAGCCCTACTGGTGGGTAGAGGAGGAAAGTATCTGGGAGGGTTGGCTGTTTATTCTCCTACCTACCACGGGACCTGTACGAACTGCCAGGTTCCTTTTAAAACAGGCAAGAGCAAACTGCTTTCTAAATCGAACTGATGGCCTAATCCTGGAAGACAAAAAACACAGAGATGGTCCCTCTGAACCATGAACCCCAGAGAAAATTTCCAAGAGAGACTATCCAAACAGGAGGTATGTACACGGGCATTCCTCAGACAGGCAAATTCCACACCCTGAAATTTCACAAAGGAAGTTCCTTTATGAATGTACGCCTTCCCACCATACACATTTATTGAACCCCTACTGTGTGAGAAGCATTGTTAAGGAGGGGGATAGAAGATGAACCAGATCTCTTCCCTGCTCCCAAGGTGTGCATACAGTGGGGGAAATAGATAGAAAGGGGTCAGGACCACACAGAGGGACAAAGCCTGGAATTCAGGTGGGCACGGACCACAAGGCAGGTGCTTTGCACTCTGCCAGGAAGGATGAGGACAAGCATCAAAGAAGAGATGATACTGGAGTTGAGTCTTGAAGGCTGAGTTCATGTTTCAAGATACCAACAGGAGAGAGGGTATTGCAGGCCGAAGGCACAGTGCAAGCACAGGAGTGGAGGGTAGGAAGCACACACCCCGTTAGGGGAACCGCCATACTCTGACACAGGAGGGGTAAGTGGTCTGGGGTGGAGGTTGATGTCAGGAAGTTGAGCAGAACCAGGTCAGTCATTTAGCAAACATTTATCGAGCCCCGGCCTGGCACGGAGGCAAGCCCTGGAGAGGCAGACAACCATAAATAACATGGTTTCTGCTCTCCTGGAGTTTATAGTTTACAGTTTGGTAGGAGCAGTAGGAAAAAAAACAAAGAAACAAATGAATAAAATCTTTGCACAATGTAGTGTGCGATTAGCTGAGGCCGAACAACAGTGAGCGATTTAACTGCAGATAAAATGGTCAAGGGTGGGCTCTCTGTGGAGGTGAACTGAATCAGAGGAGGAAGAAAAGAAGTAGAGAGAGAAGAGAACCCGAGGCAGAGAGAAAAGATTAGACAAGACTCCGAAGCCGGAAGGAACACAGCAGATTCAAAAATCAAGAGTGGATGGAATTAGTGAGTGAATTTGTGAATTTCAAACAGTGACCAATTTGAAAGAAGGGACGGGAAACGTGGATGGGCCACACCACCTGGGTCTTGTGGCCATAATGGGCACCTGTACTGATTCTAAGCACCATGGAGCCCAGGGGAGGGCTCATGAGCAGGAGGATGGTATGAGCTAGTTTGTTTGGAGTATTTTGTTTACCCTTTAATTTTAATTCTTTTTCTCCAAAACGATAACTCTAGCTCCTTAGTAGAAAATGGGGGTGGAAGGGGATTGGTGAAGACAGATCTTCGCTAGAAGCTATGCGATGGTCCTGCTGAGAAAAAAAGCCGGGCCCAGAAATAACATAATGGCCAAAAGGATAAAGGGAATAGCCTCGAAAGAAGGTCTCCCTTAGGAAAATTCTACACTAGAAGCTCCAAAGAGTAACTTCCTGTACTTAAAGCGAATACACAGCAAGTTCTCTTTCAGGAGGTATCCAGCAGAAAGAGCACCTCCCCGTTCTGCAACATGCCTTCCATCTGCCTGAATTCTGGGTGGGGAACCAGCCATCTGACTCAAGGCATAAGGAAGCTCTACAGCAACTATATTCCTGGCCAACATACGTACGGAGGCTGGCAGGCACTGAGACAGGCGGATAACACAATTTTCCACCTTGCCATGGGTTGCCCTAAGGCAAAGTACCCAGCCAAGTCTCCCATCAGGCTGAGCTCCTGAGAATCTGGGATCTGAGAAACAGTGGGAAAGGAGGTGGCTCCACAAAGGGAATGGCAGGTTGTACTTAGTAGGCACACATCTGACTTCCTTTCTTAAACCCTCTATGGTGCCTGTCCTATGAAACACACATCATAGCATTTAGCAGCATTTTAGGAAGGGGCGTTTTTACTGGGGCTTTTCAGACATTTCAACAAATCCTAGTGTTAGATCTAAAAGATCTCCGAGGATAATTTAATCCAACCCCCTTTCTGACAGACAGGGAAATGAGGATCCCGCGAAGGGTGATTTTTCTGAAATCATGTAGCTCCTTTTTATGAAGCTGCAGCTGTCATGTTGGTCCTAATTCTCAATTCTGTGCCCTTTCTCTAGGACTCTATTCACACTTTAGTGAATAACTTACTGAGCATTTGCTACACACGGGGCTCTAATTCTCTATCCCATTACAGAAATAAATTTTTTAAACATTAAAACACGAATACATGCAGTATAATGAAATGGAATGCATGACTTGTTCACATCTCTACTGCAGTCATGGACTCTGGGATATTTTGGAACTCCTGAGAGCAGGGAACTGAGTCTTATTTGTCTCTATGTATCTAGTTAAGGAACTGGGCAGATAGCACTGTTTATCAATGAACTGGGGGGAAGGCATTCTGGTTGTTTGAGGATTGTTGACAACTATAAAATGAGGCCAAGTGACGTCTGGTGCAGACAGTTCCAAGCAGCCCTGCTTTCCTGGTGGCTCTCTGGATGGAGATACTGCCGGTAGTGGGTGGGTGGCAATGATTTTTTTCCCTTGCTGGTCAATTGCCTTTTCAGGTGGTCTTTATTAAGTCATCAATCTTTCAACCCTGACAGTCACTGTGACCCACTGCAGCTCAGGAAAGGAATCTTTCTTAATTACCAGACCTTTCTTGCTCCCTTGAGATCCCTGAGTACTACACCAGGTGGAGCTGATGGATGTGTCATCTGGTTCTATCAACGAATGAAGTGTCTTATTTGCTCAAACCTGAGGGCCCAGCTTGCAATTCCAACACAGTCAGAAGCCCTGGCAAGCCACCCATATTTTACATCTCCAGGAAAAGACCTCTTTGCTCCAGCTTTTGGAATACTGCTAAGGGGTTAATAACACAGACTTCAGAGTCAGACCCCCCGAGCTTGGATTCCCATCTCAGCCACTCACTAGGAAGCAGATTGCTCGAGTCCCCAAGCGTTGATTTCCTCATCTGCAGTGGGTTTCCCTCACCTGTGCCACTTCGAAAGGCTGGCAGGCTCCGTCCTTGGGCCAATTTCTCTTCTCTGTACTCATTTCCTTCAGGATCTTACCTATGGCTTTAAATACGATGTAGATGCCAAAGACTCTCAAATATTTGTCTAGCCCAGACCTCTCATCAAAACCATCGACTCAATATTTAACCATACGAACATCTCAACTGGACCATGGAATGGACATCTCAAAGTCAGTATGCCCCAGACCAATCCCTTGATTTCTACTCTGCCCTGTCTTCCCCCATCTTGGTAAATAACAACTCCATCCTACTGGTCATTTGGGCACAAGACCTTCAAGTGGTGTACTTTCATGTTCCATGTGCAAAGCCTGCCTGCTGCACCTTCTGCAAACCCACCTCTTCATAACACCATTCCATCACCACTGATGTCCAAGGCCCCGGTAATCCCTTGCCTGGATTATTGCAATGGTCCTCGCATTGGTTTTCCAGCTTCTGGCCTTGCCCATGGTGCACAGTGCCATGGTGATACTTTATAACATATGATGAGGGGTCACATCTCTACTCAATCACTTCAGTGATTTCCTATGGCACTCCACAGAAGTTAAAGTACTTACAATGCCCTAGAGGGCTCTACAAAATACTTCCTCCTTTCTCACAGCCAAAACTTCTTCTCTTCCCTCTTCTCCCCCCATACACACTCCCTCTCCTTCAAGCCATCGCAACCTATCCTACACCACACTCCACTGTGCCTCCAACCTCCAGGAGGCACAAACCCACCTCAGAGCCCTGGCAGGAGCTCTTCCATCTGCCTGGATCATGCTTCCCCTGGTTATCCAAGGAGCTCAATCTCTTACTGTCTCCGTCTCTCTACTTAAATGTCACATGATCAGAAAGACCTTCCTTTATCCTTCTGCACCAGAACGACCTCCTCTTTACTGCACCATTATCCTCCAGTCCTGCTTTAGTCCCCCTCTTAACCTTAACCTTAAGCTTACTACCACCTGAAGCCCTCATTCAGTTGTGGGTTGTCTGTCTCCTTAACTTACACGTAAGCTCTGTAAGAGCAGCAATTTTGCTCTGTTCACCACTGGGTCCCCAGCATCTAGAATAGTGCTTGGCATATAGGAGGTGCTTTAGAATGAATAAATGACTACATTTTTAAAATGGTCAGTAACTGCTTCCCTACTAGGATGGTGGAGCAATTGAATGGGATGGTAAATAGGGTCTGCAGGTTCTCCTTCCAGTGAAGCTTCCAGTATAACTGCAGGTCCTGGTAAGTGATAGGGTGAAAACATCGTGAATTGGGCCCACTGAAGAAATCTGTCTGTGAGACTCTAATTTTTTAATTATAGAAGTAATGAGGTCAGCTCAACATGGCCCTTTTCAACACGCATTTAAAGAAAATCTACTGGAGTTGAACCAAAGTGGACAGGTGCATGAGCACACACCTAAGACTTATCCCATGCTTCTACTTCCAAATCTTGCTAAGTTGTCCTCCATCAGTTGAAAGAACAATGGCAGCAAATAGAATCAGTTTGTGGATAGGTACCAGACCAGCCTGAACATCCACGGAATCAGCCTGAGATGGAGGAAGATACATCTGGATCTCTACAAATGAACATCTCCAGCTCTGAGTATTGAGGTACGAAGCGGGGAGCCGTGAAACCGCGCACAGATATCGGAAGATAAATGGAAGGGGGAGGGAGCCGCCACGTTCGGGCAACGGGAAGCGGTAGCCACCTGCACAGGGGAGCGGGCGGACTCCCGGACGGCACCCGCGAGAGAGCAGACTGAGACCGTGAGCCGGGGAACAGGCGCAACCAGACTGAAAACTGGAGCTCTGGTGCACTCACTGGAACCAGACTGAGACCGGGAGCTCTGGGAGCACACGGGGGCGGCTGGCGGCGTTAGAAACACAAAGGACAGAGACGCGCCGGCCCTGGAAGTGAGGGCTGGGATGCCGGCTGTGGGGCGCACATCCCGCGACGCTGCAGGGTTGAGCAGCACCAACAGAAACAGAGTTAAAGTGGCCAGAACATCAGTGGAGAACGGTCCGCGATCCCTCTGTTCTGAGACAGAGGCTGGGATTCGGCCACTGCTGCTCTGACTCTCAAAAGAGGCACAGCAAACCACCAGGGAAAGCCGCCAGAGAACAAAAGCCTGGAAATACCGGCTCACAGTGCACCCATCCCCATCCCCCCTCCCAGGGGACACGGAGACTCGACCCAAACAGGGTTGCCTGAGTATTGGCACGGCAGGCCCCACCCCCAGAAGGCAGGCTGAAAAATCAAGAAGCCCACATCCCTTAGGTCCCTATAAAACAAGTGTGCACTGCCTGGGTCCCGGTCAATAATTTGGGCTCTGGACAACCCCACAACCTCTCCTCATCAGAATGATGAGAAGGAGAACCCCCCCCCCCAGCAAAGAAAAGACAATGAGTCTGTGGCCTCTGCCACAGAACTAATGGATATGGATATAACCAAATTATCAGAAGTGGAATTCAGACTAACAATGGTCAAGATGATGTGTAGACTTGAAAAAAGTATTAACGAAAATGTTAATGAGAATATAGAGGCTCTAAGGGCGGAAATGAGAGTGAATCTGGCAGAAATTAAAAATTCTATGAGCCAAATGCAGTCAAAACTAGAGACTGTGACGGCCAGGGTGAATGAGGCAGAAGAACGTATCATCAAATTGGAGGATGGGTTAGTAGAAGACAAAGCTAAAATAGAATCTGGACTTAAAAAAATCCATGCTCAAGAATGAAGGTTAAGGGAGATTACTGACTCAATGAAATGTTCCAATGTCAGAATCATCAGCATCTCCGAGGGGGTGGAGAAAAACAGAGGTCTAGAAGAGATATTTGAACAAATTGTAGCTGAAAACTTCCCTAGTCTAGCAAGGGAAACAAACATTCATGTCCAAGAGGCAGAGAGGACCCCTCCCAAGCTCAACCAGGACAAACCTATGCCACGTCACATCATAGTGCAATTTGCAAATATTGGATCCAAGGATACAGTATTGAAAGTGGCCAGGGCAAAGAAATTACTCACATACCAAGGCAAAGGTATCAGAATTACGTCAGACCTGTCTACACAGACCTGGAATGAGAGAAAGGGTTGGGGGAGCATTGTTAAAGCTCTTTCAGAGAAAAACATGCAGCCAAGGATCCTTTATCCAGCAAGGCTGTCATTCAGAATTGACGGAGAAATAAAGACCTTCCAGAATCGCCAGTCATTGACCAATTCCGTAACCATGAAACCAGTCCTACAGGAGATATTAAGGGGGGTTCTATAAAGGTAAAAAGGCCCCAAGAGTGATACAGAACAGAAAGTCACAATCTATAGAAACAAAGACTTTACTGGCAACATGGCATCATTAAAATCATATCTCTCAATAATCAGTCTCAATGTAAATGGCCTAAATGCTCCCATAGAATGCCACAGGGTTGCAGATTGGATAAAAAGACATGACCCATCCATTTGCTGTACAAGAGACTCATTCTGAACCTAAAGATACATTCAGACTGAAAGTAAAGGGATAGAATACCATCTTTCACACCAATAGTCCTCAAAAGAAAGCTGGGGTAGCAATTCTCATATCAGACAGATTGGATTTTAAACTAAAGACTATAGTTAGAGACACAGAAGGACACTATATTATTCTTACAGGATGTATCCAACAAGAGGATATGACAATTATAAATATCTATGCCCCCAACAGGGGAGCAGCAAGATACACAAGCCAACTCTTAACCACAATAAAGAGACATATAGATAAAAATACATTAATAGTAGGGGACCTCAACACTCCACTATCAGAAATAGACAAAACACCCATGCAAAAAATCAACAAAGAAACAAGGGCATTGAATGCCATACTCGATGAGTTGGACCTCATAGATATATATAGAACACTACACCCCAGAACCAAAGAATACTCATTCTATTCTAATGCCCATGGAACATTCTCAAGAATAGAACATGTTCTGGGACACAAAACAGGTCTCAACCGATACCAAAAGACTGAAATTATTCCCTGCATATTCTCAGACCACAACGCTTTGAAATTGGAACTCAACCACAAGGAAAAATTTGGAAGAAACTCAAACACTTGGAGACTAAGAACCATCCTGCTCAGGAATGATTCGATAAACCAGGAAATCAAAAATCAATTTAAACAATTTATGGAGACCAACGAGAATGAAAACACAACGGTCCAAAACCTATGGGATACTGCAAAGGCAGTCCTAAGGGGGAAATACATAGCCATCTAAACCTCACTCAAAAGAATAGAAAAATCTAAAATGCAGTTTTTATATTCTCACCTCAAGAACCTGGAACAGCCACAGAGGGACAGGCCTAATCCATGCACGAGGAAGCAGTTGACCAAGATTAGAGCAGAAATCAATGAATTAGAAACAAGGAGTAAAGTAGAGCAGATCAACAGAACTAGAAGCTGGTTCTTTGAAGAATTAATAAAATTGACAGACCACTGGCAAGACTTATCCAAAAGAATAGAGAAAGGACCCAAATTAATAAAATTATGAATGAGAAAAGAGAGGTCACAACCAACACCAATGAAATTGGAAGGATTATTAGAAACTTTTACCAACAGCTTTATGCCAATAAATTAAGCAATCTGGAAGAGATGGAGGACTTCCTGGAAACCTATAAACTACCAAGACTGAAACAGGAAGAAATTGATTTTTTAAACAGGCCAATTGATTATGAAGAGATTGAAACAGTGATAAACAACCTCCGAAAAAACAAAACTCCAGGCCCGGACAGTTTTCCTGGGGAATTCTACCAAACATTCAAAGAAGAAATAATACCTATTCTCCTAAAGCTATTTCAAAAAAATAGAAACAGAAGGAAAGCTACCAAACTCATTCTATGAGGCCAATATTACCTTGATCCCCAAACCAGGCAAAGACCCCATCAAAAAGGAGAATTACAGACCGATTTCCCTAATGAATATGGACACCAAAATTCTCAACAAGATCCTGGCTAATAGAATCCAACAGTACATTAAAAGGATTATCCATCATAACCAAGTGGGATTCATCTCTGGGATGCAAGGGTGGTTCAACATTCTCAAATCATTCAGAGTCACAGATTTTATCCAGAAGGAAAAATTCAAAAATCATATGATTCTCTCAATAGATGCAGAAAAAGAATTTGACAAAATACAGCATCCTTTCCTGATTAAAACCCTTCAGAGTGTAGGGATAGAGGGTACATTCCTCAATCTCATAAAAACCATCTATGAAAAGCCTACAGCAAATATCATTCTCAATGGGGAGAAGCTGGAAGCCTTTCCCTTAAGATCAGGAACACGACAAGGATGCCCGCTCTCGCCACTTTTATTCAACATAGTACTAGAAGTCCTTGCAACAGCAATCAGACAACAAAAAGGGATAAAAGGTATCCAAATCGGCAAAGAAGTCAAACTGTCTCTCTTCGCAGATGACATGATACTATATATGGAAAACCCAAAAGAAGCCACTCCCAAACTATTAGAAGTTATAGAGCAATTCAGTGATGTGGCAGGATACAAAATCAATGCTCAGAAATCAGTTGCATTTCTATACACGAATAATGAGACTGAAGAAAGAGAAATTAGGGAATCCATCCCATTTACAATAGCACCAAAAACCGTACGTTACCTTGGAATTAACTAACCAGAGACGTAAAGGACCTATATTCTAGAAACTACAAATCACTCTTGAAAGACATTGAAGACGACACAAAAAGATGGAAAAATATTCCATGCTCATGGATCGGAAGAATTAACATAGTTAAAATGTCCATGCTAACCAGAGAAATCTACACTTTCAAAGCTATCCCGATCAAAATACCGATGACATTTTTAAAGAACTGGAACAAACAGCCCTTAAATTTGTGTGGAACCAGAAAAGGCCCCGAATCACCAAGGAACTGTTGAAAAGGAAAAACAAAGCTGAGGGCATCACAATGCTGGATTTCAAGCTGTACTACAAAGCTGTGATCACAAAGATACCATGGTACTGGCACAAAAACAGACACATAGACCAATGGAACAGAATAGAGAACCCAGAAATGGACCCTCGGCTCTTTGGGCAACTAATCTGATAAAGCAGGAAAAAACATCTGGTGGAAAAAAGACAGTCTCTTCAATAAATGGTGCTGGGAAAATTGGACAGCTACATGCAAAAGAATGAAACTTGACCACTCTCTCACACCATACACAAAGATAAACTCCAAATGGATAAAAGACCTCGATGTGAGACAGGAATCCATCAAAATCCTAGAGGAGAACATAGGCAGCAAACCTCTAAGACATCGGCCACAGCAACCTTTTTCATGACACATCTCCAAAGGCAAGAGAAACAAAAGATAAAATGAACTTGTGGGACTTCATCAAGATAAAAAGCTTCTGCACAGCCAAGGAAACAGTCAAAACTAAGAGGCAGCCCACGGAATGGGAGAAGATATTTGCAAATGATGCTACAGATAAAAGACTGGTATCCAAGATCTATAAAGAACTTCTCAAACTCAATACACGAGAAACAAATGAACAAATCATAAAATGGGCAGAAGATATGAACAGACACTTTTCCAATGAGGACATACAAATGGCTAACAGACACATGAAAAAATGTTCAAAATCATTGGCCATCAGGGAAATTCAAATCAAAACCACACTAAGATACCACTTTATGCCAGTTAGAATGGCAAAAATTGACAAGGCAAGAAACAACAATTATTGGAGAGGAAGTGGAGAAAGGGGATCCCTCCTACATTGTTGGTGGGAATGCAAGTTGGCACAGCCACTCTGGAAAACAGTGTGGAGGTCCCTTAAAAAGTTAAAAATTGAGCTACCCTATGATCCAGCCATTGCACTACTGGGTATTCACCCCAAAGATACAGACGTAGTGAAGAGAAGGGCCATATGCACCCCAATGTTCATAGCAGCATTGTCCACAATAGCTAAATCGTGGAAGGAACCGAGATGCCCTTCAACCGATGACTGGATTAAGAAGTTGTGGTCCATATATACAATGGAATATTACTCAGCTATCAGAAAGAACGAGTTCTCAACATTTGCTGCAACATGGACAACACTGGAGGAGATAATGCTAAGTGAAATAAGTCAAGCAGAGAAAGACAATTATCATATGGTTTCTCTCATCTATGGAACGTAAGAACTAGGAAGATCGGTAAGAGAAGAAAGGGATAAAGAAAGGGGGGGTAATCAGAAGGGGGAATGAAGCATGAGAGACTATGGACTCTGAGAAACAAACTGAGGGCTTCAGAGGGGAGGGGGGGTGGGGGAATGGGATAGACTGGTGATGGGTAGTAAGAAGGGCACGCATTTCATGGTGCACTGGGTGTTATACGCAACTAATGAATCATCGAACTTTATATCAGAAACCAGGGATGTACTGTATGGTGACTAACATAATATAATAAAAAAAATAAGAAAAAAAAGAAATAAAATAAAAATAAATAAATAATAAATAAATAAATAAAAAGAAATAAAAAGAAAATAACTTCAGCCAACTGTGTCACTTGGTTTAGAACCACAGATGTGGGATTTCTCTAGGACCTTGACACGTGACCCCACCTCTCAGGCCTCTAAAGCTGCTCTGAGAAAGAAAGTGACAACACCTGCAAAATCACAGGCGTTGAAATGATGAGAGAGACTGAAAGAGGAAGGGAAGGGAGGAAGAGCCTGAAGCACAGCGTTGGGAGAGAAAAGAAAGCTCAAAATAGATACTATTATACAGAGATATGGGAGTGTATGTGTATAGCATACCTGTCATATAATGTTTTGTGTATTAAGAGACAGATTCCGTAAGCATATATAATGAAATGCTGAAGGACTTATCTCTGAACAGCGGGAACACGGATGATTTTTATCTCTTGTCCTTATCTTTATTTGTTTTCCTCCAATGAACATATTTGTGTAGTAAGAAGGAAAAAGAAGATACTAGCCAGAAGACAGCAAGTCTCACCGTTTCCCAGACAGCAGTGAGACGGTCCAAGCATTCCCCTGTGATCCTCAACTTTACCTCTTTCCCATTGTGTACTTCACTCATCCTAACATGCAAATATCTGCTTGGGAAAAAATGGCCTTCACCAAAAAATAATAATCGCTGAAGAGAAACCGCAAACATCAATCCTATGCGACGGAAAATGATGCATCCCAATGATAAGTAAAGAGATACAATGTGAAGTTATAGGGATTGAACCATATTTCTCCTAATTACAGCAAACAACAACCATGACAGCATTAATAATACCCAGTGCTGGCAAGGGTGCAGTGGAATGGATAGAAGTCTGCATTGTTGAGGACATTGTAAGTTCAACTCTGGGAAAAAAAGCAATCCTGGCAATATGAATTAAGATCCATGAAACATCTCCAAAGGCACGAGAAACAAAAACAAAAATGAATTGTGCTTTGGGACTTCATCAAGATAAAAAAGCTTTTACACAGCAAAAGAAACAGTCAACAAAACTAAAAGGCAAGCTACAGAATGGGAGAAGATATTTGCAAATGTCTTATCAGATAAAGGACTAGTATCAAAAAATCTATAAAGAACTTATCAAACTCAATACCCAAAAAACAAAAAATCCAGTTAAGAAATGGGCAGAAGTCATGAACAGACATTTCTCTAAAGAAGACATACAAATGGCCACCAGACATATGAAAAAATGTTCAACATCACTCAGTGTCAGGGAAATACAAATGAAAGCCACAATGAGATACCCCCTCACACTGGTCAGAATGGCTAAAATTAACAAGTCAGGAAATGATAGATGTTAGTGAGGATGAGGAGTAAGGGGAACCCTCTTATACTGTTGGTGGGAATGCAAACTGGTGCAACCACTCTGGAAAACAGTATGGGGGTTCCTCAGAAAGTTAAAAATAGAGCTACCCTACGACCCAGCAATTACACTACTAGGTATCTATCCAAAGGATATAAACATAGCAATTCGAAGAGGCACCTGTACCTCAATGTTTCTGGCAGCAATGTCCACAACAGCCAAACTGTGGAAAGAGCCCAGATGTCCATCGACAGATGAATGGATAAAGAAGATGTGGTCTATATACACAATGGAATACAACTCAGCCATCAAAAAGAATGAAATCCTGCCATTTGCCAACAATGTGGATGGAACTAGAGGGTATTAAGCTAAGTGAAATAAGTCAGTCAGTCAGAGAAAGACAAATATCCTATAATTTCACTGACACATGGAATTTAAGAAACAAAACAGATAAATATAGGGGAAGGGAAGGAAAAATAAAATAAGAGGAAAACAGAGAGGGAGGCAAACCATAAGAGATGCTGAACTCTAGGAAACAAACTGAGGGTTGCTGGAGGGGAGGTGGGTGGGGGAAAGGGGTAACTGGGTGATGGGCATTAAGGAGAACACTTTATGTAATGAGAACTGGTTATTATATGCAACTGATGAATCACTAAATTCTACCTCTGAAACTAATTTAAAAAAAAAAACAACATGAAATTGGTTGCTGTATTTCATTCAGTAGTTCAACATCAGGAAGTGTATCTTTAAAACATAATAAAAGGTGCTGTCAAAGATTTATGTTCCAAGATGTTCATATTAACAGAAAAAAAAAATAGCTCTGGTCTATCCACACAATAAAATGTTAAACCACCATTTAAAACCATCGTCTTGAAGACAAGGGGCAATATGCTCATAATATTTACAAATGGTCACCGTTATTACATGTAAGTCATGAATGAAAGAGTCTAAAACACTTTAAAAGGAAATATAACAACCTATTCATATTGGATATGAAAGAGAAATAGAAAATGAGTGTTTTTATTGAACTTTCTACAGTGTGGGTATGCTTCCTTAAGGATTTTCTAAAATCCATTCTAAATTAAATTGGGGTGGAAACATGCCTTCTCTGTACCTCAGCTTCTCCATGCCTCAGTTTCCTTTCCTCCAAACAGTGCTTACTGCAGGTGTGTTGTGGGTGTAGGACAAGTTAATACATGTGATCCATTAAATGAGAGAAGTCTCTGATGTGCTCCAACAATACAAGGTACACAGCAAATACTCAATGAATATTAGCCTTCCCCATTCCCCTTCTACTACATTATTCTAGGTAATTTCTCTTCTCACTTAGGTCCTTTATGCACCCCTACCTGACCTGCCTTCAGACTTCAGATTTGTTACCTATCCTGAGTACAACTTTCTAAAAGCAAACACAAAGACTGTCTGTTCACATCAATTCTCACAAACCTCTAACATCTTCCAGCTTTAAGATGCTATCCAAACACTTCAGTCTATCATTTTATGCTTCAGGATCAGCCCTAAGTTTCCTTATAGACTTTCATCATCAAGCACAAAACAGCCCTTTCTGCTGCTGAAAGGCGAATGCAAATTTATCCTGCAGGCCAAAAATAAACTGGGAAGGGGCCACGCGCTGTTGACGTGCATCAGGTACTTCCTGTTCCTGAGCACCTTGCAGCAGTTAGCACTGCCATCATTTTACAGAGGAGGAAAGAGGCTGAGATAAATGAATTGCCCAAAGGCATGCAGCTAGTAAATTACAGGGTAGAGATCTGAACTCCACGCTCCCCAACCCCAACACCAACCCCAGGGCCTATGTCCTTCTGCCTTCCTCCCTGCGTGCCTGCCTCATGAGTATACCTTCCAGTTCAGGTCTTCTGCATCACCATTCTGCAAACATGCCATGTTTCCTCTGGGACCCCTTAGGTTATGGCCTCTGGAATGTTCCATACATACACATTCTCACCCACGTGAGTGTGCATGCGTGCGTACCACACACATATATCCCTTCCTAATCCTTTCTCTCTCTTGAACTCTAAAGTTCCTCCCTCTAAAACCATTTAAATCCCTCCTCTTACCTAGCTTTCCCTTACCCTACCTTATTCATTGAAGTCCATCTATGTTAAGAGGTGGTTCACCTGCAGTAAAGGGAGTACTGAGATTCGGGCTTAAGGGGAGCTGAGAAGTGGTGGGCCTGCAGAGTTCCACCTGCAGAGTGCTGACAATCTAACAGCTAAAACTCAGAAGTGCCAACCCCAAAGAGGGTCAGACTCGTCAGAGATGAGGGAGGGCTGGCTGAAGAGGCAGGCAGGGGGGTAAGAGCTGCCTGGCATGAGAGGGCATTTCACGTCCGTGAGGGTGGAGCCAAGTCCCAAATGAACCTGTCATCCTAGACAAGTCACTTCTCTCTGGGCTCAGTCTCTTTCAATACAAAATGGTATTAATGAGCTGGCTGTCCTCTGAGCACCCCTATCTCCACCCCAAACTCAGCATAGTGCCTGGCACATAGCAGGTATTTCAATAAATGAACTCTGACTTGTAAGATGGAGGGGAGAGGAAGGGAGTTCTTCCCGAGAGGAAGAGACTCTCCTCTTCTCAAGCTTTAGGCTCTCAAGTAATGATTCCTGCCCCAGGGTTGATGGATCACCCTTCTCCCCCTTTCTCTCAAGATCCAGGCCAGGTTTTCCCTGAGACCATGACCATTCTTAGGCAGGGAGTGTTTAATTATTTCTCTGTGAGCCTGTACCCCAGCTGGACAGAGTTAATAAACCAGCCAGGTCTTTATCTTAACAAGGAGTCTGAGGATCAAATTCTCCCCTCATTAAAGTCCCAGAAATCTCCCTGACAGCGAGGACTGGGAGTTCTGCAGTCAGCCTGAACTCAGAATTTGGTTTCTTAGTGAATTCCCCCATGCGCTCAAGCCTTTAAAGGTTGGGAAAGCTAGGGAGAGAGGGAAGGAAAGAACAGGAGGGAAGGAGGGAGGGAGGGGGGGGAGGGCCTTGGAGAGGGGAGGGATGGAAAACAAGCCTCTGCTAGAACCCAGGACATGGACATGAGGCAGGAAGGAGCTTTCTGAGACTGCTGTGGTGTAGAGCTGGTGATGCTGTGGACCACAGTGGGGCTCCCACATGCCCTCTTCCGGTACCCTCTGAACACCCTGAGCACACGGAGTCTTCTCTGCTGCAAGAGGACTGAGCCCCCAACTAGTACAGTTTGAAGCCTATCCTCCTTACCCTGGAGCCTCAGCTCTTTCCAGTCACTGCACAGGTTTCCCCAAATACGCCTCCAGACCGTGGGGTCACCAGGAGCAACTTCGCATTCCCATTTCCGTCTCCCAACAACCATCCAGGACAAGTTCAGAGCCAAACACTTCTTACCTCCTTCAGATAATGCCACCTATGGGCATATACTTATGAAGAAGCGTCTATAAGTAGGGAGAGATTTAAATGTGCGCACACACACATACACTCGACTCGTTTTTGGCAGTTTTTCAGTATGTACCAATGCACGTGTGCCGGTAGTGCCCAACATGGAACCCTGAGACCTGAGTTCAAATCCTGCCTGTGGCACATACTATCCATGTGAATTGAACAAATCTCTTCATGTCCTTGAGGTCTGATTCCCATCAGGCAGAAATAATAAGGCAGCATATCTTCCAAGGGGGTTGTGAGGGCTAAATAGCAGAACACACATGCCAGTCAAAAAGAAAAATACTGTGTGCTTTCGCTTACATGAGGTAGCTAGAGTAGTCAAATTCATAGGAACCGAAAGTAGAAGGGAAGCTGCTGGGGGCAGGGAGGAGAGGGAAATTGGGGGTTGTTAATGGGTGTAGAGACTTTCAGTTTTGCAAGGTAAAAAAGTTCTGGAGATGGGTTATGAGAATGAGATGAGAATGAGAATGTGCTCAACACTATGGAACTGTGTTCTTGGAAATGGTTCTGATGGTGAATTTATGTTTTGTGGGTTTTTTACCCCTTTTAAATGCAAATAAATAATACACGTGAAAGGGTACGACATAGCGTGGCACACATACTGTGCTTGATTTTGTCACACACACACAAGCACATGCACCCGCAGTACAAGCAGTGCTCTTTTGTTCACACTTACAAGCAGCACACTGGAACCCTACTGTAGGAAGCTGTTCACAAATAAATGAACAGTCCATTATCGGCTGCCTCGCTTGATAAGCACAAATTACATGCTAGTAGACAGGGAGGAGGGAGAAGATGGCATAGGAAAAATAAATAGGAGAAGCATTAGGTAATATTTCAGGACTTGAGGCTAATGCTTTGTCTTTTTCTTTGCAAAATATACCAGTGTGTTGTTGGAATGCCTGCATTCGCACATAGCTACCATTCATTCGGCATCTCCTGAACACCAACTATTTTAAATACATCATCCCACTGAACGTTCCAGATCCCTCATTGCCACGGATGAGGTAGTAATCATCTCTGGGGCACACATGAGACAACCGAGGCTCAAAGAGCCAGGTTATTTATTCAAGGTCACATGGATAGTTGATGCAGCTTTATTTTGAACTCCAATTTCTCGAACTCCAAAGTCCATTTCCTCTCTGACTGACAAGCCAGTCCCCTTTCCTTAGACGCCTAACCCAGCACAGTGCGAGGCACCCTGTAAGTGCTGAGAGCAGATGCTGGGTGTGGATGTTGGCAAATACGTTCCTTCGAGCTAGAGGAATATACTACACCCTGGAGTAGGAATCAAATGAGTCATGGGGCAGACTGAGTGCCAACTGGGTAATTCTGCATGTTAGTTCTAGTTTGTGGGGCCCCTAGAGGCCCAGTTAGGATTGCCCAGTGAGGGGAGAATGCCAAGGCTGATGGGGTCCCAGGCACAAGTTAAACCACCAGGGACTAGCATTCAGGGTGGAGAGAGAGCCCCAGTGGTGGCAGAAGAAGGAAAGCTATCAGGGTCAAAAGGCAAGGCAAGTCCAGAAATGAAAACCAAAGCAATGGACTTAAAAGTAGTGTGAACCAAAAGTCCTATGGAGAGGAGCCCACAGCACGTATGGCCATCCATGAGAGGGAAGCCACACATGATTTCCCCTTCAAGTAGGGCGTGGGACATGACTGGCCTTAGAGAGACCACAGGGGAGACACTTAGCATGTTTCTGAAATGTGCCTATCATTATTCAATGAGATATGTGCACTAGCCTATGAGCCAGAGCTCAAACATGAGTCTGACTCTAAACTCTGGTGATAAGGACAAAGCAAAGCAGTGGCATTTTCCATCTTAGGTGATTTAGTCCCTAGTCAGCCTTACAAAGGAAACAAGGGTTAGGTCTTCCCCTCCACCGTCCATGGATTTATTGGAAAGGAACCTTATGGGTTTTGGGAAAATTAGAGCTAAGAGAGAATTGCATTAGTCAGAGGACACACTGTGGCAGGGAATGTTGAAGACGTGGAGATTACCCCTCTGAAGACAGTGTGGGGAGCGTGACATTGGGACAAAGGTCTCGCTATGGGCTGAGTTCTCCCCCCCCCCCCGCCGCCCCTTCCAGCTCTGTCAGAGCTAGGAGAGAGGTACTGAAGGTGACACTCACCATAACGCTAAGAAGGGCTAAAAAGAAGTCTTCCCATGGCCTTCAGAAGAAGGATGGTCAGCTCTTGATTCTGGTGCACTTGTCTGAGGGAAATGGGGCTGTGTGTGGTTGAGGGCAACCTGAAAGGCTCTGAGGGAAGGTGGCATCAGAGCTGGGACCTGCATGAAGGGAAGATGCTGAGCAGATGGGGAAGCACATTCCAGAGGGAGGGAGCAGTGGGTGCCACGCCTGGAGGCAGGGATGATTTGGGAGTGCTAGAGGAACAGAAAGAAGGTCCACGTGGGGGGAAGCTAAAGAGTGCCTACCAAGTGAGGCAAGGAGAAGTACCTAGTGACTCCTGAGGGCAGGTGGGGGCAGAAGTTGCAGAACACTGGTCTTCTCATTTGTAAGTGCAGATAACTCCCCTCCCACTAAAATACTGGATAGGTGAAAGAAGTTTGCGAACTGAGACACGCTATTCCACATCTAGGAAATATTCTCATGGTACTATTTCTCTGAGGGCCAGGGAATACTCACATAGAAGGTTGGCTGTGGGCTGCACTCTTCTCTTGATTTTCCTATCACCCAATAGGCAAGTGAGTAAATAGCAAGACCAAAGCATGTGGTTTGGCAAGAACGTTCTTCTTGGAGTCATCTTATAACTAGCAGGCAGGGACCGAGTAAGGAGCACACACAGGAATGAATATGGGGGGGAACTCCCTCGTTACTTGTCACAAAAATCTGAGAAGAGCTCATCTATGATGACTGCTAACATTGGGTGCTTTGACAGGTGAAAGCACGTCCTGCTTCTGAATGAAGCAGGGACAGTAAGTTCCCTGGGTGCTCCTGTCCAGCACTGGAGGTCACTCATGGAGAGGCAACCAGGCTAGGAGAGGCTTAGGAGGAGATCTGTGAAGAATTTTCTGCCTAATCATGCCAGAATCCTTTATTTGACCAAGAACTTGGTGTTAAGTTGGGTGGGAGGACTTTAAGGTTGTTTTCTGAAGAACATGTTATTAACATTCAGACAGTATTGGCGGTGGTGACCCAGAATTCCTTCCCACATACCCAGCCAGGGTGGAGAGCAAGGGAAGGGACTCTCCTCATCTGAGTATTTATCCTACATGCTTGCGCTCAGACATAAAACACCCATGCTTGGAGGTGTAATCTCATCTCCTGCCTACCCATCCCCCACCCCACCAAGGCTGTTCATGTCATGCCTTTTACATGTGTGCAGGAGGAGGAGGGCTCATCACCTCCCTGGAAAGAGCCAACAGCTGAGAGAGATAAACACTGGACTGAGAGAAGACATGGGTTTGGATTCTAACTCCGCCCCTTCTCCCCTGAATGTAGGCAACCCACACGATCCCGCTGCGCTTCAGCTTCCTCACCATAAAACAGGGACCTGACTCCAGCCTTCGCCTACAGGTTTGGGTTGCTCAAGGAACACTACCCAGATATGGACTTCAACAAACGATTTGGCTTAATAAAGAAGAAAGTGCAGCAAAGAGATGTTAAAGCTACATGAGTTGTCTCTTTCTTCCAAGAGCTCCAGGTGAGACGGTAGCAAAGTATTATAATAATCAGCAGCAGTAACTTTACAGAAAGACACCCCTGAGATATCTGTACTTAAGAAACTTCCCTGAGGCTTTGAGAATGATTTGATTTGCATACATTTGGATGGCAGACAAATATTCAGGAGCCTACCCACCCCACATGCACAAAGTGAGTCTGCCTTTATTGTTACAGTTTATTCTTACTTGTTCTTTGATTTGACAGACGGCCTTCTGCCTCCCCTGCTCCCTGCCCCTCAATCTCCTGGGAGCTGCATTTGTTAAAGAGTTGTGATCTTTCAACCAGTAACGACCACTTACCAACTTTCTGCAAAGTGCTGGGCAGAGGATTAGCAGTTTTCCCTCATTTTTCTTATTCTTGCAACAACCCAAGGAGATGGCTGTTAATGTGTACCCCATTTCACACACAAGGACACTAAGAATCAAAGAGGTTAAGTGACTTGCCCAGGGTCACAGGCGCTGAAGTGAGGGGGGCAGGCTAATTTGGCTCCCAAGCACTCACTCTATGGAAGAGACACCAGAGCTTCCGGCTGGCTGGAGAATCGTCCTCTGTTGGTTCTACCATAGATGCACGCCCCCAGCTCCTCCTCGCCAGTGGCTCCAGGCCCACGCAGCCATCCACGCAGCCAGCTCTGGCGTCCCCTGAAGTCAGCCATCTGAGGGCTGCTCACTCGTAGCAGATCAGCAGGACTTTCCACTGCACGGAGGATTCCAGCCTTGCCAAGTTCTGCACCAGCCAGGCTCCTGGAGGTGGGCCTCGTGTGTTCCCATTGCATAAGTGTTATTCCAGCCAGTTCCTGGAATCGGAAATACGGCAAACCATTCACCTAGTGGGGAGCCCTTGCCCAGGAGGGACGGTTGTTTGGTTAGCTGTGCCTTCAAGGCCCTTTCCAGGAGACCAGTTTGTGAAAAGGCTTGTCTAGCAAGGCTCCTTTCTTAAGTCAAAGTTGCTTTATTTTCCCTATTCTTCAGTCACCCAACACATACTTTTCCACCCAATGATCTCTGAAACCCACCTCAGCAGCCTCTGCCCTGGCTCAGCCCCGCTGCCATCTCTGGCTGAAATCACACTGTGGCTTCCTTGCTGGTCTCCCAGGTTTCCTGCCTCCAGCTAGCATGGCCAACCTCCACACGGCAGCCAGGAGGATCTTTCCAAATGCCAATCCTCCTGCATTAGGCCCCAGCATAAAATCCTTCAATGGCTCTCCAGCATCTAAAAAATAAATACTCTCTACTGTATCTCTTATTTGCAATGAGAATGTATTATTGTTATAAATGTGGGGGCGCCTGGGTGGCACAGCGGTTAAGCGTCTGCCTTCGGCTCAGGGCGTGATCCTGGCGTTATGGGATCGAGCCCCACATCAGGCTCCTCTGCTGTGAGCCTGCTGCTTCCTCTCCCACTCCCCCTTGCTTGTGTTCCCTCTCTCACTGGCTGTCTCTATCTCTGTCGAATAAATAAATAAAATCTTTTAAAAAATAAATAAATAGGGGCGCCTGGGTGGCACAGAGGTTAAGCGTCTGCCTTCAGCTCAGGGCGTGATCCCGGCGTTACGGGATCGAGCCTCACATCAGGCTCCTCCACTATGAGCCTGCTTCTTCCTCTCCCACTCCCCCTGCTTGTGTTCCCTCTCTCGTTGGCTGTCTCTATCTCTGTCAAATAAATAAATAAAATCTTTAAAAAAAAAAAAAATAAATAAATAAATAAATAAATGTGAAAGAAAATGTTTTAAAATGCTTATTTAGAAATGCAAGGGAGCACCTGACTGGCTCAATCAGTAGAGCATGCAACTCTTGATCTCAGGGTCGTGAGTTCAAGCCCCACACTGGGTGAAGAGATTACTTAAAAAAAAAAAAAAAAAGTTTCACAGATATGCTTCCCTCCCTAGAATGCAACTTTTTTGAAGAAGGAAAAAAAATCTTTTCTGTCTCTCTATTCCTAGAACACAGTTCAGTGCCCTAAACATTGTAGGTACGTACTCAAGATGTGCTTATTGAAGTTCAATGAACTAATACGTACCCATTTCATAGGAACTTATGAAGAGGATGAGATACCCATTGCACCTAGATTGGATCAATAAAACCCCAGCCAAAACAGTTTCATCAGTGTGTGCAACATTATCTAAGATAAAGACTTAACTTCCATGATAACTTTTGCTACTGAGAATGGTTCCTAGGCCCCCTTTGTTAATTCATTTTAGACTAGAATTCCAGATTGGGGATCCATTTGTTTGCCCAGATCTCTTGTATACCAATGAAGGTATTCAAATTGCCTAGGGATCCTCCTTTTGATGAGCTCCTAAGAGAGAACTAGAGTAGTGTGGACATATACCAGGAGAGCAATTTCAGCCCCATGCTTCGTACTTCCATCTATTTAGAATGCCAGTGACAGCCTTTCTCACAGCTTATGTCTTGGGGGTCAAAGCTACGTTCGGTCACATACTAGCTCTGTAACCACTTCACTTCTTGAGACTGTATGTTTGTATCTGTTCATGGGTTACTTGTGAAAAACAAATGAAACTTCATAAAATAAGGTTTTGTATATAGATGATGAATTCAGGGAATACAGCACAGCACTGAAATGATTAAAGTTACCTATGCACAAACCTGTCTCTCCTGCAAGATTAGGCACTTGAATTAGAGAGACTTGTCTCTCTAATCCTGCCTTCCTCAGAGTTCCTAGGATGTCCTCTTGAACTGATCAGGTGATAGCCAATGATCTGGGCAGAAATAGATATAAGGCCTGGATGTGTTGGCACCACTGGCCTCTAGTAAGAACAAGGCCAAGGCTATGGTAACAGCTGTAGGCCCTAACACCAGCTTGTGTCTGTGAAGCAAAGAAGACACATGGTTAGGGGAAGGCCGTACACAGTTCAGTCTTCCAAGAGGCCTTCCAGGGGAGAGTTTTCTTCACATCCTCACTGAATCTACCCAAGTTTTGGATTTATCCTGTAGTTCCAAAGGCTAAGAAACCTGATTTTGTCAGTCCCCAAGAGCTGATCCTTCTCTTCTTCACACCAAGAGCTAATGTAGAAACCAGACTGCTCGTGTGTTACTGGACAGTGAGAGGAAGAAGGTACCATAATATGGAAGTAGACTCCACACATGGGCACGACTAACACATTCTCTCCCCCTGGGCCACACTGCTTGCAATGTCACATCATACATGCTGAAGATTGCAGCGTGACCTACATATGAGCACAAGAGGAATTACATGAATAAACTGTCTAATAGCACCTAATTAAGATAGTCTTATGTGATTCCTAGCACACAGCATGGACAGCGTGCCAAAATTTCTCTCTGTGACTCTGCTTTCCTCCCTTCCTCAGATATATTTAAGATCAATGGCTGGATTAAGATCAGTTGACTCTCACAGTCCTGGGAGCCATCCTGTCTCCTCACTAATCCTCTTGGGCCTGTCTTAAACTTTAACTCTCAAAGAATGATCTTGTTGCCATATTTCTGAGGTCCCCCAGGAAGTCCCTTGTAATCTATGTACTGACAACAATGGTGTTCCTTGAGAACAGCCTGGTGCAGTAGAATGAGCATAAAATCTACAGTCAAGAAACTGGGATTAAGAACAGGCTCAGACACTTGCCTGAAATGAACCTCATCTCGTCATCTGTTAAGTGGGAATAATATGCTAGTAACTCCTCCTCTAGGGTAGTGGCAAGGGTCAAATGAGGTCAAGGATGTTATCAACCCCATATGACAGGCTAGTCATTATTTCTGTTCTTTTCTACAAAGTCTGGGAATAAGCAAGATATAATTTTACTCTCATTAGGCCATTCTGTAGTTGACACAGACAGAAAAACCACCTGTCACATAGGAAGCAGGGTTTAACACTCAACCACTGAGTAGCCATCTTCCCTCTCAGACCAGTCACATCTCTTTTGCATCTGAACTCCTGGTCCCAGGCTTCCCTAAAGGACATGTCTGAGGAAGCATCCAATTGGATGTATTTCCAGAAGAGCCGTCTGGGGAGAGGTTTGATGTTTTTGCCCCATTTTGCATATAACTGGAGGTTCCAGTGATATGAAAGCCAAGAACTGGGTGGAGATTCATCCAGAAAATAGCCAGACTTTCTGGATACCAGAAGGCGTTCACTTGGGGTTGGACTGATTCAGCCGTCAAGCAGTAGCAGACACAAAGATTCCTTTTTAATGAGCCCTAATCAGCCCACCCCTCATACAGTATGAACAGCATGAGCAGTATTTGGCAGAGGAATCTACCTACTGTGGGGTCATCCACCCGGGACTGGCTCAAATGCGGCCCAAAGAACTGGGAGGTCCTTGCAAAACATCCACCACTGTTAATTACAGGACAGTGGGCTGTGGAAACCAAAGCAGATGCTGACTCCCATTCTATTACCAGCTTTGATGCGCATGCCTCAATACTTCCTAACACCCACCCCTTTGTTTCAGCAAGACATATCTCCTGATTATGATCTCCTCATACCATGACCAGTTCCTGCCTCCGAGTCTTCGCTCATACTGTAACCTGTCAACAATTAGTGCAGGGGTGGGGGCACACGAAGGCCTTATCTGTCAGTCTCTAGTATCTAGCATGGTGTCTAGACAGAGAAGCAGCTCAGTGAGTGTCAGGTGGATGCATGAATGAATGAGTCAGTGAGTGAATAAATGAATAAGTGGATGAATAAATGAAGGAATAAATTAATGAATGGAGGCCTTTGCTTTCCTTCTTCAAATATAAACCAGTGGATTTCTCTGTTTTATCCTAGGACTGTCCAGACTGCATGGTTTTCATAACACAGCAGAAAAACAGGTCAATGAAACCTGGGGAATCAAATTGAGTTTCAGACTGATGGGGTTTAATTCCCAACCATCCAGTGATAGCCTAGGGGAGTCTAGCACCAGTGCTAAGATCTAGGTGCACAGATTTGGTATAAACTCTGAACAGTAACTTATTCTGTTAAGACGATTTTTTTTTTTTTTAATCTCAAGTTGTGTCTCCATGGTGCATGACCTGAGTCATTGTCACTTGTCTTCTCATGTCAGAACAGGGTCCACAGAGACAAGATTGAAAATGATGCTTTTCAAATATCCAGAAGTGTTTGCTTCTCTTACAGCTGCAATATAGTATAAACATCATTATCCTTCACTTTACTGCTGAGAAAGTGGGATCTCCAAGAGACGAGGTGACTTGCCCAGAATCATCACTAGCTCACAGATCCAGGATCCAAATCCGAGTCAGTGTGCCTCTGGGTCCATGCTTTTCCATCCACTACTAGAGATGGCTAGGTGGGTGGTTCTCAAACTTGAGCTACCTGCAGGGCTTGTTAGAACCCAGATTGCTGGGCCTCCCCTCCAGAGTTTCTGATTCAGGTCTGGGATGGGGCCTGAGAATTTGCCCTTTTAACATGCTCTCTGGTGAAGATGCTGATGTTGGTCCAGGGCTGACACTTTGAAAAACATGTGGCTAGAGTATCAGAAAGGACTCATAACTGCAATTTATAGAAGCCAACTGAGGATAAGCTGAGTAAAAAAGGAGCATCTTATCACATGGATATCAGGGCATGTACTGACACCCAAAGGAAGGAACAGGATTGGGTCTCAGATAGGTCTGGAGCCTCTGCCTCCAGCTTTTATCCTCAGCTTCTTTTTGAAATGTGCTTCCTTCTTCTCCCTCTCTTTACTCCAGCTCCTGAATCTGCTCCCCTGTCTAGTGATAGACCACATGGTAGGCAGCATCTTCCAAGTTAGGCCATGCAGAGCAAGCAACTGAAGGAAAGACTGAATCTTCCTCACTATCCTAGTCCCAAAGTCCCCAAGACTCACTTGAGTTGGGGTGCCCACTCTTGGTCTCATCATCTGTGAGCAGGACCATTATGTGGATGGTGTTGTACCAAGTGGCTACCAGAGGCCCATCACTGGCACCACACAGAGTGACAAAGAAGGCTAGTTTTCAGAGAAAGGAATTGGGTCATAAACTCAAGAGCTGACCACCACGGCTAGGGTGTGATAAATGTGCACACAGACAGGAAAGAAGTGAGAAAGCTGTATGAAGCCTCAAGAGTAACCAGAACATGAACAGTGGTTGGGAAACCTTTTAGAAGAGGCTGCTGAGGGCCTTCAGAAATAATGTTTTTCCCTGGGACTAGAAGAGACAGTAAACAGTAAATCCATCTGGTTTGCAAACTCTCCTAAACCAGTCTACACAGACAATTCCTAAGGCTGAAAAGAGCCAGTTCTGTTTTCTTAGAAGGAGAACAATGGAATGTGGAATTTCAGACCAGTGCAGCCGGCCAAGCTGGGTCAGGGAAAAGGCACAGATTACATTCATTAATGTTTTGCAAACCCACCCACTCCCCCCGCCACCACCACCCCCTGGCCTCTCCTCTCTACCCCACCCTGCAAGGGAAGAGCCTACAAGTTGCTAAAAAGGGTTGAGACAGAATTTGAGGCAGACCGGGTCAGATGTTCAAGGAGGACTTCCCATGCAGGCACCCACATCAGCCTGGTGCCGTGTTTCTGGGAAGGTTCGCGCTGCCACCAGGCCATGTGTTGCAGAGCAAGGATCCCTGCCCTGGCTGCCCTTCAGAGTCACAGGCTTGCTTGTTGGCAATTCCCATGATCGGAGTATGGTGAGGGACAGGTGCCAGTGGCAGGCACAGGGGGAAGAGCACTGGATTTATGATCCTCAGTGGGTTCAACTTCTGACTCTGGCAAACAGAGAGACTAGCCCAAGTCAGTCAATTAAACTCCCTGCCCTCCCATCTCGTCAACTGAAATTGGGCCAAATAATCATCCGTGTCCCTCTGATTCACTAGGCTGCTATGAATAGCAAATGTGATCGGCTGAGACTATCACACATGAGGTCAGGACAAGGCCACCCCTGGCATGTATGATGTTTTTATGTAAATTAGAAAAAGGCACCACTTCTCCTAGGTCAGCATGCATGGGTTAGCAAGCTGAGCATGGGCTGCATTTCTTCCCCTCGGCTAGGCACCCTGGCACAGGGAATACCTCCACCACCTTCACAGTGGCCCCTGGGTCATCAGGGCCCCCTTTCAGAGGGCCGCAGAGTGGCCTCAATCAGCTTGGGTGACAGCAAGAGGCAAGGAGAGCAGTCAAGGCAGCCGTAACCACTATCCTCCCAAGCCAAGTTAAAAACAGCCAGAATGAGCAATCCCCATCTAGAAACCTACCCTCACACCCATGGAGAAAGGCAGAGGAGATAGTCATAAATATGCTTTCACTGACATACTTACATGGAAACGTCTGCAGAGTCAAGAAAAACCAAAGTTTTTATAGAAGCTTCAAACTGGCTGGTGTGAACTTACATATTTTCACAAAACTCCCTCCAGCATCCTCTTTCCTAGGTCGTACTATATTAAGTTGGACTTACAGGTCCTTCCATTACATGTCTATATAATATGAGTAGAAGTTTGGGGTTTAAAATCATGTATGAGCCACATATTCTCAGCTACTAGGATTCATAAACATAAGTGGGTGTTAACCCTATTTGTCCCTTTCTGCTCTTTACTAGAATCTGTTTTTCTTTGATTAAACTCTTTTGCTTCTGTCCTTGTCTAAAACACTATTAGGCCCATATTCCTATTCATTTATATTTTGCCTCACTGCTTTGCACGCTTCTGCTGAGCCACAGTGCCCGAGCCTCTATCTAGTACGTGGAACCACACAAAGGGGGGCATGCAAAGCACAGTCTTGGTTTTTACGTACCTAGTCCTGAACTATTTGTCCTTGTCTCTTCCCCCAACCTCACTCCACCCTGCTCTTGAAGCTCCTAGATTCTGGCTTCATGGCCCATTTTTCCATTTACATCTTCACCTTGCCTAATGAACTTGAACCTCCACCTGCTCCCGCCAGCTAAAGATACTGAGATCACCTCCCAGCCAACAACACTGCGGTTCCCTCGTCCCAGCCTAAACTGTTGGGGTAAATACTTCTATGGGTTTGGCTGTGCCCTGCGGCCTCACACGTTATCAACCCCACCCCTCATGAGTTATATACCCAAGAGGCCACCCAACCTCAGGAACCAGAAAAGAGTAAAGGAAGGGGAACTGAGGTGAAACTCAGTGAAATTTGGAAGGAACAGAAAGGGGCCCTTCCTTCACGAGGGGAAAACCAACCCAACCCACTTGTGAAGAAAGGCATCGTGAACCGCTCGGGAATAGAGTCTGAACCCCATACTAGTAGACTACTGGGAAAAACTCACTGATGCCCAAGCGGACCTTTAGGAGGCTCAAAAGAGCTGTAAATACGTTTCATAAAATGTCCAGTGAAAAATCACTATAGGTTCTTAAAGCTGATTTGTCAGTTAATACTTCTGGGATTAGGTTGCCTGTATATGTATACCTTTCTTAAGTTCCTGAATGTTTCTGAAATCTGGGGGTCTACTGGCTTCCAGGCTTGTTTCACTCAAATTCACCCCCCAGTAGCCAGAGATCTTGCCACTTGTCCGCTAAGAACCCACTGGGTGCTCCACCACTATTAAAGTTCAATGTGTCCTTGGTCTGGACACAAGGCCCTGCAGGACCAGGGCTGGCCCACTCACCTGTTTAGATACCTGTCCCCATCACAAGACTCTTTTTAAGGCAGGGCCCATATCTTCTTCATTTTTGTGTCCTTATCACCCAGAGTCACACAGCCATAGTGAACACTCCATAAACAGTGACCGCATCGATTAACTAATTCATATCACAAAGTGCTCCTGATTGGGACTTAATCTTATTTCATTTCTCATCTTTCTATAAAGGAAAAAAAAATAAGTGACATCACTGTGTTTTCAGCCACCAAACCACAGTGGTCCTGGACCATGCGAAAGCAGTCTGTGTGTCTGCGGGATTATGTGGCTGGGCTGGGACTCCCTCCGCAGTCACTGCAAGGCTGAGTCCTGGAGCACTAAGCCAGCCCTGGTTCGAGCCCCGCTTGGAGAAGTGGAAAATAGCTGGTAGCCACTGGGAGCTTGCAGCCAAGGAGATGTTTTTCTAGTCTGAACCCACACACCCAGACAGTCCCGAGAGATCCTGAGGGCAACTGAACGTCCGCTTACACAGGAACTCGACTCCCCACGGAGGCCGCCCCAACACGAAGCCCACCCCCCTCTTACTCCCCAGTACCCGGTGGTCTGACGCCCACTTCCTCCACCACGTTCCACAACAATGAGGTCTCCTGGCGCCCGGTCTAGCTTCTGGTCCCCCTTCCCTTCCATTCCAGAATGCCTCATGGAAAGGTTCTACTTCAAAGTTTTCACCCAAGAATGAGGGATCCTTTTGCTGTTCAGCAAAGCCGGCATCCTTCAGTGCACTCGGCAGGCTTCAATTCAAGGGTTCTCTCCAGGACTCTTGGTAGCACGAAGCAGCTGTACTAGCTGTCTTCCCACCACAGACCCTCTTTACATCTCCAAGGCCCAAAATAGCCCAGAATGGAGGCATGAAGCAAAGGTCAGAAGCACCCCAAGGACAAGCAGGCACTTGTCTTGTCGACCCGCTGACATTTCTGCTAACTTGCGACCCTTTGTGAGAGGAAACTTTTCTAGCAGGCAGCTGAACTGAGGGTGTTGGGGAGAGGCAGTATGTATAGTAGAAAAAGCAAGGGCTACAAACCCAGAAGGTCCAGGTTTGGGTCCTTGCATCCCGCTGTGGGATCTCTAAGCCACTGAAGCTTTTGGAGCCCCCTTTGCTAAGCAAGGGTCTATGAGGTCAGATAGAATTCCTTCTCGGCCTTTTGGCTAAGATCAAGTGTAGTATCTGTTCTTATCAGTTTAATACGAGGTCAGAAAGATATGATATGCCACATACATAGCCAAGGAGAGAACCAGAGAAGTTGTACCTTCACTGAGTGCCAGATTCTTCACCTATAAAAACCAGACCCCTTAAATTCTCTCAGCAACTTCCTGAAGCTCAGGGAAGTTAAAGAGCTTTCCAAGGTCACACAGCTAAAGTTCCAGAACCTGGATGGAGCTCGGTTCTGTCTAATTCCCAAATCATATTTCCCAAGGCCCATCCTTCCAAAGTAAACATAGTCTCTGCTTTGAGCAAACTCAAGTCTTTGAAGTTATGTTCACATCTAAAAATATGTGTCTTGTCCCCATCTATATTCAGTAGAGATTCAGTAGAGACTTCTTAGGCCGGGTGAGACATATGGGCTGGGCTTTGAAGAATGCGTTGATATGCCCTTTTTTTCCTTAAGTGCCAGCAAACCTGATCCGGGTTAGTGGCCCCCCAGAAGCAAGCAGAAAGGACCTGTGAACGCCTGTGCTGTCTGCACTGAACTCACCTGCCCACAGCTTCCTACTTCTTTCCCTCCTTTCCCTTCGCCGTGCTACCATCTGACTTGAAGTGTACTTTATCTTGCAGATTTGAGCGTATCTGTGTAAGTAAGCCGCCTTCATATATTTTGCAACAAGGCTGAGGATGGGCCAGTTGCCTACTCTACCCCTACTAAAGTGTAGACAGGCCAAGTTTAGACACCTCTTGGCCAGTGACTGGTTTCAATCCTCACTTTTTGTGAGGCCCCCGTCTTGAAAGCCCTCTCATTCCTGCAATTGGAACCACTTCGCCCTCTCCGGCTTTGCCTCTAGGTTCACTAATTAGGGACATTGGGGAGCCCCAATGTGGGCAGTCAGGGTTTGGGGGCACAAGCAGGTCAGTCTGCTGAGCTCACTCAGAGGGTGGTCCCAATTTCAGTGAAAGTGCTTATGGTGTGTCTGCTGGCCACTGTCAGAGCCTCAGTCCTCATCTGTCCCTATGCCTACCCTCGGCTGAGGTTTCCCACCCAGTCCCCAAGTTCCTCTGGGACTGGGCCTCTGCTCTTGTCAGACCCCATTCTGGAGCCAACCCCGAGGCCTTTAGGTGTGAGCACAATTTGGGACACTTGGAAGTAAGGCACTAGGACTGCACTCAGATTTGACCTTTAAAATCAGTGGGTCAGAACAGAAAAATGCAAAATCACTTGAAAGAGCTAGAAGAGTTCCCAGCCAGGAGAGGCTGAAAACCCCCATGACTTTTAAAGGAAGGCGAGTCACACTGCAAGGGAGCTGGGCAACCATTTCAAGTGAAAAAAGAGAGAAGGTCATAAAGTCAAACCAAGGGACACTGCCTACGGAGAAGATTCAGCCTAACCATCTGTAGCACTTACAGTCTCATTGGCGGTGCTGCACCTACTGCGTGGTAAATAATTGACAAGTCTTACAAGGCTGTCAGATGTAGTTATTTCTCCTTGTTCCTATTTCATGCTCACCACACAGCCTTGCATACAGGGGTTAGTTTTACCGGTAGGTCTGCTTTCAGGACAAGCATGAGCTTATTATGCCAATGGGAACATTCCATTCCTGTAACCTTGAATTAGCAAGTTATATGAACAATTTGGCTTCTGAGACCTCCTTCAATCTCCTTAACAGAGTCTACCTGAGTCAAAGAAACACTGCCAGAGACCTCACAAAGTAGATGTCTACGTCTGAAAACCAGCACAGCTGTGGAGAATTCACCAAAGAAGTGAATGACAAACTGTGAGACCCTTTGGTGGCCAAGCCACTGAAGATCACTGGGTAGGACATGCAGCCAAAAAGAGCACTCTTTCCTACATTTGAAATTCCACTTCTCCCTGATTCTCCAAAAGCTTCCATCCACAAGAGTCAGGTCTGTATTCCCTACTGTCTGCCCCTTAGTGGGATGCCTGTCCACCCCTCTCCCCATAGACCTCACTCATCCTGATGGACTTCTTGGCACCTGTTCTCTGTCTGGACTGCCCACCATAGTCCCTGGGGAGCAAGCACACCTTGGCGGAACTTAACCTTCCCCTGTGTAGTTGGGAAGACTCTAACCACCAGCCAACACTCTGCTGGTGAGAATAATTGCCAGTAACCAATCCCTCGTCATCCAACCTGTCCCACTGCCTAACCAAAGTCACTCCCACTTAGCTCCCTGGCCACTGCCACCCCACCCAGCTCATACAGGAAAAAGAAAATTGTCTCCCTGGGTAACTAATGTAGTAAAAAATTTCATATCCTAGTATACAGCATTACTCAAACTGGATCAAGAAACAAGAAGGTGGCACTGGAAAAACACAGATTTACTAAAACAGACATTTTGTGTTTGGTTATCCAACCAGCAGAGATCTCTTGATATCACTTGTTGAGGAAGCAGGGAAACAGAACTGTTCACCTACCAGTAATGGGAATTAGAATTTTTACAACTTTCCTGGGGGAAAAGTTATATTATATTGAAAGTTCATTATATTGAAATGTCTTTAAAACCTAAATGTACTTTAAATCATCAATTGCATTTTTAAGATTTTATCCTAAGGAAGTAAAGATACAAACAGAGATTAAACTTCAAAGAAGTTTATTGCAGTATTTTTTAATACTAGTGACAAACCAGATGCCAACTACATTATTTAACAATAGAGGATTGGTTAAATAAATGGCACATGCATATAATTAACTACTATGCAGCCCTTTTAAATCACATAGAAACATATTTATAGATGCAGAAAGATGTTTACAATAGATACTGTTAAACAGAAAAGCAGGTTACAAATACATACATGGGAAAAACGTCAGAGAAGACATACCAATGTGACAGTAATTCTTATTTTTCATCTGTTTCAGTATTTTCTCATTTTTAGACAGTGAATATGCATTACATCAGTGGTAAAATTAATTAATTAATTAATTAAAAAATAAAATTTGTTTTTTTTCAACAGTATGGACTTGGGACTCACAGACTTGGGTTCAAATCCCAGCCAGGCCACTGACTAGCACTATGACCACGGAGACATTACTCACACTCTCTGAGTCTCGTTTTTCTCATACCCAAAATGGCAATACTAGCACTTTCCTCATGAGGCATTTGTGAGGATTACATGAGGAAATATAAATAAAGCGCCTGGCACTAAGCAGACATTGATGACATTTTTCCCTTCCTTCCCGGATGTCCAAAAATACCTCAGAACAACAATTCACAAAGACAAGGTGGTCACACAGGCACCTAATTATGTAAAATGTAGTTTGAAAACTTAGTTAAGACTCATATTTAATGCCCCAGGCTTAACTCCTTCGGCCCTGATCTCCCCGAGCCCACACGGTGGCACACACATGGAGAGCCGTAGGTTGGCAAGTCTGTCTTGCCATGCAGGTGGCATTAGGCATGCTGTGTTACCCAGCCCCATCAGCAGGTGGGGCCGGTCTCCATTCCGTGTCTACTTACAGCCTCCTATGCCCACTGGCCAGCACCAGACAGGGCTCATGGAAGGCCATCCCGCCAGGCCGACTGCAAGCATTGGGACCCTCCTCTCTCACCTGTACTGCTCCCACCTTGATTCAGATCCTGTTCATGTTCCACTCTTACCACTTTGGACTTGAGCCTCCTGGCTCATGAATCTGCCTACCCATCAGGAATCTGGCTGGGATCTGCCCTGTCTTCTTCCAGCTTCTCATTCATTCACTCTCCCAACTTTATGCCTACCCAAAGCATACTCAGCTCTGTGGTAGGATACAGAGATCAATCAGACATAGGCACTGCTCTGGGGGCCCCACAGTCTGGGGAGAACACTGACAGGGAAATTATAATGCTGTGGGATAGTGACTATGAATATAATACTTATCGTATTTGTTCTATGCTTTTAAGAACATTAATTAATTTATTTAAAATAACAATAACAGGGGCGCCTGGGTGGCACAGCGGTTAAGCGTCTGCCTTCAGCTCAGGGCATGATCCCGGTGTTATGGGATCGAGCCCCACATCAGGCTCCTCCGCTATGAGCCTGCTTCGTCCTCTCCCACTCCCCCTCCTTGTGTTCCCTCTCTCGCTGGCTGTCTCTCTCTCTGTCAAATAAATAAATAAAATCTTTAAAAAATAAAATAAAACAAAATAACAATAACAAACCCACTGCTTGTTCATCTAAATAACATTTTAAATGAAAAAAATCTACATAATATTAGTTAGAAGAATGGTTTGCTTCACATGTTTGCAAATCTCTTTAATATCTGACTTCCTAGCATACAGGTGGATTTCTGTATCCTCTTTGGCATTCAGTCTATGGTGATATGGTATTTGGTTGTGTTAAAAGATAAAAGATAAACTGAGGCACGGCAAAAATGTTAAGACTTATTTGAGCAACAATCAATTTGAAGCAGGCAGCGCCAAACCAGTAGTGGTTAGGACTGCTTCCCTGGCAGGAGCTAGGGGCAAGACTCTGGAGAAGACAAGGAAGCAAAGCAAGGCAATTACTGGATTGGCTGGAGCTTAAGCAGTGGTTGCCTTATTTCGGAAAGCCTATTTGGCTGTGACTGGTTGTTCTTAGATTTTGATTTCTTAAACTTGAGGCATTTTCAGGCTTAAATTCTGGTTTGCTTGCCTCGGCTACTAAGGCATTAGAACTATCTTCACCTCCTTGTTTAATTAGTTTAAAAGTTGAACTAGATGAAGAAACAGGGCCTCACACAGACGTGGAGTTGGCAAAGGAAGGACTATTTTAATAGCCTATTCAGGTAACTGTGGATATTCTTCTTTGATACTCTCTACCAACACTTAATGAGAGGTGGTTTCTTAAAGGACAGCTGTAGTGTGCAATCTGACAGCTCAGGATGGGGGACGCCAGTCTTCCAAAATTCTCAGTTTTCATTTAAACTCTCATATTTGATCACTGGCAGCAAACATGGTCACTTGTTTTCTGTGAAGTGACAGCCCCCAAAATCTGCCACCTGCCCAAGTCTGATAACTACGGTGCATGTCGGTCATTCTTTTAAGGGAAATGGTATTCTGAGAAAAAAGTGGCTAGCTCAGTTCCCAACTCAAACAACCATGCCAGCGCACTTCCTCGAGACCACCAGTGCACTGGTAGGCAGCAGAAATGCTTTATGTGTACTTCCCATTTCATCACACAAAACATTTAAGATAAGTACTCGAAGGTTGAAATTTAATAAATCTGGTCACTTTCCTGCTTCACCAAGCACACCCTGAAGTGAAACTGGCTTTTTTTTCCCTTTATTTTGCACATGTGGTGGTGAGTCATATGATTACTACTGCAGTTTGGTACCACTGCCTTGATGTGTACTAAGACACCAGCAGTTTTACCCACTGTCACTTTTGCACCAGCAGTTCAAACACCAACTCAATGAAAAGAGAAAGTAAAATCTTAGTAGTAGGATAAAGATAATTCTGATCTCATGGACCCCTGAGAGTGTGTGAGGTTCTTCCAGGGTCCTCAGACTACACTTTGAGAACTGCTGCTTTATACGCTACTACCAGGACTAACATGGGGCTACAGGAGCTTCCTCCCACAGATCAAAGTTTGGATTAAAGCCCTGCCCTGAACCTCATGACTGCAACAACCTGCTTGGCCTTGGCCAGCCCCTTTCCTGCACCTCTACGAGTCAGACCCAGTCCCTTGACCTCCAGGATCTGACTTGGATGGACCACTGACCACCACCTGTCATCAACCAGACCAATCCAGCCTGGACTGCACTTCAGCTCCCCTCACTCCTACAGAAGCCGAGGGGAACTCACCTGTCCCGAGCCCTGACTGCGTGCCAGGCAGGCCTTTATCTCACTTCATTGTCATAGCACTCCTGCGAGGTAGATATTATCATACCCATTTTACCAATGAAGAAACTGAGACCCAGGGAAGCAGGATTCCCACACAGATCTGTCTGACCCAATAGCGAAGGGCCTTGTGCTGCCTTCTGGTCAGTTCTCACAGCCCCATTCCCACCCCCAGTCTGGACTTCCTGCCCTTCGGGTCCGCCTGCTGGTGAGGTTCCAGCATGCCTCACAACCAAAATTTCCTGAAATGAGAAAATTCCCAGCACTGGCAGTTTTAATCATCCAGTGTCTGAATTCCTAACGTTCACAAATCACTCAGATGCTGGAAACTGTGAGACACATCAGCCTCCGGACTAGATCATCGATAACGTCTGAGCGGAGTTCGCCTCAGCCCGTGTGTGTGGCGTGTGAGCCCCGGAGCCGCGGCCCTTCCCCGGGGAGCACTTCCACCCAAGCTGCTGCTCCGTCATCTCTGTCTTCAGACGGCGCGCGGGAGCTGGCATCCTCTGGCCTCTTCCTCAGTGCCAGGGGCTCCCTGGAAAAGCCAGAGCCCATTCAAACAAGGCACAAAACAACTCCCCAGGATGTGACCGGGATAAGAATCACATCCTAAGACTCAGCTTCAGGAAAGTTCATCTCAAAATAAACCCAAAGCTGAAGTAAATAAAGCATTAGGATTATTTTGGGAGAGCAATTTCACAGAACTAGAGAAAGGGAAAAAAAAATACTATTGTCCACAGCCTTTGTTCAGACATTCTGCATTTCTGGTACGTCTTGTTAAGTGGTGGTTTCATATCTGACATTGATGCGAGGGGGAAATGACCCATGTTTATGAAAATTATACCATTTCTTCTAAGGGTAAGAATGTCCTTTAAGCAGTGGTTTGAGATAGGGCAGAGAGTCTGATGAGGATTCAAGGTTGTGATGATTAAAGCCAGGCTGGAAGAAACATGTAATTTGTACAAAAGAACCAAGAGAACAACAGCTCAGGAAGAAGCGCAGGGAGCACGTACCAAAGGGACACTGCAGTCTTGGCTCCTAGGGGGAAGCAGGGCCACAAACAGAAACCATGATTTCATCGGACAAGAGAAGGAACAGGCGTCAGCATAAAGAAGGGCAAAGCGGCTGCCCTCACTCACACATTCTACCGTAACGAACAGGTCGTGCTCTCACGATGTGACCACGATCTTCCACAATCATGCAATCATCCAATATTTAATGAGTCTGCTCTCCTTGGTGAAGCACTGGGAATATCTCACGGATGACAACACTGTCTGTGCCCTCGAGGAGCTTCCAGGCCAGTGGACAAAAGAGACGTGTGAACAGGCAAGAATAGGAAGGTAACAGTGCTATTAATTCTGATGGGGAAGGAGGTCCCCCCAGGATGCTTCCTCAAGAAGAAGGCAGTTGACCTAAACTCCCAGTGAGGACAGCAGTGGGGGTGGGGGAAAGGGTAACAGACAGAGGTGGATGTTGATGGCCAGCATGATACCCCAAAGATACCAGTCCTCAACTTTCTTTGGTCTGTGTTGTATCACTCTACTTCAATCCTTCAGAATTGGTATAACTTCTATGGTCCTTAATTTAAACATGATAAGCAATAAATGGTCACATTTGACTTAGAAAAGCTGCATAATCTAGTGGTACAAAACGAGGCATCTGAGGGCAGACAGACCTGGGTTTGAATTCTGTGTCTGCACTCACTAGTTATGGAAAAGTTGCTTAACCTCCTGGAACCGTACCTACCTCACAGAGACATTCTAAGAAACAGAATGAAGCACTTCGAGTGTGTGGCACATTCTTTCTCTGAGATCAAGTACCCACTTCCCAAATAGCCCTCAATTGCATGTATTACTATCTCTCTCCAATGCCACTACCCAATCCGGCTGCCGTCCTCTCTCCCCTGGACTCCAGGACAGCCTCGGCACTTCTGTCCCTGCTTCCAGTCTTGTTCCCCTTCCGCCCCTTCTTCATTCGGCCGCTCAAAATGCTTTTAGGTGCCTATGTGCCCCTCCCTTTCCCTGCTTCAACCCCTCAATAGCTTCCCTTGTCCTCACTGTTGAAACAGCAATGGCTCTTGGGGCTTTCATCATCTGGCCCTGCTGACCTCCCAGCCTGATCTGCTCCCAACTGGCCAATCATACTCCAACTCACTTTTGCCTCTAGAATTTCGCATGCTCTTCCCTTCCGCCAGGAACACAGTCCCTGCTGCCCCGCTCTCTCCTTCTTCAGGCTAATGCTCTCCTTCCCAATGTTCTATGCTTTTCTGCTGCTTTCAGGAAGCTCTTCATGACTCTTCCCTCACAGCGAGACTGGAGCTGGTGCCCCCTCTCTGTGCTCCCATTACCCCATTCCCACATTTTCCCCATTGCCATACTCTATTGTAGTCAACTTCTCTGTATCCATCGCTAGATAGTCCTTTCTTAGCAGGTTTTGTTCTTTCTGTCCCCACTATCTAGCCTGTTTTAAACGAATGAACGATCTCACAGCTAATGAATGGCAGAAATGAAATTAAAATCCAGGTCAGTCTAACTCCTAAACTCATGGCTTCCCCCATCCCCACTAAAACCCAACTAAAGACAGGTAGTGCCATGCCCTCTGCCCCACTGACCTCCCACCAGCCCCTCCACTACCCTCTGCCACAAACACATTCTACAGCCTCACTACTAGGTGTGTGCTCACTTTCTGCCAGGAATGCATGTCCCTCTTGCAGACGAAGGCTCTGTATTGTGCAAAATTATCATTCTCAAGAACAACACTCAACCCACTGATTTTGGTGAAAACATTCTGCAGTGACAATGATAACAGGGGGCTTTCCTGGGTTTAGGACATTGGTTTTGGGGAGTGGCAAAAACCACATTGCAACTCAGTTCAGGAGAAAATTCCTGGAAATTTGAGCAAGCTGGTTTCTTACTCATTAAAGTGCACTGAGCCAACTCTCATTCTTTTGTCAATATTTACAGATTGAAAACATGACAAACTGCTCTCTGTGCTGGTCAAGATGTGGACACTGATTGATAGGACTGGGGACAAAAATCCCCTGGGAACAAAAAATAAGTTTTGTGACTGGCTATAGGATAACTTTTTCCCGTTTGGGGAGGTCTCACCACAAAATGGGAAGAGCACGTGTACTAGCTAAACATGGGAGACACTCCCCTTCACTCTCCCACCCAGAGCTTTTTCAGTCCAGAACGTGAAGGGACTTGCATGTCATGTAAGGAGTCTGGATATTGACACTAATAATGCCACTCACTGAAGACCTTCATTGTGGTAGATATATTTAACGTAATTCTATAATCCCAAAAGCTATGAATTTATACAATCATATTATGAATTTGGAAAATGACATAGGGAAGTTAAGATCCATGTCATTGCCACTCAACTGCTAAGTGACAGAGACAGGATTCACATCTGTCCTTTGTTCTCTCTCTCACCTGCCATCCCTTTCCCAGGGCCCCAGGCACCATCATCTCTCTTTGGAAGAGCTCCAAATGGTTCTCCCTGCTTCCTCTTTTTCCTTCTTCCGATGCAGAGTGTTCTTTAAAAATGCAAATCAGTTATATCGACCTTCTTGAAATCTGCTTGAAATCCTTCCATTGTAACAGGCATTGTTGCTACTTCCCAGCATCCATACTGCTCGTAAAGCTGTGGTTTGGTGAGCCTAGTTAGCTAATCTGGGGAGTCCCATTAGCGCTGCTGCAGGAATTGGTAATCCGGGCATTGCATTCTCTTGGCTTCAGAGATTGGGCAAGGTGTGAGGAGAAGCCATTAGTCAGAAGCTCTGAACTGATACTTTGTTTTCATTCTGGGTCAGTCTCTCTATCCCTGTGTCTGCCTCTGTCACTGTCTCTCTCTCCAGAACATGAAGGAAAGAGCACAGCCTCTGTGCCTGCTGGAAGCTACCTTGAGAGGGAGGCACTGGCCTACATGGGAGGAGAATGGAGCCAAGGGAATCCCAGAGACAGAGCTGGAGCCCTGACTGTGCCACATCTGAGGACTCTCTACCTTTCAACCTTTCAGTTATGGTGCACCAATAAACCCTCTTTATTATGCAAGCCAGCGTGGGTTAGGTTCCCTATAACCTGCCACAGAAGGTCTCCTGAGTGGTTCAAATGCCTCCCAGTGTACTTTGAATTGCATCCAGATGCCCTACCTTGGTATTAAAAGCCCACTAATCTCCAAGATCAATGAGTGGTGAGGACAAGAGCTAGACTTTCATTTACCCTGGTATTGCCAGCCCCTCACATCAGTCTAGCACATAGCAGGCACTCTATTAAAAACCCACAGGTCTCTCTCTAGTACATCATTTACTCTCAAAGTCAGGGTTTCTGGCTGCGGTCCCGCTGCATCACATGCTGGACCCATCTCTCTGCAAGTCAACTGCATTTTGCCAGACATCAGTTTTATTAGACATTCAACTCCCCCATCAGTATCCTTGGGAAGACCACCATCAGGTAAGGCTTGGCCATTCTGCATGGGAGGATGTCAAGCAGTACCTCTGATGGTCAGACACTCCAGTAGGGGGCAGCGTCCCAGCAACGCCTAAGCTGCAGACTGTGTGAGCCCACCTTCCTCCCATCCCCTCTAACCCCTCTTGCCCAAGGAAAACCTCTGGAACAGGCTGGAATTCCCACAAGTAAATGGGGAGGAGACTCAGAGCCATTATGAACTGGGTAGCAATGAATGTAGCCGGTGGGGCATAGGGAACGTCCAGGCGCAGGTCAGAAGCACAGTTTATTCCTTTGTTTATCTAACCAGCAGGCCCTTCCTGCATTAGGCCCTCTGCACTGTGGCTTCCTCTGCCAGATCACCCAGCTACTCTACCCTCTCACCAACCTTTGCCTTAATTCTCTGCAGAGTGTTTATCAATAACTGATTTTATTTACCTATGTGTTTATTTTTCTCTGTCCCTTCTTCTGAATATAAACTCCATGAAAGCAGAGACCTTGACTGTCTGCCTCACCACCACATCTCTGGTATGAAGAATCCCCCCAGTAAATACACATTATCAATGAACATGTGGCCTGCCCCCGCCCAGGAACCCACCTCCTTAAAGGGCTGGTTCTGCCTCATGAGTTAGGCACCCTTCAAATATGACCTCCTCAGGGAGGGGCTGCCCCCTCATGGAGCGTGACCTCGCCTCCCAGAACCGCTTTTTGCCAAGACATATGTGTATTTCCTTCATAGCTCTGATCACACTATACAATTATCTCATGTGTTTTTATTTACTTGTCTGCCATCTGCTTTCTCAAACTCTGTATCATTCCCTTTGAATCCCCAAAGGCAAAAATCACTGCCAAACATTAAGTAGGTGCTCAGTGAACTTTTATGGAAGGAATGACAGAAGGTGGGAGGGAGGGAGGGAGTCTCCAAGGCTTTGGAACTGGTGGACATGAAGAGATAAAGCAAAGAAGGAATCAAAGTTGATTTTAGAGTAACTTTGTGAGGTAAACAGAGCAGGGTTTGCTACAGGAAGAAAGCACATGTCAGCCATGTTGTGACTGTCTCAAAATAGCATGTCTGCTGAAGTTCCAATTTGGACCCAAATCTCTCTGATCCATTTTCCAATTCCCCTTCTCCTGAATCATGCCGATTTCCTGTTAAGAACTTATCTACATACATGCTTAAAGGAGCAACAATCTCCCTTACCCCCATCGATACAGACTCTCCTGAGGTGGAGACTAGCTATTTGAGAAACCATAACTGAATCTCTTGGTTTGTTTGTCTTCACAATGCTTCAATTAAACCACTTTAATGAGGCACAAGCAGCCAATACCAGTCTGATATAAAAGTCTTTCCACGCCTTTGTGCTACAGCCAGGTCTCTGGCTTCTCTCTCTCAATTATTACCTTAACCATGCCCTGGAGACTGAAGGAGCCAGTTTATTTTGACTGGGAGATTGTTAAACTGCAGGAGGCAAATCCGAGACGCTGCCAGGCTGTGATTTCCATTGCTCCACATGGCCACGGGGTGCTGAGAATAGCCAAGGCCGCTTCCTGCTGGAGGAGGAAATGGCAATTTCCTCAACTCCCGGAAACATTACTTCCTCTCTGGTGCCTAACTCCGTGTTAACCAATCAGACAGCCTCTTCCCACCCCAAGCCCCCAGAGACCTGGCTCAAGCCTGTAGAAGACATCCTGTTTCCCCTAAGGAAGTAGCCCCACTTGAAGGAGTCTCTGGGGTATTGAGTGAGGGGTGGAGAGGTAGTGGGGCAGGAAGGCAATGACCAGTAGTAATAATAATAGTATTATCCAGTGTCAGCTAAGTACTAAGCCCCCGCCCCACCCCCTTGTCCTGACACTCAGAGATCTAAGTAAACTTGACCTAAACTCTCAATGGCCTTTGATAGTCCAAAGTCATCAAAGATAGAAAATTCAGTCCTTTTCTTGTTTGTACAGAAAATAAGCTCACACCACACATTCCAGGAATTTAAAAACACTGCAGTGGAATTTGAGTGGTCACAGGGCACCGACATATTTCTTGGCAAGTAGACTCATGGAGATGGCTCTGAAGCCAAGCTTCCTGGATTCAAATCCTACCTCACACTCCCTATCCCTTATTAACTATAAGTTGTTAGGCAGGTCAAATTCTCTAGGCCTCAGTTTTTTCTATCTTTCTCTCTTTCTAGGGGAATAATGGTACCTACCTCATCAAGATTCAATGAGATAAAGCACTTAGAACAGATAAAGCACTTGGCACAGCTCAGTACTCAATAAATGTTCATTATTGTTTTATTCTGCTTCCTCCTCCCTTTTAGAAGGGGAAAAAAAAAAAAAAACCCTTTCCTTGTCTCATGAAGAATAATGGTACCCCTTCTCTGAAACCTTGGCATCAGCCAGTATACATGCCCTTGAAATTTCAGCTTCTATGGGAATAGGCCTTGTCAGGGCATTCCTCTGAGCGCTCTCCCTGTAGGCCATTTGAGTGAATACAAATTTCTCAATCTCATTATCATTTATTACCATTGAATAGCACCCACTCACCAAATGATGTTTTATGGTATTATTCCATTTTTAAAAATAAACTTCATATTTTAGGATAGCTTTAGATTTATGGGAAAAGGGCAAATATATAGTCCAGAGTTCCCATATAGCTCACACTCATAGATCCCCCAATTATTAACATTGTACATGAATATGGTACATTATTATATATTATATATTATTAATTAATATTAATATAATTAATATTATATACCATATTTAATCTATATTATATAGATTAAATATATATTATTATATATATTAACGAGCCAAGGCCAATATATCGTTATTAACTGATAAATCTGTATTTACTCAGACATCTTTATATTTTATCTAATGTCCTTTTCCAGTTTTAGGATCCTATCCAGGATAACACATGATATTTAGTTGTCTTTCCCTGAGGTTCATCTTGGCTGTGACAGTTTCACAGACTTTCCTTGTTTTTGGTGGCCTTCACCATTTTGAGAACTGGTCAGGTATTTTATAGACTGTCCCTCAATTAGCCTTTGATGTTTTTCTTATAACTCAGATTGGGGCTTGGGAAGGAAGATTGCAGAGGCAAAGTGCCATTTTGTTCATATCATTTCACCATACACCAATATGACCTCTCATTGTTGACACTGACCTCGAACACCTGGCTGAGGCAGTTATTTGCCAGGTTTCTCCACTGTAAAGTTACCTTTTCCCCCCCTCCCTTTCCATCCCACACTCTTTAGAAGGAGACCACTATTTGCAGTCCACACTTGAGTAGGGAGATGTACTTCACCTCCTTAATGGCAGAGTATCTACATAAATTATTTTGAATTCTCCTATATGGGCAATTTGTATGTTCTCCTCCATTGATTTATTTGTTGAATCATTTGTTTATACCAATATGGGCACCTGGGTATTTGTCCTGTATTTTGTGTTACAATCAAAATCTTAATTTACTTATTTTGTTGTTCAGGTTACTCCAGCTTTGGTCACTGTGAGCTCTTTCACTTGGTTCCTGCATCGCTTTGACATAATCCATCATGGTTTTGCTTTGTTTTGTCTTACTTTTGGAACTTCCTCACTCTCTGGTACTATGAGATGCCCTGAGCTCATCTTATAAATTTCCTGCCCCAGTCTTAGATTCAGCCATGTCTCTAAGGAGAACTGATTCCTTTTATTGTACAATGGTGTTAGCAACCAAGATCTGGACACTAAGTGTGCTCACTGTGACTGGAGTGTCCTTGCTTTTGGGCTCTCTCAGCTGACAGAGCTAGGAAATATATGTGTGTACAATAGCTGGTAACCCATGTATTTATACATACCTATACATATTTCTATATGTAGCCATCTGTATCTATATTGAGCTGAACACCACTGACACTGATGTCTTCAACTCTAACCCATTACCACATGCGTCATTTTAGCTTCCTCCTCTTGGTCAACTAAATACTCCTACTCCAGTAGGAAGAAAGTTGGCTCTCAGCATCCATTTATTTAATTGTTCAATTACAGCACACAGATGACCCCTGAACAATGTGGGGGTTAGGGACACCAACCTCCATGCAGTCAAAAGTCCCCACAGAACTTCTGACTCCCCAAGAACTTAACTACTACTAGCCTACCGTTGTCTGGAAACCTTACCAATAAAAGTAGACAACACATATTTTGTCTGTTATAGGTATTACAGACTCTATTCTTGCAATCAAGTAAACTAGAGAAAAGAAAATGTTATTAAGAAAATCATAAGGAGAGAAAATACATTTACAGTACTGTATTGTAAGAAATCTGCATGTAAGTGTACCCACACAGTTCAAACCCATGTTGTTCAGGGGTGAACTGTACTTGTAAAGCAGTATCAGAATTGTTGACCTATATTCCATGGGAACCAACTTTTTAACAAAAGTGCAGTGCTAATATACAGTTCCTTTCTGCTTTTAGTTTTACAAACTCCACTCATTTCCAAAGTTACTTTTAGTTCAGTGACTTCTTCCTCCACTCCCTTCCCTAAAGTTGTGTCATACATGTGTAATACAATTAGATTGTTCTGTCACATTCTCTCCCCATCCTGGATCACTTGATGTCTCAATGGTTTTCCTTTGATGTGTATACATTAAGGTTCACTCTGTGCCGTAAAGTTCGATGTGTTTTGATAGTGCATAATGTCATGTATCCACAGTTATAGTATCATACCCTAAAACAAACTCCTAAGCTTCACCTATTTAACCCTCCTCCATGCTCCTGGCAACTACAGATGTTCTTAGCCCTGCTTTAATTTCACCTTTTCTAGAAGAGCATATAACTGGAATCACAGAGTACGCAGCCTTGGCAGACTGCCTTCCTTCACTTAGTGATACGCATTTAAGAGTCATCTGTATCTTTTCAAGGCTTACTAGGCTCTTTTTTTCTTAATGTGGAATAATATCTCATTGTATATATGTACCATAGTTTTTCCATCAATTGGGGAACATCTTGGGTGTGTGGTGGGAGGAGGGATCCAGTTTTTGGCAATTATGAATACTAGTGTGCAGGTTTTTGTTTGCACATGAGTTTCCACGTCAGAGAAATACCTAGAATGCAGTTGCTGGGTCATTTCGTGAGATTATATTCAATTTCATAAGAAACTGCAAGACTGTCTGCTAAAGTGGTCAAGCCATTTTGGATTCCACCAGCAATAAAGGAGAGTTTCTACTGCTATATCCTCACCAGTATTTGGTGTTGTCAGCATTTCAAATTTGGGCCATTCTTATAGGTGTGTAGTGTTACCTTGCTACTGTTGGGGGTTTTTTAAGATTTTTATTTATTTATTTGAGAGAGAGAGAGAAAGAGAGAGAGAGCATGGGGGGGGGGCAGAGGGAGAGGGAGAAGCAGATACCCCACTGAGCAGGGAGCCCGAAGCAGGGCTTGATCCCAGACCCTGAGATCATGACCTGAGCTGAAGGCAGACCCTTAACCAACTGAGCCACCCAAGCACCCCCCTTGTTACTGTTTTAACTTGAAATTTCCTAACGAAAATTATGTTAATCATTGTTTCATGTAATTAGTTACCTTCCGTAAACCTTCTTTGGTGAGGTATGTTTAGAGCTTTTACCCATTTTCTTATTGTTGAGTTTTAAATCTTCTTGTATATTTTGAATATAAGTCCTTTACCAGACATGTGTTTTGCCAATATTTCCTCACATTCTATGGCTTGTCTTTTAACTATCTTAATGGTGTCTTTCACAGAGAATTTTTTAATTTTTTTTAATTTTTAAAAAAATTTCAGAAGTTTTTAATTTTAATAAAGTCCAAGTTACCACCTTTTCCTTTCAAAGAACATGACTTTGGTGTTGTATCCACAAACTCATGGCCAAGCCTCGAATGATTTTAAATGATGTTCTCTTAAAAAAAAAAAAAATGTTCTCTTATGTAATCCTGATACTGCACTGCTCTGAGGCAAGGGGTGTTACATACATTTTGCAGAGGGAATGACTGTTGCCACACTTTTCTCTGAAGTATCTTTAAACAGGCAAGAGAGAGAACAGGTAAGAACTGAGAAAGAATGGGTAGATACAAGCAGGCCAAGACAAGTATTAAATATCTTCAAAGTTCTCTATTCAGCCTTAAAATCTGAGCTTATGGCTCTCTCCTCCACTACCTAGCTGAGTTTGTTTTAATAATAAACATTATTTTATTGTTGCTGGAGTGCGTGCATGCACACACGCACACACAAACGCGCACGCACACCACCGCGACCACCATTGTGATAAAACCTGTGCTTCATTAGGAAATTTCGTGTTCATTGACTGGGTGACTTTGTGTCCTCCAGCACAGTGACATGCTCTTTCCAAGAACATTTGTACCTCAGTTTGGAAAGCAAACTGGACTGAAGGAAGGGCCAACGTTAAGTAACTTGTCCCATGTCATGCAGCTAGCAAATGACAGAGCCAGGATTCGATTCCTGAATGAGCAGACTCCCAAAGCAATGCTCCCAGAGCCTAGGGGCTACAGGGTCCTTGACCAGAGACAGTCTGGCTCAGGAAGGCTGATGTCACCTCCATCTCCAGGAGGCACCCTTCCCCCGCTCCCTGCTGACCTGGCCTTCACAGCCTCTAGAATCCTACCATGTAATTTAGGCTTCCCTCCCCCTTTAAAGCATAAACTAGAGAAAGGGACAGAGCAACCCCAGGATGTGCCTATCACTGAAGCATGTACATACGGGGGGAAGAACCAGCCTTAGGGGATGATAAAGAACCTGAAAAAAATTACCAATAATAAAAAACTTTCTATGTCAAAACCAATCTTTGCTGAAACAACAATGCACATAATAAAACGTATTGAGGAAACTTATAATTATGCCAAATTAAGCCGTGTAGAAGCGTCTCTCCGGCCGTGAGAACCATTGATTTCTTGGTGCAGTTGCATTCAGTGGCTGGGGCTGGGGTAGCCGCAGTTCTGAAAGCAGCGGCTTCGTGAGAGAAAGAGGTCATTCTCTGAGAGGAATGGCCTTTGCCCTCCAGAGCTAGGATCCGACTGGCTCCTCTGGAAGGAGTGGGGGTCGCTGGCATCTCTCTGTGACAGCTGCTTTCAGAGCCCAGCACCAGGCAGAGGAGCCTCTTTGCTCCCCACCCACCCCATCTGGATTTCATGCATTCAGCAAACATTGCTGTGTGCAGGCGTGGACCCCCAACTCAACCCTCCTCCCCAGGGTTCATGGCCCCAGAACTTCCCTGGAAGTGTCTCTCTTTTCCCACACGCTGTCCTGGAGTCCAAGGCCTACATCTATGTCTCTGCTGTACCCATGACTAACTCTGTGCTCCTGCCTGCCCTCTCTGGGCCACTTTCCTCTCTCCTCTGCACGACAGGAGTCACAGGACTCTAGGTGGGGCTGGACGGGATGCTTCCACCTTTGTGGTTTGACAGAGATTGCTATTCCAGCAGAAAGACTGACAAGAAGGTGACCACGTTGCTGAGACTGGCCTTCAAAGCTTGCTGCAGAAACTTCAGGGCCTTTAGGTAGCAAACGCTTCCTCTCTGATGTATCTAAAACATGTAGCACCACGTGCTAAGCCAATCAGTGTTAAAACTTTCCTTCCCTTTTCTTGCAACAGCTTCAAAGCGCCCCCACCCACTTTTGCATGCCCCACTGCCTGGGACAAGGCAGCTGTGCCCCATGCCCCACTTACGCCCTGAACCCCAGTACATCTTCAGGGAAAGCTTTGGGGTGACCACTAACATTCACATTTCAAAGACTCCAAAATGGGGCTCCAAGCCCCATCCTGATCGGCATGACTGAAGGATAGAGCTGGAACAGGGGTTTTGGAGGATTAACCAGCTTTCCCACTGAGAGGCCGGGCAACTTGTGTTACTAAATCCTCCTACCGGATTAAGCCTGAGCCCACAGATCACCCACAGCCTTGAACAGATGTGACACAATGGGACACTTTCTGGGCCTTGGTCCAATGAACGGGCTAAAAGTAGATGCTGCATGGGCACATGGCACTTGTCACTCTCTCCCTTCTGTTATTTGTAGAGACAGCAGGGTGTCTTAAAAAGAACATGAGCCAAAAGGCCTGGGTTTGCTCCCAGCTCTGCCTCTTGCCAGCTGTGTGACCTTTAGTGGGTTACTTTACTTCTCTGGGCCTCAGTTCCCTCAACAGAAAAACGGAGTTCGTTGTATGGATTTCACAGACTCTTGAAGGATTCTGAGATAATACGAAAAACTCATTTCCTCAAAGATCACGTGCATGAAACATGAATGGGACTTCCCCAGGCTGGGCTGAAGGCCTGGCTCAAATGTCCTCGCACATCTGTGGCTTCCCTCACTTATCTTCCTTCCTCCACCCATTCATCATGGTGCCTTGCCCATGCTTCCATCTTACACTCTTNNNNGTTTCTCTCCTTTTAATGGTGGCTTTTCAGAAATAAGGGTTCCCTGGTATTTATCTTTGCTCTCCAACAGCAGGCCACACATGGGTGCCTAGAAACATCGATCAAACTAAAAACACTTTGTACTGGTGCCCCCTCTGTGATCATGAACTGGCATATCTATCAGTATGCCCCATCTCCCCTCCTAAACTGTAGGTACTCTGAGGGCAGCGACCAGGTCTGATTCATCCATGTATCCACCATGGCACTGCTGGACACAGTGGGTATTCATGAGTACATGCGGAAAACAAGAAGAAAGACCCCTCTTCCCAAGAGCAGCTCACCCAGCCAGTTATCCTAGCCACACAGCCGCCAGGCAGACCCACACTCTCACTCCTCCCTGTGAGCGCAAGGCCCACACATTTTCTTAGTCCTCCTGGCCAAAATCTTTACAAAATTCAAAAACCTGGCTATGGTTTTTCTTTCTGGCAGGACTTTCCTGTGTGAAGATGTTTAACTCAACCAGTCACCCAAAGGTTACAGTCATTACAGGGTTGCCGGGGTTATGAGACAACCTATCCCCAGCCCCATCAGGCAGGTTAATCTGTCCATAAACATGGGTGGGGAGGACCCACCTTCCATTCATTGGCCCCACTTAGACACAAGCTGCTGCTTCCAACTTCTGCATCTCTGCTGGTGCTGTTCCCTTTTGTCTGCAATGCCTTTAGCCATTCCCCAAACCACACCCTCACACGGAGATCCCTACACCCACCACACTTCCGGCAGCCAATTTGCCTACTTGACTCATACTTCTCCTTATGAATACGACTCAGGTGTCACCTGACAGACACAGAGGCGATGTGCACAGCAGGCATGCAGAACAGCTGTCAGGAGGCCAGGCATTAGAGGCGAATCTTAGCCCTAGCACTAATGAGCTGTGTGACTTTGGAAAAGTCACCTCCTAAATCTGAGCCCGTTTGCTCATCTGGAAAATGGGAATGATACCTTCTTCACAGAGTTGCTATAAGAAGTAGTAAACATAAAGAGTTCGGCATAGAGCTCAGCATGTGGAACACTCTCAGTTAGCAGCAGCTGTGGGTGCATAGGAAGCACCACCCCTGGGCTCCAGACCAGACTAGGTGCCCCTTCTCTGGACCCTAATAGCAACCCGTGCTTATCCCTGTAGTTGCCATTCATCTGAGTGTTTTAATATCTGCTCATTATTTGTGGCCAAACTAGACAGGAAGCAACTCATGGGCAGAAACTCTCTCTGCCTTGGTATCCCCAGGACCCGAGAGCAGGTCTATTCACTGCACATGTGAATGAATGGATGGAAGGAAAGAAGGCATGAGTAAATAAAGTGAATTAATAGGCCTTCAGGCTACACTGACAGCAATGCCTATTCTAAGCCCCACTAGGGCTACAGCTGGGGCTGCCCAGAGTGGTTCAGGTATGAACCATGCCTAGGATATCACACTGGGCTTCTGAAGCCATGGAGTAGTGGGGCAACAAGAACTAAAACATAGACTCCCACATGTACTTGTTACTGCTGAGCCTGCCCCCTCACTCCTCCCAAGGCCCACCTGGCATCTGACCTAATAAATATTTGCTTGGAATGCAGAGATTCCTTTATTCATTTAAGAAATACTTACTGAGCCAGACACCATTCCAAGCAACAAGTTACAGCAGTGGATGGGACAAGCATGTTCCAAAGACAGACAAGAGGAAATATGATTCCTTAGAGAGGTGACATAAGCCAGTATCACCTGTCACTGTGGAGGTAGAGGAAGAGGAGGAAGAGCCCTGGACAGGGACCCAGGAAGCCCACATTCATACTTTGGCTGCTGGCACAGTCATCTTAGCCAAGTCACATAGCTTCTCTCTGTCCCATGACATGCTCCTTATGCAGGATGGCCATATCTGCCCTACCCACCACAAGGGCAGATACTCATATTGGGAATGATTCTAGAAAATGCTGTGGAGTCAGGAAGGATGACAGCTTACTGCCACAATGAGCTGGTTCTGTGACCTCTGTCTACCCCTCTAAGCCTTTGCTTCTTCCTCTGTAATGTAGGATAAATACTCACTTGGCCTACCTCCCAGAGTCCTTGTGGTCTCAACCTAGACCACAGAAGGACACAGGGCATTGTAAATGGTAGAGAGCACAGACGTTGAACTCCCTGCTGTGGGCCTGTACTTAATCCACTCACCCACGATTTTCTTCAGGGGAATCAGTTAGCCCCTCTGACCCTCAGGGTCCTCATCTGTAAGATGGGAACAATAATCCCTGTCTGGCCCAGCCCACAGTGTTGTGAAAATCTAATGAAATTATGGATATGAAAAGCTTTGGGAAATGTTGACATGTTGTATAAATGATAAGGTGCTCTGTAAATCTGAACAACGATTGTTCTTTTTGTTGTCATGCGGAATTATGCTCCCTGTGGTAGAACTGGACTTGGTCCACATCCATTTCTCGCCTATCCAAAGAGAAAGAAAAGAACCATTAAATGGTCTCCATGTATCTCAAACACATGTAGAATCTCACTTGATTCTTGAGGTGACCCCATGTATTATGCAAGAAAGAGGGTTTTTTTCCATTATTAGGAAGGAAGATAGAATAGGATTTCAGGTTGCCACTGTTGTACCTACAGTGTGACCTTGGGCCAGTCACTTTCCCTCTCTGAGCCTTATTCTCTACATTTGTCAAATAAAGAGAGGAGATTCTTTTTAAGAGGCTTATGGCTACAAGGAAAAAAGAGGTGATAATCAATAACTCGATTTGTTATCTTACAGCAATAAGTCCCAGGCTGGCTATTACAGGGCCTCAAGGGGGTCAGGGCCACAAGCCAGTTTCTATGTGATTCTTTAACAGTGTCAAGACCGCTCCTGTAGCTCCAAACTTCACACCCTCACTCAGTAATGCCCAAAGGCAAGAGGAGGTGAGTGTTTTTCTTGGGCCTCTTCTTAAGAAAAAATAAGGAAAACTTTCCCAGATATGCCCCTTGTATTTCATGATGGGGGGGGGCAAGAGGGTGATCACATACCTCTTAACTAAACAATGGGGAAAAAGCAAAAGCAATTACCATGATGAGCAACAAAGTCAGTGTTCTAATAACAAGAACCAAAGTAGAAATGGCTGCTGGGTAGGCAACCTTCAGTGTCTGACACAGGCTCTGGATCTCTGAAGTCCATTCAAACCCCAAAGTGCAATGATGAGATCAGCCCAAGGTCACGGAACCCCATGGGAGGAACTGAGACACCACCACCGCCCCCCCCGGGTCCCCAAGCCCTACCCTGTTCCTAGTGTTCCATTAGGAACCACCTGGGTGGCAGGTAGTGCCAGTGAATGAACCCAGACCCCACACCTCTCCTTTGGCCTGCAGGACACCCATTCAGCCAAGGTGCACCTCTGGCAGCTTTCTAAATTCTATTTCTAGAAATAGCCTAGTCCACAAGGCCCAGAGCCAGTGACCCCTTCCTTTCCTTCCTGCATCTTCTAATAAATAAACAGAAACTGATAAGAGTGACTTGAACAAAATAGAAGTCTATTTTTTCCCCACATAAGGAGCCTAGAAGCAAACAACCCAGGGCCCCATCATCTCTAAGAACCCAAGTTCCTTCCATCTCTCTGGTTATTTTGTGATCCAAAATCACTTCTGCAACTATCTTTATCATTGTGCTAACATTCTAGAAGGAAAAGGGAAAAGTCAAAGCACCACCACAAAAACCTTTATCTGCCTTACTCTCTCTGTTTTGTTTTGTTTTTTAAAGTAGGCTCTATGCCCAACATGGGGCTCGAACCCACAACCCTGAGATCAAGAGCCACATGCTCTACCAACTGAGCCACCCAGGCACCCCTCACCCTCTCCCTTTTTTAAGGGGATTTCCCATACATCCCATCCCAAAACTTATACCTCATTGGCCAGAACTTCATCACAGGGCCAAACCTTGCTGCTAAGGAGGCTGGGAAATCCTTTTTAAACTGGGCATATGGCAACTCCCAGTTCACTTAAATTAGTAAGCAACACAAAGAGAATGGACATTGGGCAGGCAGCTCGCATTCTCTGCTATGGTTCCAGGGATGATCATCGGAGTAACGTGAGTTCTGGACAGGAGATGCGGGTGGTTGATCCCTGCAAACTGTTGGAGGACAGGGGACACTGGGCAGTGGTGGTGTTGGTTGTCTGTTTCGTTTTGTTTTCGCTGGCTTTCATCTGGCTCCCTGTGGCACTCCAGACATGTCACTACATCTCCCTGAACTTCCTCATGCAGAGGGTGGGACTTCTAGGCCGACTGTGGGCAAAGGAATCTGAGGACAGGGTTCATTCCTTCATTTGTTCATTCTTTCCTTCGATGAGAATCTACTCTCACATCTTCCTCACACATGCCAACAGCTGTGCTAGGCACTGAGGATTCAGAGATTCATCCTCAACCCTGCTTCCAGGAGTTTATAGTCAATTGAATAAAGCCCAAGAAAACATCCATTATGATACACTGTGCTAAATTCTACGTTAAGGATAAGCACAAAGAAACAGGAAGCTGGGAGAGGGGCACCTAACCCAGGCATCATAAGGAGGCTTACAAGATGAAGAAGAGCCTGTTGGCAGAGGAGGTTGGAGAGTACCAGGAGGATGGCATGTGAACAGATATGAACCTATGGAAGAGTGTATCATGTTCCAGAAACATTTTCCCACTGCACACTGACCCTATGGTATGACTCTGGTTTCTGAGCTTTTTGTCCCAGCTGGTATTGTTTATTCTGCTTGTTTGAATTTGGACAGTTCGGAGATTGGATCTCAGCTCTACCACCTAACAATATGAGTCCAGGCAAGGGGCTTCATCTTGGACTTGAGCTTTACCATCGTCATGAGCTTCCGTATCCTTGTCCATAAACGCCATCAGTCATTGGTGGTAGGGACTATTATCATACATGCATGTCTTAGCCAGATCCTGACACACAGTGAACTTTCAATCCCTATTTCTTCCCTCCCTCCCTTTCCCCATGGCTATAGGGTGAACCAGGAAGAAGAGAGAGCCACTGGCAAACAGCTTAAAGAGAACAAGAATGGTTTCTGTGTTGATCATGGAACAGGAAAAACTCAGATAAGAGAGAAACCACAATGCATGCCACAGAGCCAACTGTATTGTTCGCCCAGGTAAAGCAGCTGAAAGACCTCCCACAGCAGGGGGTGGGGGAGGTCAACTCAGAAGAGAACCACCAAGCCTTGCAGCCGTGACCCCTCCCGCAATTCCCATGACTCCCTGTGCTGGTTGCCTCCTCTGGAAGAGCATAATCTCTGCCCTGCCAGGCTGTTTGGGCTGTGTACATGGGCTGGCAGGGGCACCGTAGATTCCAAACTCCAGGCAACCCTGGCGACTCACCTCTGTGCTGTTTGCTAGTGCTGCGTCTGTGCCTTCCTTCAGGCTCCGCTCCACCCAGAGCTCTCCCTTCTTCCTTTTACCTTCCACATCCTGCCCATCCCTGATAACTATGTCTCCAGGAAGCGCCTTCTGATGGCGCCGGTCCGCACTGACCTGGTGCCCTCAAGATGTCTCCAGACTAGATTGCGCCATCAGATGGTCGCTCTCTTTCTTCCATTTCTTTCTGTTCTGCTCCATCCTCACCTCACCTGGACAAAGGCCCTCTGGTCTTCCCCGTCTCATCACTCTCAGAGGGCCTCCCCCTGCCCCACCACTGCCCACTGAAAATCCATGTCCCTTCATCTCTGCCCTCCGATATGATGACTTCATTCCCTAAATGGGCCACACCCCAGATCGTCTTCCCTGTCATTAGCTTTCAGGCTTTGGTTTACATGTCACCCTCTTTGGAAGCCTTCCTTTGGCCTTTGCCTCTAACCCCACTCAGACTAAGTATTCTTACCAAAGGCCCCTTTTGCACCCTGTTTCCCCCATGACTCCTCTTACCAATGCTGAAAGGAAACAGTTTATGCCTTTTTCCCCATCTGACAATAAACTGTATGAGAGCTAGGGCTGGTCTCTCCCACTCTTCAGAGTTCTAGCCCCAGGACCTAGCCTGGTGCCTCTCTGGGGCAGGTGCACAAATGACCTACCCTGAATTAACCAACCTTCCACCGACTACACTCAATGTCATCATTGCTCCAGCCAGTCCCCAGCATTTATCCACTGTCCACTAGGTGTCAGGCACTAGACCAGGTCCCAGGAAAGAATGATAAATACGGCAACCCCTGCTCTCACAAGATCCCAGGCTGAGGGGGACAGGAGACAACTGCAGGGTAGGGGGATGAAACCATGAGGAGAGAGACAACCCCACCGCTGTAGCAGTACAGGAAAGGAAGCCAAAACTTCATCTGGGAGAAGCGGGGAAGATTTCTCAGAGGAGGTGGCAGTTGATGGGACCTTCCAGATGAGGAGGAGTTGGCTAGGTTGAGGAAAGAGGACTGGGCTGGACAAGGTGGAAGTAGCAGCATGTGTAAAGACAGGGAAGGAGAAAAAGTCCCTGCATTAGATTCAGGCTGAGAAGCCCAGGGTGATGGGGCTGTGGGGTCCATGAGGGACGAGGAGGCAATGAGGCTAGAGAAAAAGGCAGAGCCTATGTGGGAAGGGCATCGCACTGCCAGGTGATGCAACTGAACCCTGATCCTGCAGGCAGCAGGGAGCCATGGAGACCTTTGAGCATGTTAGTCATGTGTCCACGTTTGAGTTATAGAATGAAATCTCTAAGCACAGTACAACCTCATATCCTACCCTCTCTTTTCACACACTCTCATTCATGACCTCCATCCTTCTTCCTGCACACCAGTAGTTCTCAAGGTGCGGCTCTGAACCAGCAGCAGCACATCAACCGGGAATCTGTTAAAAATACAAATTATCAGGCCACACCTGACCCACAGAATCTGAAACACCAGGGATGGGGCCCCGCCATCTGTGCTTTAATAAGCCCTTCAGGTGATTCTGATGCATACTCAAGTTCAAGAACCAGTGCTCCAGACAATCCGATCTTCTAAGAAGGGAAAGGACAAAATAACAATGTCCTTCCTTAAGCTGCAGAGTTCTCCAGAAACACAGCTACATGAGGGTCTCCTCATTGCAGTGAACTTACTCCGTCCCCCAATGAACATCACAGCACACCTACTGCATGGAGACAGAAGGCAGAATGGTTCATGCCCTTATTCATTCTGCACTTTGTCCTACAAATACTATTGAGCACATGCTCTGCACGTTTCCAGCTTGAACTCAGACACATCTGAGCCTTGAGTGGAGCAAGGCCTCCAGTGCGGAGGTGAGTCAAGAGGGCTGGGTGAGCTCAGTCCCCAGCTCTGCCTGCAGGAGGGGCTCTTCTGGGGGGAATCCCTAGGTGTGCATGGCTCGGTCCCCCCTGCACAGGGCTCCGGCGGAAGAGGCTCCTAGCTGTGCAGGGAAGGGCATTGGGTGCAATGGGGCACTCCAGCAAACACCAATGACACATGTTTCATATTACACGCAACATTCTTTGTGGGAGCCCCAGTGAAAAATGCACATGGCCAACCAACCCTTCTAGAGAGGAGGGGCCCCAGGAAAGGGGATTTGACTGCTGGCTTTAACAAAAATTAGAAACAAAGTGAAGGCTTTGAGTTTGCTAGAAAAATACACAGTTTGTTTGCGCTTTTATTTTAAGGATCAAGAGATGGTCTCGATATCAGGGGATACCTGAGGAGCCCACCTGGGTCTCAAGACAATGGTAGAAAGTGCATGGGATCTAGCATCTACCCCAGCTCCCTGACTTCCTTGCTGTGTGGCAGTGGGGGATCCAGTGGGGGATCCACCTGCCTGGCTGAGCTTCTATTTTCTATTTCCTCATCTCAAATATGGTAATAACACTGCACTTCCCAGAGAAGGCACTATGAAGACCCTGTGAAATGGCATTTGCAACACTACTTTGTAATACATATCACATAAAAGGGATTCTTCTTATCATTATTATACATAGATAATTCAGAAGGAAATATTGTCCAAAAAATTACCTGACAGCATAATACAGTGGAAGAACTATGGATATAAATCCAACTTCACCGCTTACTGGCTGTGTGACCTCAGGCAAGTTACTTCACTTATCTCAGCCTCAGCTTTCTCATCTGCAAAATAGGGGTAGAAATGCTCCCCAGCAGACAGGCTGCTACAAGGACGAACGCATACTCTCTGTAAATGTCCCTGGGCTTTAGAAGGTGCCTCCATCCATGTGAGCACTGCAGCCCAAAGACGCCCAAAGCGGCACCGCCCATGCCCCCAGTGCAAGGCCACTCCAAGCATCAGCTCTGTGCTACACATCCCCTCACTGGAGGAGAGGAGGTTGCCTGCTCCCCCGACACACTTCTGAAAGCTGTTCTTCATGCTCACAGCTCTCAGAGCCTCCCCGGCCACCTCGATCAAGTTACAGATCCATTCGTTTCCCCTCGCGAAGCACTGTGGTCTGGGAACTGCCCCCCTTCTCCAGCCTGGTGAGCTGAGCCAAGAGCTCAGCTCCAAGTAGCACAGCACCGGCACTTCTCATTAGGGCACACAGAAAGTGTCACAGCTGGCCCCATGGTCATTCCCTTGTATGTGTCTTCATCAATTTCCAGGCTCCTGGAAGGCCCCCCAGCCTCCACTTCTTTTCAGCTAAGTTCCCTGGAGGGGAGGGGGCTTCATAAACCCACAGAAACCTGGCAGGTGTTGGTGAGGGATCTGATCCAAGGTAGGGGGGGCAGGAGTGAACACTGGTGGGCCATCCCCCACATCCCAGGCTCCTTATATGCACAGCACATCTCAGCAGGAGCATCATCTTTCTGGCGGCTCCTCCGCTGACCCCCCCAGACTCTGTGAAGTCCTGCTACACACTCCCTTAGCAAGCTGCACTTCTTCTAGCAATACATACAAGGCTGTGTTGAGTCTTTCTTTCCAGGGAAGCTTCGTGAGGGGCAGGATCAAGTCTACCTCCTTCTCCAGTGATCCGCTAGCACCTGCCATAGTGCTTCCCCATAGTAGGTGTTTCGCACTCTACCGAATGAACAAAGAAAACCGCAGGGCCATGCTGCAGGGCTAATATCATTTTCCTGACTTTTCGGAGAGGCAACTGAGATTCCAAGAAATGAAATGACTTAGCCAGTAAACAGTGGAGCTGAGATTCAAACCTGGGCTCTCCAGGCCTTGCTGCAGTTGATTCATATTAAGATTAGGCTGAAAATGTTAACAAAGGCAATTTTTAAAAATAAAGAAGCTGAAACTGTTTGCCCAGAACTCCCTCTCCACCCCCAACACAACATGATTTGTACCAAGTGAGAGGATTCTGAGAGCTCTGCGCAACCCGCACAAGGCGGAGAACGGGGACAGGGGTGGCCCTTGTCCCCCAGCTGCCAGGGACCGGCTCCTCACGCGGCGCCCCTCCCCAGCTGATCCCCACCAGGGCAGGACTTGGATGAAAAGTCTCTGGAGAACAAAGACCACATTTTCCCCTGAGAAGCAGAGAAGCCAGCGCTGGGGAAACAATGGCCTTGCTAGGATCAAAGAGAGGGAGGCCCAGAGAAGGGACAAAAGCTGAGTCCCAGCAGGATAAGAATGACAACCTGCTCTCCTCCTCCTTTTGCAAAGGTCTCCAAAGAGCATACATGCAGCCCTGGCCCCATCCTTTGAGGCCCACCCCGCATTCCCATCTCCCCTCCCAAAGGCTGTCCCTCCCCACACCACAGAGCTAGGAAGCAGTCTAATTGTCCTTCCCCCTGCCAGCCATGTTCTATTCCCTTCTAGGCCTTCCCTCATTTTCCTCTGCCTAACGTGCCCTTCGCCTCCTTTCCTCTGCAGTGCACTTACTCGGGCTTCAGCTGAGCTGCCCCCTCTCTGCCCTCTGTGATCCCATGACATCTGGATCACTTGCACTCTGCTGTATGTCGCCCCCATCCAGGTGCCAGCTTCTAGTTACAGCATTGACCACACTGAATTATTACTACCAGTGTCAACACCTGCCTCCCCGACCAGACTAGGGCCACACGGAGGCTGGAACAATTTCTTACCGATTTTGTAAATGCATTGCCTGAGATGGATAGGTCAACAGTTTGTTGAATGAATAAAGCAATGAATGGTGTAGAGTGAGCTCTCCCAAGGCATGGAAATCCACTTTGGGTGAACCCAAACCTCGTGACCACTCAGTGTCCTTCATTTACGTTACGCAAATAGCATTCTTAAACTGCCTCCTCTGTTCATGGCCAGGCTGGGTGCTGAGAATGGATCAGTCAGCAAAACAAAGTTCCTATCCTCATGGAGTTACAGTCCAGTGGCTGGGGACAGGGAGACAGACCTCAATCAATCCCATAACTAAAAATTATGATCTGTGCTGTGAATTGGAAAGCACAGGGAAAGGCAATAAAAAAGCATATTAATATGTGCATCAGTATCTGTTGAGAGCTCACCGTATACCAGTCAGAGGTCTAGGCTCTGAGAGGGACACATCAGAGAACGATGTCTGTTACAGAGCTAGCCTAGCTTGTAACAGAGGACACTGGTCCAGGCTGGGAGGGCTTCCCTGAGGAAGTGAAAGCTGAGCCAAGATCTAAGGGATGAGCCAGCATGAAGAAGGCAAAAGGCAGGTGGAAACACTAATAGTTTGCTAGGAAAATACAAATGCCTACACACTAAAATGCCCACAAAGAACCTGGTGGCAGAAGCTGGCAGAGTGGTCAGAATGTGTGAAGGTCAGACTCTAATGCCCAGAGAGGCTCTGTCTTTGCCCAACATGTCCCCATGCAGATGGAGATGGAGAGAAGCAGCCCCAGAGTCCTGGCTCCAAGTGTGCTGCCTCAAAATGCCCTGCAATGGTCAGAGGGATTGGAGAGACCCTTCTCTGACAAAAAGATGGGGCCCAGGGATTAAAGCACAAAGCAACACCAGGAGGGGCCCTGCTGGAGGACCAGGCTCAACCCAGAATTCCCAATCAAGGGACAGCCACGTACCACAGCAAAAATAAGAAGTGATGCCTTATGATATGTTCACTCAACAATCATTTACAGTTTGTAGTGCATGTTCATATAGGAGGTCCCGTCTCTTCTAAGGGTGGTGGTCAAGCCCTAGGTTTCAGTGGGACTGGGTTCTACTCAGGTCTTCTTCTTAACTGGGATCTTAGATGAGTTATTTCTTCACTCTGAGTCTGAATTTCCTCATTTGTCTCTTGGGACCAATCCCTCCCACTGGCAGGGGCTATGGTTAGGATGGTGTATTATAATCAGCTCCCGCCTCCATAACAAAGCACCACAGGCTGGGGGGCTTAAACAACAGCAAGTTCCACAGGCTGGAAGTCAGAGATCAAAGTGTCAGCAGAATTGTTCTTCTGAGGCCTCTCTCCTTGACCCCTAGATGATCGCCTTCTCCCTGTGTCTTCACATGGTCTTCCCTTTGTGTCCTACTTCCCTCCTCTTATAAGGACACCAGTCATACTGGATCAGGGTTTTTTTAATTACCTCTTTGAAGGTCCTATCTCCAAATATAATCACATTCTGATGTTCCAGGATTAGGATTTCAACATATAAATTTCAAGAGAATACAATTCAGCCTATAAGAGTTGGAATAATGCTTGTAAATTCTTGCATGATGCCTGGCACACAGCAGGCACTGGCTAGACAGTAGGTGTCATTGGTATTGGTATCCCAGGGAGGCACAGTAGGGTAGATGACCACCAGTTCTCCCTTATATACTCTAGCAAACAAATGGGGGCTGGGAAGTACCAAACAAGGTACTAAGTTCTAAACCTGTCTTGCTGCCTGGACAACCTTGGCAATACCTTGTCACCTTCTTGGTAACAACAAATGGGATGCATCCTGCACCCCATAATATCTATGTTCCTTTTCTTCTCACATAGTTCCATTGTGTAAATAGAAAAAAAAAATCAAGTCTCCAGCTCTGGCCACTCCAATGGCAAGACAGGAAGGAAGTGAAGATTCTACTATCTTCAGAACCAGTCCCACAAACATTCACCAAGGACTCAGCTTCCAGCTGTTGTTCTGAACATGTAGTTGAAGCAACTTCAGAAAACATTCTTTTCCTTACCTTTCCCCTACTTCCCTACCAAGCAAGTAGGAGCAGCATTTTTCTTAGAGGCAATCAGTTAAAATATTATCAGGCAAAGAAGACATAACTTAGACAGCTGTCCTGACAAGACTCACCTGTTCCCAGGTCACCCACTGATATTTTAGCTAAGATTCATCCATTTGGCAACCTTCCCTGCCCTGACCTGGCCTGGCTTGGCAAGCCCAGAACAGCTAACCCCCCAGGAGCAGGGGACAAAGACAGAGTACCAACTTTGAGGTAACTTTTCATCTTGCTGCTTGTTTGATGAGATGCAAAAGAGGTTGTTGGGTTTTGTGGGTTTTTCTAAAGACTGCATCAGCATAGCATTTTTGCAGTGTGAGCCCAAGCAATTCCTAGAGACTGGCTTTAGTCTATTGTATTTGCTTCCTCTTTGAATCCAGTCAAATCAAGATAGTGATGTCAAAAGAGATGAGTGAACACAAGAGAGAGGCTGAAATGGCACTGTGGCACAGCAGGAAAAACAAAATGGGTTTTGAAAAGGTGCTAATTGGTCTCCGGGCCAGTGAGGCCCTATTTGGGAGCTCACTGTGCTCCATTCTGAGTGCCATATTTTGTGTTGATTTTCAAAATGACCGATGCTCATTGCATAAAATTTGGAAAATAGAAAAATGTAAAGAATATACATATATACACACATATTTATATACACTCACACACACACAAACTCAGAAGCCTATCATCTCCAGATAATTATGGAAATAATTATTAACGTGGGGATGTATTTTATTTCAGTCTTACTTTATGTTATGTTGAAATCATACTAGAGATAATTTATATCTTGTTTGTGTGGGGTTTTTTTTTTTTAGCTTAAATGAGGTATAACTGACATACCTTGCTTGCCTTAATTAGCATTTTATCATAAGCTTTATTTTAAAGAAGATTTAATGTCTGCAAACCACCCCATTGAAGGGACATACCACTGTTATTGAGCCGCTCTCCTGCTGTGAATGTTTCAGTTAGTTCTGTTTTCTGCTTTATTGTGGATGGCTTTTCTTTTATTTGTGGTCTGTTACAAATAATGTTACCTTGGACATTCATGTACGTTATCCATCTTTTTGTGAGGGACTGTCACGTCCTTAATTTCCTACACTGTATTCTTGAAACAACCTTCAGAATTAGTGTTCACGTGGAGGAAAGGAGGGACCCAGAAGCCAAGTGACGAAACACAGCTTGCAAACCCAGAGCTGAAGCAGAGCCCACTTCTCAGACCTCAAGCCCCACACTCGTTCTACCACTCTGCACTTCATGTTACAAGGTGAATGCCAGGGGCATGAACCATCTGATAGCCACATCTCATCAGGACGAATTGGAGGAACCAGAAATTCTGCACCTGGAGGAGAGAAGACTTCAAAGGCAAAAATTTCTTCCAGCACCTGCCGGGACAATAGACTGCCTGAGGCAAAAGCAAGCAAGGACTTCTATTTGGAAATGAGAGTGATTTCCATTCAACATAAGGAGAAAGTGCACTGCCATGAGTTTGACATTAGATGGACCTGAGTTTGAATTCCTGCTCCAACACTTACTGATTGTGTGACCTTGAGCAAGTCACTTGTGTTCTATGAAACTTAATTCCCACAAATTTAAAGCATGTAAGGCTCATCTGAGGGTCAGTGTGCATTTAGTACAGTTTAGTTTATATCAGGTGTTCAAAAAATAGTCCACTATTATTTTTTTTTAAGATTTTATTTATTTATTTGACAGAGATAGAGACAGCCAGCGAGAGAGGGAACACAAGCAGGGGGAGTGGGAGAGGAAGAAGCAGGCTCCTAGCGGAAGAGCCTGATGTGGGGCTTGATCCCACAACGCCGGGATCATGCCCTGAGCCGAAGGCAGACGCTTAACCGCTGTGCCACCCAGGCACCCCAGTCCACTATTATTTTTAACATTCTGTTATAGCTGTCCAGTCCCAGAATGGGCCATGTTGGATGTTCAAGCAGAGTTGGGATATCATATATGGTAGAAGCAGCCAGAGGCTGAACCAGGTCGTATCTAAGTCACTTTGGAGAAAAAATATTAGCCAGGGTTAGGAGCCCTGGACATAAGACCTTGCTCCATTACTTAGCAGCTGAGGCCTAAGGAGAAATTACTTAGCCTTTTGGGGCCTCAGTCACCTAGTTTATAAAAATGGGTGTAATCACAATGCACTCCTCACTGGGCTACTGGGGAGAGAGAGGAAACTGTTCATATGCAAGCACTCATTATAACTCCAAAAATTTCCACCAAAGTCCACTAATTTTATGATTATCGTTCCAACTCAATGATGCGATACTCTCCTGGGGTTGCACAGAGAAAATACAAGGGCTGCCTTCCGGACTCTGCCGCCCTTCACACAGTCATTGTATTTTACGTAGTTGTTTAAAGAGAGTGCCAGGCAAGATGAGCAGTACACGCCTGGAGTTTGGACGGGCTCACAGTGCTGCCTGTGGAACTGTCTTTCATCTCCCAGTAATGTCTGCAGTATTTATAGAACAGATAGCGCCTCGTCTCCAGGGCTGGGGCCGAGCCCCTGAGAACCCTTCCCCAGGCCCCTCACCTCTGGGTGTGGGACACTCAAGTTTTGGACAGCTGACCCTTTGGGTTGGAATGCAATGAGCTAGGCCGGACACATCTTCCATCAATTTCCTTGGGGAAAGAAAGAGCACAGAGAGACAGCCTGCATTCATTTGTCTGATCTCAGCCATCCCTGGTGTCTTTGGGGTTTTATCTGCTCACTGATCGCAGCGCCTAACTGGTGCCCTTCACTCAAACGTCCATTACATAAGGCCAGACATTCCTGATCCTCGCTGCTCTGACTTCCATCCATCACTTAGAAATGGACAGGAACTGCATTCAGAAGAAGAGGTGGCTCATAACAGCTTCACCCCATAAATTCTAATTACATGTCTTCTTAGCCAACATTAGCTTTCCTCCATTAAAAACTTGGGATTTATATCAATCCCCCATCAGTCTCCTTAAAGCAGAATTGGGCAGTTGAAAGCTCTGAACACAGGTAAACCTGATAATAAATACCAGTCTGGCATTTATTTGTGATGTAAGGCAAGCCAGTAGATAAACGAGAGAATGTATGTGAGACCCTAAGCCCACTGCCAGGGCCAAAGAGAACACTCTGTAAAAATTAGCTGTTGTACTAGCTGTATGATTTTGGGCAATTCACATAGCTTCTGTGAGCTTCAGATTCCTCATCTGGAAAAACAGATCATCTGTAAAAGGTAGTTGGGGAAAAGGCAGTAAGTTTCACACTTGGAACGGGCTAGGTTCATCTTCTGCTTCTTTGATCTGGGGAACGGTTTCCTTGCATGTGGTTTAAAGGCACCTCAGAGCTTCAGGTTCCTTTTCTATAAAGTATAAATAATAATACCCATTTTTCAGGGTTGCTGGGAGAATGAGAGAGAATATCTGGAAAGTCTGTAACAGGAAGAACCACTATGACATTATTCCTGATGGGTGACTGGCAGAAATGATGGCCATTTTAATTCTGAACGGCGGCGATTTAAATTTGGCTTCGGAAGCCATCACCTTCTTCAAAGGGTGGAAGGGTATAAACGCCATCCAACATCACAGCAAGTGGGTACTGAAGGCATTGTGGGCGCAGCTAATGGGCCACATAAATTAAATCAGAACCAGGCTCAAATGACACAGGCAGCCACTAAGTGCTTTGGTACAGGAGACGACTACTCTCCCATCTGTCCTTCCCAGCCTTGCCCTGCCCCAGTTCAGGAGTAGATATTCCTCTAGACCCGAATGCATTGAACAGTCAAAACAAAATAGATTCTTGCTCCCTGTTTTCATTCCCTCCTCAACCCCCGTATCTACCCTGGTCACTCCTCATCTAAAAGTGGTTTTGTCAGAAGACTTTCAGTTTAAAGAGCTTCAGTGAATTCCTAATATCTCCCAAATGAAGTTCAAATTCAAAGCATCAAGTTAAGGTCTGCTAGAATTTTCCACCACATATCCTGAGGTGAGCTCATGGTACGGTGGAGGGGGGCTCTGGACTAGGAATCATACATGCTGAGCTGAACGCCGGCCCGTGCCACAGAGTGCCTCAATTATGTGGACAAGTTTCCTGGAAGAAACTAGTGATTATCCCGCAGGTACTGCAAAAAGGGAGCCGATGCTAGGCACTTCTGTCTTGTTATTTCAGGTATCCTCACAACAATGGCTGTGAGGCAGAGATGCTTATTGTCTCCGTTTTGCAGAAGTGGGACAGAACTCAAGACCAAGCAACACTGATAGAGTCTCTGCGATCACTTCCTGGCGTAAAACGTGGAGGTCCTAGGAATGCCTCTCCACGGGAAAGAGGAGGACCCAACTGACACATCATGAGGTTCAAGGCTTTTGCCAGCATCCCCTCGGCTTGAGTGTTGGTACTCTTCCTGGCCTCATCATCCTTTTTTCTTGATCTGTGGCTAAACTGTACAGACCAGCATAGTGTCTGGAATGAGCATGGATTTAATAAAAATCTGCAAGTATTTTGGAAGCCTGGATGCATCACCAGGCTCCCAACATAAAGAAAAGAGAAGGCAACTCCCCCCCAGCCTCAACTAGAGCAGGTCTCCCTGTTATACATTCTCAAAGTTCCACTGCATTTACCTATAGCTCAGAGAATTATACACAGTGGGAGCACTGACGCTGTGGAGTTCATGAGGGTAAGAATTATGTCTAATGTGCTTATCACCATATCCTCAGTGCTGAAGGAACAGATAATTAAGAAGCCTGTTTTACCTAGCATCCAGCATGAATAGCAACAGGACGGAGCAGTTGAGACAAATCATACGGGTTCACAGTAATGTAATTGCTGGCCAGTGTTTGTTAGGCCATTAACAGTGACAAGGAGACTAAGTTGAAGTTTGCTTACAAACTACTAGAAAAGCAAAAGTTTAGCCCTCGAGTACCTGAGTTCAAATCTCACTGCTTCCCCATCACCCACTGCATGATGTGGGGAGGTGCCATTTCCTTCCTGGAATGACAGGAGGCGGGGTCAGGAGAGTTCACAACTTGCTTCCAAGTCTGATATTCACATTTCCCACTGGCTAATTCTTTTAGCTCCAACGTCTAAGGATATTTCACAGAGAGCTGAAATTGTGTCCTTAATATTAGGAAATTAGAGACACTACTAAGGGTAAAACACATGTTGACCAACACCCCACCTCAGAAGGGTGCAAAGATTTAGGATGTAGGTAATTCAAAAGGAAAGAGAGGCCCCAAATATTAGGGTTAGGGTTTTTAATGTGACCAGAAGGGCTTCTCAAGTTCTCTCTCTCCCATGTTCTCCCTCTCTTCCTTATACATACACACACACACACACACACACACACACACCCCACACACCAAGTTAATCCTACTACCCATGTGGACAAAAAAAAGAAGGAGAAGGTGGAGGGGAAGAATGAAGGAGGAGGAGGAGAAGAAGGAAAAGAAGGAGAAGAAGAAGATAAGGGATAGAGGAGGGAACTGGCATATAGTGTCCTAACTACTCCCCCTTCTCTAGCTTATTCTTGTTCAAAGCCCAGTTCAACCAAGCACAAAGCACCACCTCATCAATATTGCCTGCAGTGGGGGATCACATCTGTTCAAATGCGTATTTCTAGGCCCCACACATCTCTCCACTGGCCCCCTCCCACTGTTACACTTACTAACTTCCGAGACTCACTGCATAAATGCTTAGCTCACTTTAGGAACTATTCAAATGTGCCACTTTATATATTTATATTTTTTTAATAATAAATATATATTTATTTATTTACAGAGAGTTTCAAGTATATGAAATCACCAACATTCAACCATTTCTGACCTTTGAAAGTGGCAATTTCATATGATTCAACCTAAACCACTGGCATATGTGATTCAGACCTCAGCACAACCTTCCAAGTAGGTATGTTATTTCTATTTTGCAGCAAAGAACAGAGGCTCTGCAGGGCTCCACATCTTGCTGAAGGACACGGCATCAGTGGGAGGCAGAGGAGGGTTCAAACAGGTTTATCCGCGTCCACCCATGTACACCCCTGTATTTCTGAACTTGGCGGCACCGCTCCTCAGGACACTGTGCACTGCTCTGGCCACAGTGTCCGAGGCTGGCGCCACCTCTGGCTCAAAACAGGCTGTGAGTTGGTCCCTCAAGGCCCGGGCTATGTGCGCAAGTTTTCAGAAAGCTTTGTTTCTTGTCAAGCCCTAAACTGATGTTTTTCCTGGAATGGCTTTTGGAAGGGAGCACGATTGCCGATTAAATATGAAGTGGTTTGAAACCTCAGTGTCTCTCTGAATAACGTAATGTGTACTTCTGACGACCAGGAAGGGGTGCCAAGGGGTTGTCTCCTCAGGGTTATTTACATGTCCAGGAATCCAACACCCCCTCTGGAAGCTGCTGCAGTGACCCTCTTTGGGTCTGACGCTCCCCGCTCCCCGAGGGATCCATACCCTGGAGTGGCCTGAGGGCTGGGAGGGAGGACTGCTGTCCCCAGAGCCATCAGCTCTGCTGGCTGAACCCCCGCGCCTGCCGAGAGCTGGCTGCAGAGCTCCATGCCCAGAGGAGGAGGCAGAGACACACAGACACACAGTCTCCCACCATCTTAGCTTGGGGTTGGGAGACCCTGGCCCATGGTGCCCTGGAAGGAATCCTAGAGGCTGGTGGAAGGAAAAAGAGAAGCTTTGTCTAGAAGGGCCTCCTATGTTAGATCTATCATCTCTTTGAATTCTTCAAAGAACCCTCGATATGGTTGTTCCTGTCATCATTTCATAAATAAGAAAAACTAAAACCTAGGAAAACTAATACTTTCCCAGGTTCACAGAGGATTTGAACCTAGGACTGATTCCAAAGACCCTGTTCACTTCAGGAAGGAAGGGACAGCTGGGGGGAAGGGGATTAGCTTTCTGCCATGCACTGTGCTAGATGACTTCCTCTCCATTATCTTCATTATTCCTACCATTCTTGTGAGGAAGGTGTAACTATGCCCATTTCACAGGTAAGAAAACTGAGGTTTAGAGTACTGCAGTGTTTATACCCAAGGTCACACATGCAATAAAAAGTTAGAACCAGGCTACAGTCAAGGCTGGTCCTCATTTCCGACTCCCTCACACTGCCTTACTGATGATGAGTCCCAAAGTCTGGATCTCTTCCTACCCCTACCCCTAACTGATGTGTGATCTGGGACAAATCACTCACCTTTTGCAACCTCAGTTTCCCCTTCTGAATCATGAAAAGGCAGAAGAGTCTCTCAGGTTTGTAAATATGAAACAACAGAGGCCCATTAAAACAGTCCCTACGTGTTGGAGAGACAACTTGGCTCCTGGTTGGGTTATGAATAAATATTGTTTAAGTAATTGGCCATTAAGCTGTCTTTGTATTGGGAAAATATCTCAGAAGACACCAAAAGCATTTATGTCGGTCACTAGGGAGAGGTTGGCAGGGGGACTGAGATGTAGGAGTGTTTGGGAGAAGCAAGAGCTTCAAGATATCCTCGGAAAGTCCCTCAAACAGCTCACGCAGTCACCAGCTCACTCGGCCACAGCAGGAAAAGTGTAGGTGATCTGGGACTTGTGCAATGTGATTCTAGGGTTACTGAGAAACCAGGTGATATTTTTGGCACACCTGCCTATAGTAAATGTACTACCAGGTCATCACCCCCTATTTCTTCACCCCCAATTTCCATGCCCCTGACATCTGCAGGAGTCAGGGTGTGCAAACGTTCAGTACTGGGCCACCAGTTAGAGGAGAGACTAATCCTGAAGAAGGAAAAAAATTCATTTGCTGCAAACCAAATGAACACCAGGCCCATAGTCAATAATATAAGTAACAAATACTACAGTATTTTTTCCCTAATAATAAGAAATAATAGCAATAAAAAGAAACTAAGGACAAATGAGAACAGTGGTAACTGTGACCAACATATCCAGAGCTCTTTCTTTGTTAATCCTTAGGACAACTTGATAAAACTCTATGCCCACTTCACCATTTCGGCCCCCTGAGGCTCAGAGAGGTTGAGTGATTTAACGAAATCAGACACCAGGTAGCTGGCAGATTGGGAACCTGAACCTATGTCTGTGACTGAATGCTCTCGCTGCTCTTCACTGAACCATGAGGCCTCCCGGAAGAATTTCATGAAGTTAACATGTCACTTTCCCTTATTAACTGTGCCACCTCGGTCAAGGCACTGACTCTCTCCAAACCTCAGTTTCCTTATTTGTAAAACAGAGTTGTGTGGGGACCAAGAACATTAGATCTGTTCGCGTACTCACCCAGTCATTCCACAACCACCTGTGGGGCTCCCCTGGTATATGGGGCACTGAGCCGGGTTCTGGGGTTTGGGAGCTGAACGAGAATCTCCGCTGACAAGGACAAAGGACCGCGATGCAACTAACGCAAGGCAGCATGCTAAGCGTTATTAGAGCACTGACAGCACACCCAGCAGCACCAGATAAATGTTCAGGGTTCTGAGGAACCTGACATAAATTATTATTATTGCTGGTCACTGGAACATTAAAGGCTCATTTCCCTTCTGAGTCTCCCTTCCTGGGCTCTCCCTTCAGATCCCGCATTCCTCAGATGGACACTTGGGCCAATAGAACTTGTAAATGCAGCTGTTTCAGAACTTGCAACACAATGGACCTTTTTTCTCTCTTTCTTTTTTTTTTTTTAACCCTCCAGGAGCTGATAACTTGGAAAATCCCAAAGGTGACTCAGAGACTTTCAGGGAAAGTGACCATGGCTGAGGCCACTAAAGCCCCTGGACTCTTCCCACCCCACAGCTACCCCTCTTCAGGGGCAGACCTGGCTGGAGCTGCAGCCCACAGACCTTCTCACTCCCTGTGGCAGCTGAGGGAGAGGGCACCCAGCGGGGTCTCCGCATCCAGGTTCCACTTGCCCCTCAGCACTGTGTCAGTTGTGGGTCCCTGGGCAAGTCCCTCCGAGGTCAGCGTCCTCTTCGGTAAAGTGGATACAGAACTGCTACCCTCTTTTCCTCCTAAGGCTGCTGTAAAAATTCAAGGGGGAAGTACAGTATTGTGCAATGATTTACCTGTAAGAAAGAATCCATTTATTCCCGATTTGCTGAGCATACACTTTGTGTCACAAGCTGACCATAATACCTAAGATTTATTGGGTACTAATTCCATATATCAAATTAGTTAGTAATTCTACATTAAATTTCATATATTAAATTTGTTAATATGTGTTTTTAAAAAGCTTAGTTTTACATATATTAACTAATTTATTTCTCGTAACAAGGCTGTAGGTAGTTTCTGTATCCCCATGTTACAGATGGGGCAGCTGTTCACAGAGAGGTTAAGTGGCCTGCTTAAGGCTACAGAGACCAGCGGAGGAGTAAAGAGCTGGACTACAAACCCAGGCAGGCCAGTTGCAGAGTCTGTGCTCCTAACGTTTATACCTCCTCCCTCTCCAGGGGCAAGATATGGTTTCTGCCTTCAGGGAGTTCACAGTCTGGCAGGAAAGAGACAAGTAAGCAAACAATGAGAGTATGATTCAGCTGTGACGGGGGACGTACAAGTGGCTTCTGGAGCCAGAGGAGGGGTTCTGACTGAGCCTGGGGTTATCAAGGAAGGCTTCTTGGAGGAAGTGAATGTGCAGTAACAAAGCGGGAAAGCCCTGGGGTGAGAAGGAGACTGGTGCATGTGAACACTGGAGGGAGCAGCCGAAAGGGAGATGACACACTCACCTGTGTGATTTAAGAAAAGCTTAAGAAAGGAACTTTACACAAAGTGTGGGCAGGACTAGGAAAATAATCATGGATGCTGTAGTGCTCACAGGCTAGCAACCATCACCACCTGCTGCCTAAGGGGACAAGAAGAAGGAGGGGGACAGGAATGTGACAGGACCTATGGCCTTTGGTAGAGGGGTGCAGGGTCCGTGGGAACCTGGCAGGAAGGAAGTGGGAGGTAAATGCTCTGACCACTCCCTTCCTCCTCTCCTCCCCTCCCCCCCCCACCTCTTGGAGCTTCACTGGTTGAAGCCAACTGGAAACACTCACGCCAGTGGGCCTGTTGGCACACTCAGTATGGGTCAGGGTCCTGAGGCCCAGAGCAGGCAGAAGAAAGGAGGATGGCAGACTGCAGGGGCCAATTTGAAAACATCCTTGTTCAGGGCTTTGGTATTTATCCTGAGGGTGGTGGGGAGCCACGGTAGTGACACTGTCACTGCACTAAGTGGAGTGTTCTAGAAGAATGGATCACAGTGTGAAGGAGAAGGACTGGAGGCAGGAAGGCCAGCTGAGAGGCCGTGGCAGATGTTCCCGTGGGAGGGGTGTAGGCCTGGACCCCAGCAATGGTGTTTAGGCTCACGAGATTCTGACAGGTCATTAGGTAAGGCCCTCCCAAACCTCAGGAAACTGCACACCTTTCCTCTTCCTCCTCCCTTACATGCACCCCTTACACACACACACCCCAGCACCAATCCACGTGCCCTGGTGCTGTCACCAGCTGCATCCTCTGTCCCTCTGACTCAGATCCAACTCACACTTGTCGGGCATCCCCAGGACAGCTGACACTGTGCCACTGTGCGGTTTCATTCAGACCCTGCACAGATCTGTGGTCTGGGCACTATGCTTTCATCTTACAGATGAGCAACATGAAGGTCAGACAAATCCAGAGACCAGGTCAGGGCTCCCACAGCAAGTAAGCGTCATAGCCAGGACGGCAAGCCAAGTCTTCCTGGCGCCGTCTGACCGGGATCCCTCCTGCCCTGACTATACAGGGTAGACCACCTCCTCTTCCCCTCCTTTCTCTTGCCCTCTCCTTTCCCCTGCCATGAGATGTCTGATTCTTACACCTGGACCCCCCAGGGGTTTCCTTGGTGAGGGGCATCCTCCCCCATGCAGTCCTGAAGAGACAGATCTGGGCATAAAGTCATCTTCCCACCGGCACAGGAAGCCTGGTGCGCTGTCGGGGCCCCACAGGCCTGTGGTCCCAGCAGCGGCATGCTGGCTCCATCCACCCTATGAAACAGAGGGCACTGCCTGCTATGGGATGGGTGATAATCATAGTAACTGTTTACACTTGCAGGGCATTTCCTTCACTTTATGCCAGGCACTATTTGAAGTACTTTACATTTCATCATTGCAAAACCCCATGTGGTATGTACTATGAGTATTCCCATTTTACAGATGAGAAAACAGAGGTGCAGACAGTTTAAATAAATCACCTAAGAACACAAAGACAATGAGCAGCAAGGCTGGATCAGAACTCAGGCAAGGCGGTTCCTGAATCTGCTCACTTAATCTCCTCGTATGTTTTCTGTCTGAGCTGGAAAGCTCCAAGTACATCCAATACCACCCCTCATTTTGCAAATGAAGACTGAGGCCCAGAGACTGGGAGTAGCTTGCTCCAGTTTGTGGCAGAGCCTGGACTAGAACTCGGACTCCCAGTCTACTACTCCTCCCACCTCTGTCACTACACCCCCTCCAGTCTTCCACGGAACTACTTGTTCCCTGGCTGGAAACAGGCTGGGTTTCTTGCTAACAGCTCGATTATGCTGGGGTGAGCACTCCACTCCAGGAAGCCAGTTTACGGGACATTAAAGTCTCTTACTAATGACCTATGTTCCTCACCCTCAAACTGGAGCTTGGCCAGGTGCTCCAGGCAACCCCTTGTAGGAGTTGTGAAGCTTTTGACTGGGGAATAACCAAAGTCAGATATTTCCAGAAACAGGAAAACTCCTAGGGTCCCATTCCTCAGCTTCTCCACAGCCCACAAGGAGGCTGTTCTGAAACCAATGGAAGATATTTTCTTTTCCTTCTGAGATTCTCACGGATGACACCTGGTTAGTCCGGGCTCCCATGACCTCCTAGTCACTCTCACCCTGTACTTACTCTATAGATGAAAAAACGTTATGGGCTTTTGGATAGGAGAGGTCTTTATCCAAACCCCTTACTGAACCAATGGGGAAACTGAGGCCAGCAAGGAGACTGGGCCAGCTCCAAATCACACAGTGGGGCCAACAAAGGCTAAAGGCAGACTGGAAACCCAACCTGTTCACTCAGAATCCTACTTTCCATCACACCATGTAGGGTCCTCCCGGCGCTTTGCCCAGAGTAAACAATCACTGAAAGTGTCAAATTATTCTTAAAATCCTGAACAGTTGTAGATATTTTTTCAAAAATGTATTTGTAGAAATAAAGAAAAAAATCATTCAGGGAATAACTTGTCTCCCTCACCCCTTACCTAATCTGTTTATTCAGGATGACTGGGCCAGTTACCAAGCTGTCCCCTTCCTTCCCCTGGGGGGCTTGAAGGAGGTAAATTTAGGACATATCAGTGAGTTCAATGAACTGATGTTTGTGAGTCTTCAGCTTACACAATGTTTTCATACCGTATTTTCCGACAACCTTGTGAGGTAAACACAAGCCTCCTGCAGGAGACAATATGGTCTGCCATGTCTCCACGAGGCACTAGAGTGAGACAAACCAAGGGCTGGATCCCAGTCCCAAAACACACAAGCTGTGGGACCTCGGCTCACTTATTTATATTCTCTAAGCCTCTATTTTCCTCATTTATTAAATGGACATCACACCCACCTCACAAATTTGTTGGGCAGACTGAATGAGATAAGGCACCCAGCACACCACAGCACTCAGGAGATGTTAACAATGATTATCCTTGCATCCTCTGTGGCCAGGGACCACATTACCAAAAAGGTAGTTAACCCTGGGGTTTGGTAACCCAAAATAGGCAGCAAATAGAAATGAGCATCAGAAGGATTCCAGTCACAGTGGGAGCTGGATATACTCAGGACTGGTTACTCAGGTTTTGTGAGGGAGCTACTGGGAAGATGCACTATGTCTTTCTGTTGGATGTGAACATGGAGAATGCAGATGTAGAGGTGCTGGCTGCCATGTTGGCACTATGTGGAAACTGGGAATGAAGCCAGCAGGGAGAAAAGAAGGCCCAGGAAGGGAAGACAGTTGGGGTCCTGATGACATCCTCTGAGGCCTTCCTATAGCAAGTTCTCCCCCAGGGCATTGAAACTGTATGAACCAAGGTATTATTTTTGGGTAGGGAAGAATGTCTATCACTTATTAGAGAGAACCTTACAGATTCACCCACTGGCCCCCAGCATTGGTGAAAGATCAAGAGAGCCCCTGGCCTGCTAGGAGAGAAGCACTGAATGATGCCACTGGAGCAAGATACACAGGGCACCTCAGGGAACCACAGAAAATCTCAACTCCTTAAACCGGATAGTGAAGATGTGTTTTTGATGCTATTCTTTGTGCCTTGCATGTATGAAAAATCTCACCAAAAAAATTTTTTTTAATTTTATTTAAAGAAGTATAACTCAGAATGACTTTTGGCAATTTGGCAACATACACCAATTACAATGCACCAATTTATTTATTAATTTCATTAATTAAATTACCAACTGAAGATGCACAAACATTTTAGCTCTAAAATTCCTCTTCTTATCCTGGAAAATATTAAAATGTGCACAAAGATTTCTGTTTCACGCTGTTTATCATTTTCAAAAACTGAAACAAGGACTTATGATATTTTTCAATAAGGAATGGAGTAAATTATGGTAAATCTTACAAGGGCATATTTATTTACTCATGAAAAAGAGTATAGTAGATTTTTCAATGTACTGACGGGAAAATACCTATAATATAAAGGTAAGTAGAAGGGGTGGGAGAGAACTGTGTGTCATTTAGAAATTGCAGAAGACCTCATCACAGTAGCTTAAAATCACAGGGAATTATTCTCCAATGTGAAAGAGAACCTGAAGAAGGACAGTCCAAAGTGGTATGGCTATCCCTTTAAGTTGTCAATGACTCAGACACTTTGTTGTGATCTCCAGCGTGTGGCTCCCATCCTCAGGGTCCCCTCGCGGCCTAAGATGACTGCTGGAACTCTACCTTCACATCTGTTTTGTAGGCCAGAAGGAGGCAGGAAGAGCTAAAAAGCCACGCCTCTCACCTGAATTAGCCTCTTTTAAGCAACCTTCTTGGTGTTACACAATCTGTCTGCTTCTCTGCTATTGGGCAGAAGTTAGGCACATGCACACACCTGGCTGGAACAGAGACTGGGAAATGTAGTCTTTATTCCAGCTGGCAATGTGCTCAGCTAAAAATCAAGATTCTGCACTAAGGGGTGTGTGTCTACATGTGCATGTAGAATGCAACATGTATGTTTATATGAATAAGGTCTGGAAGCATATACATATAATAAAACACGATTATGTCTGGGAAGTCGAATTAGAGTATGCTTTCACTTGCTACTTCATATCATCCTGAATTAATAAATTATTTTTCTCAACCAACTTATATTATTTTTAGAATCAGAAAAAAAATACAGATACCTCAATACTGGGTACAAAAGAGGTAATGGTGTTAAAGTCCTATACTGTGAACTTCAGAGTGCACTATGTAATTAGCAACAATATTTTATGCCAGGATTTGAGTATATACATTTATAGTCATGCCGTTATTAACCATTCTCAGATAGAGCCTTTAGCACATCATACACCTGAGTAAGGGAAAGACCAAACACTATAGACATGAAAATCTCTTTTCTGTTCTAAAGAAATTAGACTCTATTGGTGATACTCTTATCGTGATTGAACGAAGACTTCTCTTAACAAACATTTCATCTCCCCATGAGACTCATTCAGTGAACATTAGCTGAGTGCCTACCAGGGGCCAGACAACTGAGCAGGCTCTTTCGATCTTTTCTCAGGTCATCCTTCACAAAAACTCTGTTGGGCAGATACTACTGTCCCATTTTATAGATGAGGAAACCAAGCCTGAGAGAGATGACTTGATCATATGTAGCTCAACACTAGGTCTCTCTGGCCTCGAAGTTTGAACTTTTTCTACTCACCGAGGGGTTCCTCAGAGCTAAATCGGCCCCAGCCCCTCCCCTGGAGACCCGTGGATGACAAAGGACAAGTAATCCTCACTGAGCTCCTTGTCTCCTACCTTAGGAGACGCGCTTCTAAAATTAGGCTGATCGCTTCCTTCCCTTCCTCCAGCCAGTTTTAAATACAGGCTCTCCTATCCATCTTCCTTACTCACCAATGTTTCCTCCTCACTTCACGGACCATCAGACCAGCAGTGTTTTTCCTACTGCCCTCTTAACTTCCTCTGGCAGTCTGACTTGTTACTCATTTTGGACCCGATGTTTTGTGAACTTGTTAATGGTCTCCCTTACCTAACTGTCAGCCCTGACACAAGTCAGAAAGAGCCTCCATGTATTAGTCACCCCTTAGGGACAGGGCTGTCCACGTCCTGCAGCCCATTCCATGTTAACTTGAGTGAATTTCCTGGAGGCAGCGGGTGTGGCAGACAGAGCTTGGGCTTTGGGTCCAGAGATACTTGGGTTTGATTCTAGGCTGTTCGATCTTTCTGAGTCTTGGTTTACTTATTTCTAAAATGCAAGTAGACAATATATCTTTTCCAGGCTGCATGTGAGAGCTGACTGAGATAAATATTTGATGGCCTGGCACCTGGGAATTGCTTAATAACTTTTGTTGTTTCTCTTCCTTCCAGTTTTCTTGATGGAAAATGCCCCAAATTCTCACTTTATAGCTACAGAATATCCGCATCAATTATAATTATGCCAGTAATCACATAGCCTCATAGCCAAAAGCACAAGCTCTAGGACAGACTGCCTGACTCTAAATCTCAGCGTCATCACCTGGGAGCTAGGTGAGCTTGGGCATTTACTTAAACTGTTTAAACCTCAGTGTCCTCCACAAAATGAGTTTTATGACCACACCTACCTTGTGAGGTTAGATCACTGAGAATAATGCCTCACCCATTTGTAAGCACTCAATTTATGTAAGCTATTATTATAGTTGCCCTGCACTGAGCTCTTGCTAAATGCCAGCCTCTGTGTCCAAGTTCCGTATACTTGCTCTCATTTTCACAATGCCATGGATCATAGTATTCCCACCTTTGGGCTGGGGAACGGAGACTCACAGCAGGAGGGTGACTTCCCCTGGAACCCACAGCTGGTGGGAGGCGAGGCTGGGTTCATGTCGGGACCCTTTTCCACTTCACTATGAGTTTATCTCCCTCTGACTTCCAGCTCATTCTCCAAGGAGCCCTGTGGCTCCTTTGCAATTTCCTATCCTGATATCTCAGGGACATTTCCACATTAATCTTGGTTTCCTACGCTATTTATGTTCTGTTACCTTGCCATGCTGTATCACAAGGGTTGATTAATCAGAAATTGTGTCTCAGTGGTTATGACCCTGAAGGAAATGTTCCAGAGCCCCCACCAACCCATCACTGATCTCAGTTCATGAAGGACAGGCTGTTTACCAGAGGGGCAGAGGCAGCCTATTGTTGAGATGTAAAGGAAAGATGACCCGGTTAGAGCGTCTCGTACGAGACTTGGCCTCTGGGACCTGCTGAGTAAGCGGGTGCCCTGTGGCCCTCTGTAAACAGGATGGTGCCGGCTCAAACTGCTGACAGGCAGCTCCACTCCGCTATGAAGGGAGTCTTCCAGGAGCAGGGATACATGCACACAGACACACTCACGGATCCACCTAACAACTAGTAGAAATTAAGATCACAGAAGCTACCTCTGTGTTTTCCACATGCTAAGGAGGAAGTACGCATACCTCCTGGGTATCACCTCTGACCAGTCCCTGCCTTGCTCCTGAAGCTCCAAGAATCCCATACAACCCAGAGCTCCCTACAGGCTGCCTCCCCACCAGCCCCCCAGCAAGCTGATTCTTGCCTCTGTGCCTTTAGCCAACCCATTCCTTCATTCGACAGATATATTCTATCTACTATGTGTCTTTTGTGGGTTGAACTGCATCCACCCAAAATTCATATCTGGAAGTCCTAACCCCCAATATCTCAGAATATGATCTTATTTGGATACAGGGTCATTACAGGTGTAATTTGTTTAAGATGAGGTCACATTGAAATAGCATGGACTCCTAATCCTATATGAATCGTATCCTTCTAAAAGTGGAAAATTTGGACCCAGACACACATGGGGTAATGGCACACAAACACGAAGGCAGAGAGCAGGGTGATGTATTTACAAGACAAGGAACACGAAAGATCGCCAGCACATCACCGGAAGCTAGGGAAACACTGCCTATGCCTTGATCCGAGACTACGAGCCTTCAGAAACAGGAGAAACTGAATTTCTGTTGTTTGAGCCACCCGGCCTGCAGTCTCTCGTTACAGCAGCCCAAGCAGACTCACCAGCATCAGGCCCAAGGCCATGGAGAGACCACACGGAATGAGACACAGGAGGTTCCTGCCCAGAGCGAGCTTACATTCCAACGGGGAGGACAGACCGACATTTCAGAAAGACATTTCGGCTCATGATCAGTGAAGCTAAAGAATCTAAAGCAGGGTAAAGGGATAGACAGTGACCGAGGTGCTCAGAATAAACGCCTGTGAGGAGGAGACATTTTGAGAAGCCTGGACAAGGTGAGGGAGCAAGGCATGAGAAGAACAAGCAGAACAAGCAGCCCCTCTGCGCGGTGGTCCGCCTCTCCCGCGCACCTCCCCCACTCACAGCCGGCTGACTCATCCTCCAAGGCTCAGTTCTGGCGCCATCTTCTCCACAGAGACTTGGCTGACCTGCAGGCTAAGCCAGATGTGCTCCCCGCGGGGCTCCCAGGTCCCTCCAGGACAGGGCTCTCCCGGAATTCCCACGTTGTTTTATAATTTGGGGGGGTACAGTTTGCGTGTGTGCCTAGAGAGCTGGTGTCCCTGTGCCTGCGTTGTGCTGTCATGGAGAACAGAGCCATCCGTGTCTTATTCATTTCTACATCTCTAGAACTCAGCACAGAAACTGTGCAGAACGGGTGCACAATACAAGCTTGCTGGATGGATACACGGACGGAAGCAGAGGTGCATAGAATCGTGTCACTGTGTCACTAGGCCTTCTGAGATACTACTATACTCATGGAGCAGAAGAGCAAATCTGGGGGTCCCTGAGGAGTGACCCTGACTATTTACACCAACTGCACGGCAGGCTGCAATTCAACTGGCCCGAACCGGTGAAACAGCAGGCTGGGCAAAGTCACCAGGAAGGCCCAAGCTCCTTGACGGCGCACACCCTTTTACAGATTCCACTTTGAGAGTTGCACTTAATCCTTACAACAGCCTGAAAAGTATACAAACAGGCTAACTGTCTTCATCAGACAGACAGGACACTCTTGACTTGGGGAGATGTATGTGGTCACCCAGGGTCTCGTGGCTGGGGAGTAAGGACTCCCGACCTCCTGCTCCTTCCATTCCTGGTGCAGTCTCCACAACTCACTGACCATTAGAACCGTATCTTGCATGCTCAGACATAAGAGCTGGACCAGCTGCATCTGGTCCAACCTCTTATGGACAAGGAAGAAGGGGCTCCAGGCTCACCATCCTCATCCTCAGGCCAACCTCATTCCCTTTACTCCAAACAAATACCAGATAAACACTGCTCTGTTCCAAGATAGCAGGAAACAACTGCCCTTTAAAACAAAATAAATGAAAAGCAAAACAAAGAAAGAGAGAAAAAGGAAAACCATTATCTAGACAGAACCCTAAAATCCATTTTTCCCTGAGAACTGCACTTTATTCTTCAAAGCCCTTTTTGCCCTGGAAGACCGCAGCTTTTCTGGAGGATTGAGTTGGAAGACAGCAGACGGAGGATGAATCCACCAACCACAACAGCCCCCTCCATCACCCCTTTCACGAGAAACATGTGGAGGTGGACAGGAGTAACCACGGGAATGGCCAGAGCTCGAGAAGCTTCTGCCTCTCTGGCATAGATGGGAGGTTCACCACATGTCCCAGATGGCCCAGTATTCCCAGCCGGAGATGGCAAAGAGTACAAGTCTCAGGGTGGCTGGCAGCCTGGGGGTCAGAAAAGGTTACCAAGGCCTCTCCTCAGTCTAAGATTCACTAAGACTTCAGTCCTTGCTGCCCAAGTTGCAAAACAACCTTCTGTTCTGTTCAGGACCTCTGTGCCCAAGTCAAGGGTATGGCTTCCACCTGGAGAGGCCAAGGTCAGATCCCAGAGCAGCAGTCACCGCCCAGTCCCCATGTGAAAAAAACCTTTCAAGCTTACAAACAATTTTTGGGTACAATATCTCAAAACTGGTCTAAAATTGAGGGCTCTTATCCCCTGCAAGCTTACTTCCACTCCTGTGTTCTCAGTAGACACCGATATTCACCTATCATTGAGCTAGAAAAACAACTCAGCATCTACACTTCATCTCTGTATCACTCTCATATTCAAATGATGAACAAAGGCAGCAGACTTGATCTGAGAAATGTCTTCCCAATATCCCTTCCCCTCCATTCCTGGAGTACCTGCCCTAGGCCAGGCCTTATCACCTCTCTCTTGGCCTTCATACCGCAGCAGCCCTCCTCTGCCTGCCAATCCACCCTAGCTGTTGGTGTAAATTCCCGCACAATAACCCTGATCAGGTCAGTTCTCTGCTCCCACTGTTGAATCCCGATTTCCCTTGGGATACATCCACACTCTCTATCGGGAAACACAAGGCCCCACAGAACCCAGCCTCATCGCCTCTTACCCCTTCTGCCTTTCACTTTTCTCTCCGGCACCTGTGAGCTGCTTAAAACCACATCACACCGTTTATCATCTCCTCTCACTTCCTCATGTTTTTCCCTTTCCCTGAGACACCCTCCCCTCCCTCACCCACTCCCACCCCTGCATAACTCCTACTCATTCTTTGCGGCACAGCACAAGGATCATCCCCGAGGAAGCCTTGCCAGGCCTTCCTCACCCCACCCCAGCCACCTGGCGAGGGTAGGTGCCTTATCCACAGCCCCTTCTAGGACCCAGATAAGTCATCTGCCCACAGCCCGTTCTGGCTACACTGTGTACCAGAGTGACAGCCAGCTGTTCATGCGCCATTCTTCCCATCTGACTGAACTCCTCAAGAGCCAGAGCTCTGTTCTACTCAGCTCTACACCACCAGCTGCTATTCGCAGCCCTGGCAGAAAGTAAAAATTGAGTAAGTGCTGAATGAATGAATGCATTATGAATCAATCAATCAATCAATCACTCTTTAGTGGACTTTGTAACTTATGAGTGGAAATGAGGAGTCTAGACTAATTCCAAGTTTGAGCGGCTGGACAGTGATGATTTTCATAAGCCTAGGAAACAGAGGATGAGTGAAGGTTTAGGGAGCAGATGGCCGCCTGCATCAGGTAGACACTTCACCAGGCAGTGGGGTCTATGTACACTTCTGGAGTTCAGGAAAGCACTCATCTGGTGAGAGATGTCATTTAGGCAATCACTGCAATGGGAAAATTCCCCAGAGGGGATCTAGAGTGGGACAAATAGTGGAAAAAACCCTGAGCAACACTGGCATTAAAAGGTGGGGAGAGAAAGACACCCCATGCAAATGACAGAGGGGGAGTGATGGCCAGAGAGATAGGAGCTGCTTCAGCAGAGAGTAATGCCAACCAAACCAAGGGAGGGGCGCCCTTCCAGAAGAGTGACATGGTTTCCCAAGGCAGCAGTCATGACCACACTTCTTCAGCGATGGGCAAGGCCTTTAAAATCCAGCCTTTGCCTAGATTTCCTACCTCATCCCCTCACACTGTAGATCCCAGCTTGTCTGCATGGTTTAGAATTCCCTGACTATGCTCTGCCATTTCACCCTCCCATACCTTTGCTCAGTCATTCCCTCTGCCTATGAGGTCCACATCCACCCACTCTGAAACTGTTATCAGTCAAATGCTATCTTGAGCTTTTCCTCCTGTAAAGCCTTCTTAGCCTGTGCCCCGCCAACAGAGTGAGTTGACCACTCCCTCCTGTAGGCCTCCACTCTTCTGTGAACCTGGCTCCTTACAGATCACCTGTAACACCATATTTTTCTTTCCATGCTTGAGTTGTCTAGGGGCATGGGCTGTCTTATCTATTCCTATAATGCCAAGATCAGACACATGGTCTGGCATAAAGTCAGAAGCCCATATATTTTACTGAATGAGAAAGAATGAAGGACTTTGCACATCAACATCACTGAGAGAACAAAGCAATAGAAGTGCAAAAATCAAAATTTGGTTAATTTTGATTCTCCTTTGTTGGGATTTGGCTAACTGAGGTTTTCTTGGAAATGCCCAGGTTAAACAGTACACAGGATGCTTTAAGTGAGGTCTGCCCTGGCCTATATAAGCTCCTGAACATAGTTACAAATGAACTAGTCTGGGTGGGAGGGAGCATCTTTGTGGGGTTATACAGAAACATCCGTTCGTGTTGAGGCTGCCAAACTGCCTTTCCCTTGCCCCCGGTGCACTGAGGGTGTCTCATAAATGTTAAATAACCATAATGACCATGCTTAAGGGGTGTCAGTGGTCATAAAATCTAGCTTTTATGGATGATTCCCTAGTCTCCTCGTGGGTGGCTAGAAACTGAAGAGGCCTGATGGCCAGAGGTCTCCATACAGGCTGCATCTGAGAGACCTATAAGCTTGGGTGGCAGAAAGGGGATCCAATCACAAGCTGGGACGCCCAAACATTGATTGATTGAGGAAGGCCACACACACTGAGCCTTCTGGAATCCATTGGTGAGTCATGGGCCAAAGGATTATGTCTTCAATATGGGCCATTGGGCCTGATACCAAGGCATTTCCTGCTTACAGCTTAGGGGAGCTATCCTTAATGAGGGTGATGACCTGTAGATCCAAGAAATAACGAGATGAGAGGAAAACTTAGTCTCATTTACCCCTTCATGGGGCATGGCTTCCTAAGCTTTTTCTGAATTGTATATTCTCTAGCGGACCTCAGTTTACATTCATTCATTCATGACATCATTATTTATCTGTTGTATTCGTTCTTTCCATGGACATTAACTAAGTACCTATTAGAAGTACAGACATAAATAAGACATGGTTTCCACCCTTGTTGGGTCAACTGTAAGGAGATAAGACACCAATTTTCACATAATGTGTTCACTATATACAGCCATAGAGGTATGTACAAAGGGAAGAATGGTGACCCGAGAGGTGACATTTGTAAAGGATGAACAGAGTACCACCAGGCAGGTAAAAAGGAGGAACAGGGGATATCAAGTAACTAGGGGGGTGGAGGAGGAATTTGAAACAATTAGATACATAGAGTGAAAGCATGCCAAAATAGGGGCAACAAGCAGGACCTTCACTTCCATAATTCCAGGAGTTACAACTCACATCAGCATCTATAGTCATGCAGTGCATAATCAGTCCCCCACACCCCTAGTCAGGAGACCTGGGTTCAATTCCTGCCTCTGCTTCTAATTAGCTATATGATGCCCCTGAACAGTGCTCTTCCTGTTTCTCAGTCTCTTCAAGTACAGAATAAAGAAGCTGGACTGAATAGCTTCCAAATAGCCTCCTCTCTCTAAAGTCCTCTATGAATCTATAAGTCCAAGCAGAGCTGAAATGGCGTGGGGGTTAAAGCTTGTCCTTTGGGACTGAATTGAGTATTGTCCTCGGAAATGAGACTTTAATCTTTGCCCAAGTCTTGATTTGTACATAGGCTGATTAAACATGGATGTGTAGACTATTAGCCCTAAATGGGAAATTAAGGATCACTTAACGCAAGTGGTTCCTTTTTGAGAACATGAGACTAAGAACCAGAGAGAGCAAATGATTCACCCAGAGGTAAACAGCAAATTGGATCAGGACCAAGACTCAGGTTAGGACAGAAGTGTTCTTTGCACCAAGCCAAGTAATTACCAAGTTTGATCCTGATTCCCTCCAAAACTCTGTAATGGCAGAGAATCCAGTTGACCCAGCCTATAGATCTAGGACCATAGCACACCTCCACGTGGTATTTCTGGAAATATGGGACTTCCAAACCCTTTTCCTCGGAAGTAAATTCAATCTATATATATATTCAAGTTACTTTAGGCATGGCCAAAATATTTTAAACACCCAAACAAATATTCCCACACCCAAACAAGAACCCAAGTGTGATCCAAACTCCTCCCCCTCCCTCCTAGTGTCTCCTGCCAGATCCAAAACACATCCCTCTCCCTATACCACTGCTGGCCTGTTCCAGAGCCACACGCTCTCTTCCCTGGGCTACTGCATTAGCTGGCCAACTAGTCTCCCGCCCTGCCGTGCATCTTCCTCCGTGCAGCCACCATGACAGTGGTCAGTGACTCTCCCCTGCTCTGGGCAAGCCAGGGACATTCCCACACCTGCCAGATAAAACCCAAACTCTGCAGCATGCCATACCACACCTTTTGCGATGCTCCCCCCCCCACCCCCCCCACCCCCGCCGCCCTGCCTTCATACTACATATAATGCACAAGGATTACTTACAGGTCTGCAAATAGGCCATGCTCTCTTGGGTCTCCGTACCTTTCCTCAGACTATTTCCTATGCCCAGAAGGCCTCCCCCTCCTCAAATCCATCTGCCTCATACTTCCCTCCTGTACTAGTCTGCTCCGGGTGCAAAATACCATAGACTGAGTAGTACAAAAAACAGACTTTTATTTCTGTTTCTGTCCACAGTTCTGAAGGCTAAAATCCATGATCTAGATGTAGGCAAATTCAGTTTCTGATGAGAACCCTCCTCCTGCTTAGGGAGAGCCACCTTCTCTCGTGACCTGGCATGGCCTTTTCTCTATGTGTGCATGGGAAGGGAGCTCCCCAGGATCTCTGCCTCTTCTTACAAGGACACCAATCCTATTGGACTAGGGCTCTACCCTAACGAACCTCATTTTACCTAATTACCTCCCTATAGGTAATACCTGCAAATACAGTTACACTCAGGGTTAGGACTTCAATATATGAACTTACGGGAGGAGGACAAAATTAAGTCCGCGGCACCTCCATTACAGCTCTTACATCTATGAATTAGGATAATTTATTTTCATATCTGTCTCCTCCACTGGCTTCTGAGTTCTTATGGAAACTCAGAATGGTCTCTGAATCCTTGTATCAGTGAGGACCGGTCCAGGTTTTGTGAGGCCAAGGCCTGAGACTTAGAATCCTCATTAAGAAACAGGTGAAAAATTAGATATGAAGTGAATTTAGAAAGGGCCCGTGCAAGTGAGGGACCCTGGAGTTAAGCTTTATAGCTTCACAGTGTATCTGCCTCTGGGCTCATAGTATGACGCCTCACTGGGTGCTAGAAAAGACCACAGGTTGGGCTACATTCCAACTTCTCCTTTCTTTTTGGGCAGATAAGTTCATTATCTGCACCTCAGTATTTCTGCATATCTAAAATGGGCTTGTAATACCTGCCATGTGAGGTCTTTTTGAAAATGTAATTAGATAAGGATAGAAAGGATATTATATATTTGTTTATACGCTTACTGCCTGTGTTCCCAACTACAAAGTGTGCTCCGTGAAGGGGCCTTGTCCCAGTCACTGCTGAATCTCAGCATTCCATGATGGTGCCCTGAAATGGCTAGAGGCTTGACAACACTGTTGACAGAAAGAATGTAGTACTCAGTAGTCCCTGAAAGACTGGTGCTTGGTACCCATCAGTAAGTAAATTTTCCCCCATTGAAACTATTGCTAGTATTGGTGAATCTTAGATAAATGAATAAGGAAGAGACAGAACATACAAACACTCAGAAGACAAAAATCACTGTATGCTAGACTCTGGGGAGCATTATAATTCAAAACTTCTTATAGTCCTAAAATGTTTTTAAAGCTAGAATAATAAAACATCTGGAAGGAAGAAAAGAAGAAAAAAAGGGGGGGAGGGAGAGAGGGAAGGAGAGAAAAAGTGAGGGGGGGGAGAAGGAGAGAGACAGAGAGAGATAGGCAAAACACACAGAAAACCCTCCAGGCAGTGGGTAGACTCAAAATAGGAAAGCCCCAGAAATTTGACATAGTTTCTCTGGAGACTAAGAGCATATTTACTCCTTGTGCAGCGGCTAGCTCCATAAGCTCTAGAGAATAGAGGGTGCTGGCAGGTGCTCTCCAGTGGGCTGATGAAGCGGGGGCAGGAGCAGCCTCATCACACAACCCAGAATTGTGCCAAGCCCCAGTCTCTTGCAGCGTGGAGCTGAAAAGCCAATCCTCCAACTCAGCTCTGAACTCTTCACCCCAATCAATTAAGAGAAATCCCATCAAAAACCCCAAATAAGTCTGCTTGGCCTGACCTTGATGATTCAAGTTAAAGAGACCACTGCTCCTGGAAGAATCTGTTGTTTTTAAATGGCTCACACTGGTGGTGGAGGAATTCAGAGAGGTAGACTGAATCCCAGCACTCAAGAGTTGAGAGGGACTTAGCACTCACAGAGCGCATGTCCCGTCAGGGTCACAGAGCCTCATTAGTGTTGTTGGGAGAAATCTCCTAAAGTGATCTGGCTTCCTACACAGACCATTTAATTCTCACACTTGACCGTGTCAGTAACTCTGACTCATGGTTCAAGAGTAAGAGCGTGGCCTCGGCTTCGCAGACCTTGTTTCATTTCTCACTCCGCTTCCTAGGCACCGTGTGAACTTAACCAAGTGACTTCACCTTTCTCAGCCTCCATTTTAATTCCACCGTCCGCAGGACAGATGATGGTATTTATCTCACATTCCTGTCGTCAAGATGAAGAAAGACAGCATTTACTTAAAAACAGGTATTTTCAGTGCTGAATCAGGGTGATTTCCCACCTTCTCTCTTCCTCCCTCTTCCCTCCACTCCTTTCCAGCTTTGCTCCCAGCAGGTATTATGACGGACGCAGGGTAGAGCACAGGGTCCTTGCTCAGACGAAGCTCACCCCCAGTTGAACTTTGGTTCCCATGTCTATAAAACATGAAGGTGGAAGACATGGCCTCTCCAGACCCATGCTCCCTGACCGACTTCTCAGACACCACATGACTGTGTATCCAGGCGGTGCGCCAAGTTGTGAGGATACACAGAAGTCCCTTCCCTGTCCTCTAGGAGCTCACACAAGACTCTAGCCAAAGACAAGGAAGAGAAAAAACCCACAGTAGGCATGAAATTATATCAACACTGTAAAGAGTTCAGAAGTCATGGAGAAGGGGGGGAAACAGCCACATCAGGGTCCAGCGATGAGATGGTCAAGGGGGAAACCCAAGAAGAACTGCAGTTCTCCTTGTCTGATTAAAAAATAAGAAAAAAAATGGTAAAAGGAAGTAGAAGTTTACCAGTCAGGGCAAACTATTTCTGGGCATCGCATATTCTGAAGAGAATCTGGCACCTACCAACTCCTACATGTATTTAGTCCTCTCGATCCTGTGATTATCAAGGCTGGTGGGAAGGAGTACAAAAATCAAAGGAGACTGAAAAAAAGAAAGAAAATGAAAGAAGAGGAAGAAAGAGGAAGGAATGAAGGAATGAAGGAATGAAGGAAGGAAGGAAGGAAGGGCCGGCCTTTGGTTTCATTTCTATGTCCTAAATCCCATAGCAGGTCCCTCCACTTATTCATTCCATGACTGGAAGAAAAAAGGGGGGCAAGGGAGAAAGAAGGAAGGGTGGAAGGAAAGAAGAAACCCGTGAGGTGGATAATATCTTCTTTGTAAAGATGAGGATAGCAAAGCCAGGAGACGAAATGCCTCGCCTAAGGCCACACAGCAATAAGCAGCAGAAGCAGGACTGAAAGCCAACTATGCCTGACTCCAAAGCTCATGTTCCTTTCGGGGTATCCTGATGCCTGCAGCAGAGTCTACCATAACCCCCAAACAATGGCATAAATGGAAAGGGATGGTCTGAAGGGCCAGGACATCACGGGTGTAGGAATATAAAGAACAGAGACAAGAGCCCTTCCACGTGCCCAAGGAATCCTGCCACTCCTGTGACTGACTTCTCCCTTTGCTACTGAGCCCTGGGCAAATTGCCTAACCTCTGTGCACCCCCTGCGGCCTTATCTGTAAAGTCATCTGGTGAAGGAGACTGGATTAGCTAAACTCTTGAGCTCCCTCACAGCTTGAAGTCCGTAGAGTCTACTCACATCACAGAATTTCATTCCCAGAAAGGACTGTAGAAATCAGTTTTTCTCAAGCTTGAGAAATAGCTAGAGCCTGTGGCAGCAATCTCCATTTGGCCCCTTTATCTGTTCTCTTTTTTTTTTGCCTAGTGAAAGAATATTTAGTTGGTCACAAGGATGCCCAGCTAGAGATTTCTTGGCCTCCCTTGAAGGTAGGGGTGGACACATGACAAAATTATGGGCAGGGGGATGTGAAAAGAAGGGGATGTGTGCAATTTCTGCCCTTAAAAGGAAATGGTAGGCTCTCACCTTTCCTCCTATCCTCCTTCCTACTAGATGGAATACAGACTTGATGGCAGGAACTAGGACTGCCATCTTGGATCACGAGATGGAAGGCATGTGTTGAGGACTACAGAGCAACATGATGGAAAAAGCTGAGGTCCTGATGCTTGAGAAGCCATCATTCTAGCCCTGGGGCACCTATCTGGACTTCATACATGAGAGAAATAAATTCCTACATGTTTATGCCACCATCTTCTAACAAATACATCGCTTCTAAAGAAAAAAAAAAAAATTCAGATTCCCCAATTTGGGAAACGCATAGAAAGTGAAACAGGGAACATCTTCGATGTTTTTAGGGTGCTGCCATAGTGATACATATAAACACCAAGGGGACTGCTGAAATCTCACATCTGTTCATGGAAAAAAGAGGTGAGGGAGGGTCCTCTAGATAATCCAGATTATGTTCATATTGAATGGGGAAAGGGTCAGATAATCATTTAATGTATACGTGACATTATAAAAATGATCACAAGACTTTTTAATTGCCCTCACCCCTACCTTAAGCCCAGGGACAAGAGGAGCCAATTTAGAGGGAAAATGTCCAACCCGATTGTTTCAAACTAAATTCCACTATGATTCCAGGGCATTATCTAGTACAGCCAGAAGTCCTGAGAGGATGAGTAAGGACAAGGTGCAGTTGAAATCAGCAGAACTCCAGGCCCCAAACCTGCCTCAACCACAGTACCACCACTTTCATCTGTTTTATACACTGGGGGTAAACAGAAGAGTTCAAAGAACTCTGTTGTTCACATTTCAATAAGTGAAACCTTCTAGTTAAGAGAGGAAGGAACTAGTAAACAGAAAGAGGAAGCCCACAACCGCACAGTGAGGAAGAAGCCAAGTTCCCAGGCCTAAAAATCAGCCTCTTTTACCTGACTGGGCAGACCACACAGCTTCTAACCTGGGGACAATCTGACAAGACTCCTGGAGTTCCTCAGCTCACCCTTACCCCAGAGATGGAGCTTCCCTTTCGTTCATAATTTTTAAGTGACTCACTCAAATCCACTGGTATTTCAGCCAGAAAAGTAAGAGCCTTTGACCGCAGCAGGTGGTCACAGCCTGAGGATGAGCCAGTGACTTCCCATACAGGCCCCAGAAAGTCACAGGTCACCCAGCCAGCTCATCTGACCCAAAGGGAGAGGATTTCTTTCCAGGTCAGGATGGGCGGTGACAGCAGATGGAGGGAAGGTGTCATAGTTCCTGTAGCACTGCAATCAGGACCAAAGGTCACTTCTGCCTTGAAGGTACAATCAGGTAGGTGCCTGGTGTCAGGAACAGGCCCCCAAATGCCTGGGCACTGGTGTCCGCCACACAGATTAAGATTAAAAGTGCTTATTCATAGTAATGATCCAGAAGTTCTCAGTTCTCAAAGGGCTTTTAAACACATTATCTCATTACATACAACGCTGGAGGAAAGGTTTCTTATGACAACTGTAACAGACACCAGAGGCCCATCATCTCACTAGAATGTAGATTCCTCCAGGACAGGGGATTACGTAGACTTTGTTCACTATTTCCCTCATGTTTATAACACTAAACTTAGAGTGACCCCCCATTGATTATTTACTTCATGAGTGAATAAATGGCTCTCCCAATCCTTCCAACCTAGTCTCTTCAATTCCCCCAGGGTGCCACTCACTCTCTCTTCTAGTCACACTGAACACCGTAGGTCCCCAAGTGAAGGAAGCACTTTCCCAAGCCTGCGGGTTTTATGCATGCTCATTTCCTCAGCCTGAAATGGACTCTCCACCTTTGCCTTCTACTGGACCTTTACACCGAAGTCTTGACATTCAGGGCTGCGGTGGTCAGATCTATAAGCTGTTCACCAGGCAGGAGTGACCAGCCCAGGGGGCGACTAGAAGCACAAATATCTGCTTGGGCTCTACTAGCCAAGCTGTACGCTCTCGTATGGGGCTACAAGTGCCCAGAAAAAAAGGTGGGAGGCACCTTTTTCAAATTTTCATGAAGGTTCTAAAGGGTTGTTGTGGCCCTGTGGACATCAGTTCCCCCGGAGGGCCTCTGCCCATACCCCAGAGTAACTGAGGATCCACTCACAATGTCCAGTCTTGTCTCTTCTCCCTTCGAGGCTGTGAGTTCTTCCACTGTAGGGCTGTCTTGTTAGAAGTTGTCTCATTCATTAGGACCATTCCAGGCCACAGTGGGGGTTTGAGAAATGTTTATTGAATGACTGAATGAATAATGACTGAGCTCTAGAGAAGGAACTGCCTTTTGCAGGGTCACACAGCCAGTGATTGGCAGTGCTGGCTCAAGCCCCCCAGACCTCCTGGAATCAAGTCCAGAGCTGCCTTCCACAGTAGAAGCCCTTCTTCTAAATAACCCTTCTAGAAGCCAAGCCTTCAGAGACACCTAAGTTAGCAGTGAAGACAAGCCAGAGGAGCTATATGAATTTTGAGAAGTCTCATGCATCTTATTCACTAGGTCAGTGAGGGTTACTTGTGAAGAGAAATACTTGGGAGGGGGTCTCATTTTTCCACCCCCAATTCATAACTCTATTCGTCACTCTTCACCCAGATTTAAGAGGTGCTAACTGAGTTCCAGCAGGCCCCATGCCTCCAGTGCAGGCTGCTCTGACCGGGCTTTGCCCCCTTGATTCTTAACCTGCAAACCTAAACCAAAGTTGCTTTACCAACTGGCTTCTCTAAAGGGTCCCAGAGCTAAAGGCAACTCACACTTTGGTTTTTTGGAATAATGCAATCCAGATCCCCTGAGGACATGCTGCACAGAAGAAGGTGAGGAGGAATGCAGAAAACCACCACAATGGCAGCCAGAAGACCCAGGTCCCTGTCCTGTTTGAGCAGGAAATTCCTCATGGGAAAAGTGATATTTGACCATACAACTGGGCCAGGACTAGAGCTATTTTGCCTGCAGAGGCCAATATCCTAAGGCAGAGTGTCAGATGTGAGTCCAGAGGAGGGCTGTGATTGCCTCTCTAGCTAAGGTGGGGTTGTGCTAGGTGGAGCAGAGAGAACCCATGCATGGTCTCCAGGGTGGGCTCCACCACCTTCTCATTCTGTGACCTTGGGCAAATCACCCAACATCTCTCAGCCTCAGGTCCTCATCTAATAAGGGGATAGATACACAATTCTACTTTGAAAGGTTTCTGCTTGTTTGTTTTGTCATGCCCTTCTTTCCTTATCTACTTTACTTATCTCTACAGATAACAGGAGTGAGGAGCCTGGGCTCTGGGCTGAGATTTGCAGGGTGATTCTGGGTAAGTTATTTCTGTCTCAACTTTCTCCTTTGTAAAACACTTGTAAAAATACTGTATTTTGCCCAAATACCTCATGGAGTTGTTACAGGAACTAAAACAGACTAAAGTACATAATAAAGTACTTATTTAGTAAGTACTAAACAAGTGTGAACTACTCTTCCAGAATAAGTCTGACCATTAAATTATTAAGAAAGCCAGAGCACAGCATAAAAGGCAGAGAACCTGCATTCCAGGCCCATTTGGGGATCTTAAATAATTCCTTATCCCCTCTGGGCCTCCATTTATTTCCTCCGTGAAATGAAAGGGTAGGGGATCCCTAAGGATCTTCTAGTCATTCCATTCTGAGGGTCCCAATAGCTACCCCTCGGAACCTCCTGCTCCCTGGGCCTGAAGCATCTGTCTCTGCCGTGAACTCCCTACTCGTCCTCACTGGCCAGGTTACATTTAATTTCGTCTGAGGATGCTTCGCGGAATCACACAGAAAGAAGCAAACACACAAAAGTGACCACTGGCATCTTCCCCTGCCTTTAGCATTCACCAGATACAGCACTTATACCTCACTCACTAATCATTAGTTTCTCTCCTCTCCCCACCCAGCAAAGCCGGCACCCTGGAGGGCACCGCGCAGGTGGAGTATTACAAAGTGCCTAGGCTATCAAGGCAGATCCAGGCCAACCCGAATTCTGTCTGTCCCTGCCATCTAGATGATGTTCGGAAGTCACTTCAACCCTTACCTAAAAAGAGGTAGACTAGTATCTACATCATAGGGTTGTGAGGATTCCATGCAGGGACGGCCAAGAGCTAGGGCACGAGAGAGTCACTTGAAAAGGCTGCAAGTTGCCTTTCTCTCTGGAAACGTCCCCCGGGTGTGGCACAAAGACAGCACGAAATACACTGCTGAAGGACCCCACGCAGTACCCTGAGCAGCCTGGAAATCCAAAGCCACCCGCCGCCCCTACGGATAAGCCGCAGCCACAAAGAGTTAACGTCAACCACTCTTCTGACCCCGGTCCTCTCAAAACCTGGCCTGGCTGGAAGCTCTGGGCTGCTCCCATTGGGCCCGTGCAGGCCCCGCCCTCCCCTGTCCCACCGGGGGCCGCGGCGGAGGGAGAAGAACGCCAAACAAAACCCTTGTGCTGTGATGCGGTCACCCCAAACCCGCCCTTAGACAAGCGCACCGCCGCTGCACGCAGCATTCCGCACTCGCAGTCTCAAGCCGCGGGGGCAGAGATGAAAAGCAGGGAACTGGGCCCAACCGGCCCCACCCCCCGAACCCCGACACCGCACCGCGAGTTCTGGAGACCACGCTGATCGGATAGGAGCGCGGCTAGCTCACAGCGGGGTCGCCGTCCCCCC
>NW_024423564.1:58815285-58817127 GCF_017311325.1 Ursus maritimus | reverse complement strand
CCCCCCCCCCCCCGGGATAGGCCCCGCCCCCGCACACGGGCTTCCAATCAGCACCTCCTTCCGCCTCCGGCCACCTGAGTGCACGGGCCGCGGGAAAGCGGGAAAGCGGGCAGAGGCGAGCCACAAGGCACAGGTTACTATGGTAACCCTGGGAGACCGCCACTCACCTCCTCCCGAAAGTCAGAAGATAGTCCACACGGGAAAATGACGCAGAGGCTATTCCAAAAAAGAAAAGGAGAACTGGCGAGTCACAAAGTGCTCTTGGGGAAAAAAATTATATATATAATATATAAAAATCCCTACCCCACCCTCAGAGATTCAGTGATCCACTGCTCCCATCCCTCAGCTCTATGCCGCCCCTTCCGCAGCTCCAAGGCCCGGCTCCATCACCTTTACTCGGCCTCAAGCCCCCCCCCACCACCACCACCACCCTGCGCCCATGCCAACCCCCAAGCTGGTTAAAGCCCGCCTCGCGTCCGGCCTCACCTGCGCCGGTCTCAGGAACTCGGCCCGGGAGCACACCACCTTGCTGACCGGTCTCAGTAAATTCCTCTCACCAACTTCAAGTCCACTGTGTTTCCCGAGTGGATTCTTCCCCGCTCCTCTAAACGACAGTTGACATCTTTCTTACTGGCCCAACACCTCCTCCCTCATCCTCACAGCGCCTAATCTTGCCGCCATTTTACTGCGGAGGCAGACGCAATCGCGTGGGTTGGGCCGCGGTCCACGCAGGCCCGGCCCCCGGTCCACGCAGGCCCGGCCCCCGGTCCACGCAGGCCCGGCCCCCGCATCTACATCCGCGCTGGGCCTGCGCCCGGCCTTCTGCCCGCCCTCGTGCCTGGAGGGCTGCAGGTGGCTTTAGCCCCTTTCCTAGGCCTCGCCTCGCCTCCGTGGGCACTCCCGTCTTCTCGCCCGTACTGTCACCTGCCCCTGGCGTCTAAGTCATTCCCCTTGGCACACAAATTTCCTCCAATCTTTAGAAACAAAAGCAAACCAAAGCCAAACCAGAAAACAAAATCTTTTCTGGCTCCCCATCTTCCTCCAGCTTTCTACCCGTTTCTCTACAACTTTTACAGAGCAATCACCAAAATCCGTATATGCCAGTGGTGGTCAAGCTTGTTTGGTTCACCTACCCTCAAAAGAATATGGAGAAATTATGTACTCTGAAGCACATTTTTAAGTTAGCATCTAAAACTGTTCATTTTAGGGGCACCTGGGTGGTTCAGTTGGTTAAGCGGCTGCCTTCTGCTCAGGTGATGATCCGAGGGTCCTAGAATTGAGTTGGGCATCAGGCTCCCTGCTCAGTGAGGAGTCTGCTTCTCTCTTTCCCTCTGCTGCTGTATCAAATAAATTTAAAATTTTTTTAATTTTAATTTAAAAATTAAATCGTTCATTTTATGTTTACGATCTCAGCCATCCCTGAATCCCTGTCATGCATATACATTTGTGTATGTCATGCATGGCATTTAGTTTACATGAATGGCCATCAGAAATTTCCCAGCAGTTTCACAGTCATACACTTTTAATTATTTTATTAAGAGAATTATGTAAATGCACAATAGAATCTAATTTTTATGCAGTCATACGAAATTTACCACAAATAAATTCACAAACCTGAAAAAAATTGTTCATTTTAAGTTTAAATAGTTACAAACATGATAATTTATGGTAACTTGTAAATACTGAAATTATAAAAGTATTTAGTCTTTTAGATGTATTCAGCTGAATTTAAATATAGCATTCTGATGCTTACATTTACTTAAAAAATAGATGAAAGAACCAAAGAATCAGAAATTTTACATACTTCCTTTAATTCCTTGAACTCATGTTTTTTTTCCATTT
>NW_024423564.1:58752151-58815275 GCF_017311325.1 Ursus maritimus | reverse complement strand
CCCCCCCCCCCCCGGGATAGGCCCCGCCCCCGCACACGGGCTTCCAATCAGCACCTCCTTCCGCCTCCGGCCACCTGAGTGCACGGGCCGCGGGAAAGCGGGAAAGCGGGCAGAGGCGAGCCACAAGGCACAGGTTACTATGGTAACCCTGGGAGACCGCCACTCACCTCCTCCCGAAAGTCAGAAGATAGTCCACACGGGAAAATGACGCAGAGGCTATTCCAAAAAAGAAAAGGAGAACTGGCGAGTCACAAAGTGCTCTTGGGGAAAAAAATTATATATATAATATATAAAAATCCCTACCCCACCCTCAGAGATTCAGTGATCCACTGCTCCCATCCCTCAGCTCTATGCCGCCCCTTCCGCAGCTCCAAGGCCCGGCTCCATCACCTTTACTCGGCCTCAAGCCCCCCCCCACCACCACCACCACCCTGCGCCCATGCCAACCCCCAAGCTGGTTAAAGCCCGCCTCGCGTCCGGCCTCACCTGCGCCGGTCTCAGGAACTCGGCCCGGGAGCACACCACCTTGCTGACCGGTCTCAGTAAATTCCTCTCACCAACTTCAAGTCCACTGTGTTTCCCGAGTGGATTCTTCCCCGCTCCTCTAAACGACAGTTGACATCTTTCTTACTGGCCCAACACCTCCTCCCTCATCCTCACAGCGCCTAATCTTGCCGCCATTTTACTGCGGAGGCAGACGCAATCGCGTGGGTTGGGCCGCGGTCCACGCAGGCCCGGCCCCCGGTCCACGCAGGCCCGGCCCCCGGTCCACGCAGGCCCGGCCCCCGCATCTACATCCGCGCTGGGCCTGCGCCCGGCCTTCTGCCCGCCCTCGTGCCTGGAGGGCTGCAGGTGGCTTTAGCCCCTTTCCTAGGCCTCGCCTCGCCTCCGTGGGCACTCCCGTCTTCTCGCCCGTACTGTCACCTGCCCCTGGCGTCTAAGTCATTCCCCTTGGCACACAAATTTCCTCCAATCTTTAGAAACAAAAGCAAACCAAAGCCAAACCAGAAAACAAAATCTTTTCTGGCTCCCCATCTTCCTCCAGCTTTCTACCCGTTTCTCTACAACTTTTACAGAGCAATCACCAAAATCCGTATATGCCAGTGGTGGTCAAGCTTGTTTGGTTCACCTACCCTCAAAAGAATATGGAGAAATTATGTACTCTGAAGCACATTTTTAAGTTAGCATCTAAAACTGTTCATTTTAGGGGCACCTGGGTGGTTCAGTTGGTTAAGCGGCTGCCTTCTGCTCAGGTGATGATCCGAGGGTCCTAGAATTGAGTTGGGCATCAGGCTCCCTGCTCAGTGAGGAGTCTGCTTCTCTCTTTCCCTCTGCTGCTGTATCAAATAAATTTAAAATTTTTTTAATTTTAATTTAAAAATTAAATCGTTCATTTTATGTTTACGATCTCAGCCATCCCTGAATCCCTGTCATGCATATACATTTGTGTATGTCATGCATGGCATTTAGTTTACATGAATGGCCATCAGAAATTTCCCAGCAGTTTCACAGTCATACACTTTTAATTATTTTATTAAGAGAATTATGTAAATGCACAATAGAATCTAATTTTTATGCAGTCATACGAAATTTACCACAAATAAATTCACAAACCTGAAAAAAATTGTTCATTTTAAGTTTAAATAGTTACAAACATGATAATTTATGGTAACTTGTAAATACTGAAATTATAAAAGTATTTAGTCTTTTAGATGTATTCAGCTGAATTTAAATATAGCATTCTGATGCTTACATTTACTTAAAAAATAGATGAAAGAACCAAAGAATCAGAAATTTTACATACTTCCTTTAATTCCTTGAACTCATGTTTTTTTTCCATTTACCTCCACTCCAGAAGCTCAGCCTAGTGCAGATTATTTGATTGAAAGTCATTTATTCATCATCCCACCACATAGTAACAAAAATGTAGATATAAATAGAAAGATAAAATGTTCTGTTTCCTGTATCCATGTGGTTCGAAGTATTAAAAAATTCCATCAATTAAAATAGTCAATAGTACACAATCAAAACAAATGCATTATGGATTTTTAAAAATAATTCTTAAACACATAAAGTAAAATTTTATTGGAAATGAATCTTATCATGAGATAAATGAGGATTTTCTTTACTCATTTCATGTACCCATTGGCATATATTTATTGCTAGAATGGAACAAGGTTAAGCATCAGTTCTGTTCCTATTTTTCATTTTTATAGATGTCAGCACTGAGAAACCTTATTCTCAGAACTAAGTACGTGGGGAAAGAGTTTGTTAGAGGAATGTGACTCAATTCTTTGAATTTCTTCGAAGGCATATTCCAAAAACCACATAGTGAACTATCATCAAAAATTATTTTCAAAAGTGTATCACTGGATGACAAATCAGGAGCTCCATTTAGGGCAGTGCGAGGCGCATATTAGACAGTTAGGCGGAGATGTCGAGGAAATGCATGTTCTGTCTCCTGTGGTGAAAACAGTGGAATTCCAGGCAGCATCAGGATGTGAGAGGTGGCTGCACAGCCTGGCTCTGACCCTGACCCTGACCCTGACCCTGATCCTGATCCTGATCCTGATCCTGACTGCCAGTGGAATGGGAAAAACACTGAACTGCAGTCAAAAGATTTGGATTCTAGGGGTGCCTGGGTGGCTCAATCCAGTTAAGCATCTGCCTTCAGCTCAGGTCATGATCTCAGGCTCCTGGGATGGAGCCCCTGGAGAGCCAGGGTCTCTGCTCATCAGGGAATCTGCTTCTCCCTCTCCCTCTGCCTGCCACTCCCCTGCCCCCTGCTTGTTCTCTCTCTCTCTCTCCATCTCTCTCAAATAAATAAATAAAATGTTTTTAAAAAAAAAGACTTGGATTCTAATCGCAGGACCTAGTCTCTGCTGGCAGTGCGAGCTTGCCCAAGCTATACAATCTTTCTGAGTTTCAGCTTCCCTTTCCCCCTTCATGGGGGCCCACGAAATCTGGAGGCAGAAGGAACTTTCACTGGGAACACAGACATTTTGAGTTCTTTAACTTCTCAGGAGAACAGAATAACAGATCCAGGAACAGCTGAATCGCCAGCCACACCTGAATCGCCAGCCACGCACTCTGAATTTTATTTTTTTTTAACTTTTAAATATAATAAGTTATAATATAAAGTTTACCATCATAACCATTTTTAAGTGTACAGTTTAGTAGTGTTAAGTGTATTCACACTGTCGTACAACCAATTGCCAGAACTTTTTCATTTTGCAATACTGAAATTCTATACCCATTAACAATTTTCTGTTCTTTCCTCCCGCAGCCCCTGACAACTACCATTCTACTTTTTTTCTATTACTTTGACTATTTTATATACCTCATATAAGTGAAATTATACTTCATTTGTCCTTTTGTGACGGTTTTATTTCATTTAGCGTAATGTCCTCAAGGTTCATCCATTTGTAGCCTGTGTCAGAATTTACTTCCTTGTTAAGGATGAATAATATTCCACTATTGGTATATACCAGCTCTGAATTTTATTTCACACTGAGGTAGGATTTTTTTTTTAAGATTTATTTATTTATTTTAGAGAGAACATGGGGAGGGGCAGAGGGAGAGGGAGAGAGAGAGAATCTCCAGCAGACTCCCCACTGAGTGCGGAGCCCACACGGGGCTCGATCTTACAACCCTGAGATCATGATCCGAGCCAAAATCAAGAGTCAGATGCTTAACTGACTGAGCCACCCACGTGCCCCTGAGGCAGGATTTTTTTAGAGGCTCCCTTTCTTTCTTTCTTTCTTTCTTTCTTTCTTTCTTTCTTTCTTTCAGAGAGAGAGAAAGAGAGAGCAAGCATGAGCAGGGGGAGAGTGGGAGGGAGAGAGGGAGAAGCAGGCTCCTCACTGACACAGGGCCCGATCCCAGGACCCTGAAATCATGACCTGAGCCAAAGGCAGATGCTTAACCAACTTGAGACACCCAAGCACCCCAAGATAAGATTTTCTTTAATTCAAAAATACTTACTGATCACCTACTATGTTTCTGCATATATATCTGTATGTGATGTCCCAGACACAGTCTGCTGTAGACTTCCAAGTTGACCCATTCTCCTATCCTATCTTTCCTTCCATCAATCAAGCCTATGAGTCAGAATATCAAGTTGGTATCACAATCTCAGTATTCCAATTTGGAGCCCTGAAACTACCTAGTACCATCCTCCAAGCATACAACAGGTCTCCAGATCTTTCTTCACACCAACTCAAACCTCTGCCCACCTTTATTCACTCCCTTATAATAGCTGCATAGGTGTCTGTATCTCTCATGAGATTGTAAACCTGTTTGCAAATAAGAAACAAATAAGATTTTATTCTGTATCCCCAGCACTTTAACAAGGTACTTGGCACCTAGAAATGTTTAATAATTCTTTTTTAAGGTTTACTCCTAAAGTTGGAAAATCTCTTATTTATTTGTTCTAAATTATTCAAATAATTCAAAATTTAAATTCGAAATAATTCAAAAATTACTGCTTGCCCTCTATGAGCCAGGCTCCATTCTAGGAGACAGACTGTCACAAAGAACAAGAAAAGCTGGATCCATACCGTCATGGCACATTCCGGTTGGGGTGTGGGAGAACCAACAATCAGTAAAATACCAGGCTCTGATTAGAAGAGAGTGCTGGATTACTGGCTATTTACCCCAAAGATACAAATGTAGTGATTCGAAGGGGCCACCTGCACCCCAATGCTTACAGCAGCAATGTCCACAGTAGCCAAACTATGGAAAGAGCCCAGATGTCCATCGACAGATGAGTGGGTAAGGAAGTTGTGGTGTACATACACAATGGAATACTACTCAGCCATCAAAAAATGACATCTTGCCATTTGCAAGGACATGGGTGGAACTAGAGGGTATTATGCTAAGCGAAAGAGGTCAATCAGAAAAATACAATTATCAAATGATCTCGCTGATATGTGGAATTTAAGAAATGTGGTAGAGGATCACAGGGGAAGAGAGGGAAAAATGAAACAAGACAAAACCAGTGAGGGAGACAAACCATAAAAGACTCCTAATCATAGGAAACAAACTGAGGGTTGCTGGAGGGGGAGGGAGGATGGGGTAACCGGGTGATGGACATTGGGGAGAGTATGTGTTGTAATGGGCATTGAGTATTATATAAGACTGACAAATCACAGACCTGTACCCCTGAAACAAATAATACATTTTATGTTAATTAATTGAATTTAAATTTTTAAAAAAGAGTGCTGGAGTAGCAAGGGCCTGGATTTATACTGGCTTTATACTGACTTATACTGGGGGGTCAGGGAAGTCGTCTCTGCATAAGTGTTATTTAAGCAGAGGCCTGAATGACAAGAAGTAGTCAAGCAGGGGAAGAACATAGGAAGGGCATTCTAGGTGGAAGGAACAGAGAATGCAGAAGTCCTGAAGCAGGAACGTTATACTGATGCAGCTTAAAGTCATAGTACTCTATGTTAGAGATAAGACAACCAAATCTAGGAGAGAGACAGTGTTTATCCACCTTTCCCAAAGTGGTGGCTGGGTTGGGAGTTGAGTACAGCCAGAAAGTCATCATAGTTTAGGGGTTTGCAGACATTTATCAAAGCAGTTCAATCCCCTAAACTAGGAAAAAGAAGTAGCCTGACTGACCTTGATCCCCAGTAAGCCCACTTCTCATTCTACACTCCCACACTGGGCCATCGATGCCACCCACTTCTCGTGGCTTCCTCCACCTCCACTATGTCCACATGCTTGTCCACCATCTCCACCAGCTGTTGATTCCAAAAAATCTACATCCAGCCCAGATGTCGACTCTACGGTAGAGATTCTAGCCCCCAACTGGAATGCAAGCTCTATTTTGTCTTGTACATTGCTACATGCTGAAAACCAAACATTGTCTGGCACCATAATAGATAATAAATATTTGTTGAATGAATGAATGAATGAATGAATGAATGAATGAATGATTGATTGAATAAGCAAAATGCAGACCTATCTTTTCATTATTCACTGGATGTGTTCACTCCTCCCACAAACACCTGAAGTTCAACATATCCAAAGCAGACCTTCTCATCTCTACCAGTCTGTCCTCCAAACTGCCCTTCCCTTGTCTTATCTCTCTTGGAGATCAGTACACGATCCACCTGACTGCCCAAGTCAGAAACCTGATTTCTTCTGTGTGATTTCACCCATATCTAATAGGCAGTGAGATCCGCTCAGTTCTAGCTCTTGATATTTCTAGAATCTGTCCCTGTTTCCATATATCCCTTCTGGGTATGCCTTGGTACAAAATCTTATCCTTCTCTCCTGAATTAGTATAATAGCCAACCATCGTCTCATTTTTTTTTCTTTCTCTCCTACTTAAACCCTTATTCTGTACAATGTCCATAAGAGTGATAATTTTAAAAATATTTTTAAATTTAAAAGCTATATATTCATTCTAAAGATATGGAAAGTACAGAAAAATGAAAAATAGAACAGAAATCACCAATAATCCCACTATGCAGAGATAAATCCAGCTATGTACTTATGTATGTAAGTATGTATGTATGTATGCATAGTTTCTTCCTCCCTCCCCCTTCTTCCTTCCTTCCTTCCTTCCTTCCTTCCTTCCTTCCTTCCTTCCTTTTCTTTCTTTTTGTTTTTGTTTTTCTTTCTTTCTTTTTCTTTCTTTCTTACTTTTTCTTACTTTCTTTTTCTACCTCTCTCTCTCCTTCTTTCTTTCAAACCAAAATCAGAACCATTGTAATTAAGCTCTGAATTCTTCTTTGTGGGTTGACATTTTATTATGAATGTCTCCTATACCTTTCAATGTTGTCGAATACATTTGAATGCTTTAAAATATTACATCAGTTGGATGTATCATAATGTATTTAATTATTTAACATTTAGATTATTTCTAGTTTTATTATATAAACAGTCTTCAATATGCATTCTCACATATAAATTTTTCTCTTTATGTCTGGTCATTTCCTTATGATAAATTCCTAGAAGTAAAATTATTAGATCAAATTATATGAATGTGCTTAAGGCTCTTGACACTTTTATCAAGTTGTCTCAGAGTAACTTTTTAAAAATGCAAAACTAGGGGCGCCTAGGTGGCACAGCAGTTAAGCATCTGCCTTCGGCTCAGGGCGTGATCCCGGAGTTCCGGGATCGAGCCCCACATCAGGCTCCTCCGCTATGAGCCTGCTTCTTCCTCTCCCACTCCCCTGCTTGTGTTCCCTCTCTAGCTGGCTGTCTCTCTGTCAAATAAATAAATAAAATCTTTTAAAAATATGCAAAACTAATCATATTATTCTCTTTATTTATTTTTTAAGATTTTTTTTAAAAGATTTATTTATTTGAGAGGTCATGAGTTCCAGCCCTACGTGAGGTGTAGAGATTACTAAAAAAAATAAAATAGAATCGAATCTTCCACTTAAATGCTTGCATGAGTCAGACCTTATGCTAAAAACTCATGTCATTTAATCATCAGCCCATTTCACATAGGTGTGTTGTCTCCAATGTCCAACGGAAGAAATGGAGGCTCCATTAGTGGGTGGCTTCTACCGTTAAGTGGCAGAATGGAGACTTAATTCCAAGCCTACCTGCTTCTAAACTCACATTCCTTATCATGGTGTGAGATTTGCTTCCTCTCTGAACTTTTTGCCATTTAGATTCCTCTTCTCTGGGTTTCCTTAGTATCCTGGCTTATGTCTGTCTTTCTGTTTGTCCATATATCAATCTCTCTCCCTAGACTGTAAATTCCTTGAGGGCAGGAACTATGTTTAAGTCACAGCATAGGAGCTCAGTGAATATTTATTGAATGAATGAGGAATGAATCAACAAACACTGGTTGTACTCTTATAACTCTGACCTCGGTTTTCCTTAATTTCCTCTGCTGTCACTGATGATGACTTTATGAGCTTGTCTCCTTGGGGGATCACCACTCATTTCCTCTGATGTCTTGATTCATGCTGGGGTCCTCCAACTGAGCAGAGGTGACATCATGGTCATGGAACTCCTGTGCCAATAAAGGTGGACCCCCAGACAGCATCCCATGAATCAAGCAGAAAGAGAAAGAAGTCGAGTGGCAGCGCTGGTAGAAAGTTTCTGTTTGCCCACACATGCCAGAGTAATGAGAAGAAAAGACGCACAGAAATAGAAGACAGGGGCTTAATGGGATGGAAAGAGGCCCCTGTGTACGGCAGGAACTGGCCTCAAAGGATTAAAAAGAAAATGAAAAGTGAAAACTTGGCACATAAGCTTCAATTGGCATGAAAGAGATCAGGTCCACAGGAACTATTGTCCACCGAGGCTGTCCCATTGATGTCAAAACTCATTCCACCCCTTCTCCCAACACCCTAAATGCAAAAGCAACGTAGTGTTTGCTTAGGTAGAATGGATTCCACACATACCCCCTGCCCCATAACAGGCACCTTCCGTAGGGAAAGTTTCTGACTGAGAGCTGCTTGGACCGCATATTCCACAGTTTGGTCACCAAAGTGGCAATTATCCTTTATTTCCCCTCTCCACTGTCACCGCAAACATCACAGCATCTCCACAAATGCCACCTAACGGTTTGTGTCTCCCACTCAAAAGAAGCAGAGTGAACATGGACATACACACACATACTTGCATGCAAATCCGGAGATACACAATCATGTATTTGCAAATATATATACATACTGGCACACATAATCACACCCCTACACACACATACAACTTCACATAAATAAGCTAAAAGAGGGACTCTCTAGGCATCTATTCAATCAAAATTTGTTTATGGAGTTTCTACTCTGTGCTGGCCACTGTTCTCCATCCTAAGGAAAAAATGAAGGATAAGACACTGTCATTGCCCTCAAGAAGTTCTCAATCAATAAGTGAGACAGATAGGCATATGGTCAGTTGGACACCAAGAAGGCAGATGGAAGGCCAGAGAAGTCATCCAACACGACCTCTGGGCTCAGAGTTTTTCCAGTGAAGGTAGGGGCAGATCCAATCCTTGAAAATGATTAGCTAAATATGCAAAAACAAAGCAGTACGAGTTTAGAAGAATTGCAAGCTGTTCAGCATGGCTGGATTTTAGGGGACAAGGGGGAAAATAAGTACATTGGGGAAAAAAAAAAAAAAAAAGGAGGAGTAGAGGGATAGGCAAGTCCCAGATCACGAAAGTTGTCCCATGCTGAAATCCCAAATCTAGCAACATGGCAGACTTCACTAATATAGAACTATGTCCCCAGGAAAACACACAGAAATACTGAATAAAATATACTACCTCTCTCCATTGAATAAAATATAATATTCCATGCGCTCATTAATCCATGGGCCAGATCAGTAAAAGTTCCCTAAGTCTGAAATGAAAGAAAAGTATAAAACCAAGATAATACCTTGAGGCTGATGTTGATGTTGGAGAGGTATGCAGAGGTCAAATCATGCAGTCTTGTGTATCTCAGGAGTCTCAACTCTTTCCTGCAATCCTTCTTTAGAAATTTTAAAAAGAGAATTATATGATTAGATTTGCATAGCCCAAGGCCTATGGCGACTCCCTCCCAGCAGGAGCAAAGACAAAACTACTTTTAAAGACCAGGGCACATGGGACTCCTATAAAAAACATAGCCCTGCTACAGATAAGTTTAGCATAAAAAATGATAAACAACACAGGCTCAACCTATTTAGTACCCAAAATGAAAATGAAAATGTGAAGGGGGTTTACTTATGTACACTTACCAGATTGTTAAAATTTAACAGTCCAACAATACCAATTGTTGAAGATGGAAATCAATTGGAAATCTCATGTGCTGCTAATAATAGTGTAAGTTTGATACAACTACTTCTGAGAGTATTTTGGCAATGATGTCTGTTAAAGAAAGGACGTATATACTCTGCTATCCAGTGATTCCATTTCTGTGTATATCAGGACTCAAACTCACTTACTTGGACAAGGAGACAGACATAGTGTGTGCATTGCTGCACCATGTATAATAGTTAAAAACTGCAAACAGCTTGAATGTCCTTCAATATCATAATGAATTAATAAGAAATGGTTTATGCATACAGTGATGCTACAGAGTGGCTCAAGTGAACATTCTAGATCTGTGATCCTTCATGTATAAATTGCAAAAGCACAATGTTGAGTATTTAGAGCAGACTATAAAAATACATGCTGTTTTGATAATTTTTACATATATACGTATTTAAAACTCATAAAACAGTTCTATACATTACTCATGAATGCATCCATATATTGGGCCTACTAAGATCTGATGTGAAAGGACTAGCATTCAGGATAATGGTTACCTTTGAGACAGACTGTGTGGAAGAGAGGGACTGACCTAAAATTGTATCTTAATAGTTTGTTTTAAAATTATAACAATATTTAATCTGGAATAGGGCAAAAATGCAAATTTGTTATATCTGAGGGGTAGGCATATGGTTTCCATGTTACTCTGTATTATATTACATTTTTTAAATAAATTGAAATTTTAAAATAAGAATAAATGCCATGCAAAGGATTTTATTCCCTGAGCAGAGAGCGACATGGTTAGTTTTGTGCTTTGGAAAGCTCCCTCCGGCCCCTGTGTGGAGGAATTTTTATGAGAATGTAGGCAGAGGCCGGGCTATTACAGGAGACTAAAAAAGAGTTAATGAGGCCTGGCCTAAGTTCATGGTCAGGGAGTGAAAGGAAGGGATGAGTTGAAAGCTATTTAGGAAGTAAAATTGACGATATACTGTCAGTCTTTTTCTTTACCCTTTGGTATTTTTTGTTTGTTTTTACAAACTTTCCTTCTTCCCTTTTCAATTGAAGTATGCATAGCAATATGCATAAATCATAAGTATACCGCTTAAAAATTTTCACAGTGACTACCTCCCAGTGCAAGTCCTCTCCCAGTCAAATATACCCCCAAAGGTAATCACACATCTGATGTCACCAAAGATGAGTTTCATCTGTTGTTGTTTTTTTTAAAAACACTGAACTGAATTTAATCAAATAACAGAGGCATTTAGTTATCACACATCATGAGGGTCTAGATCCAGGTGGTTTCAGAGCTGATCCACCCAGGGCATTGGGTCAATGGTTCTCTGAAATTCTGGCTTTTTCCTTAGGCTGGCAAGGTGGCAGCCACAACCCCCAACATCATACCCTCACCGCACAATGACGAAGGAAGTAGCAATAACCAGGTTAATGAGACGTCTCCTCAAATGCCTTCCTGTTTTCTCAAATATATAGAACATGAGCACCTTCAAGCTGGCTTGGGAAGCTAGTGACCCTCTTTTTCAGCTTCCATGACGGAAAATAGGTTAAGAACAACCTTCTTAGGTTGGGTGCCATTATGACGGTCAAGTAATTTCCTTGGTTTCCAACCAGGCCAATGCTAGGAATCAAGTAGTACAAATATTTATTTTGGTTCAAGAGTCTTTTTCTGTCTAAGGTATAATCATTATTCTGGAATTTTCTGTTCTTGTTCAGCTCCTTGAAGTATTGTTTTTGTTGGGTTGGTATTATTTTTTGTTGCTGCTTTCCAGTTTTGAGATATAATTGACATACAGCACTATGTAAGTTTAAGGTATACAGCAAAATAATTTGACTTCCATGCATCGTGAAATAATTGTCACAGTAAGCTTAGTTAATATTTATCATCTCGTACAGATAGCAAAAAAAAAAAAAAAAGGAAAAGGAAAATATTTTTTTCCTAGTGCTGAGATCTCTTAGGATTTATCCTTTAACAACTTTCAAATATACCATACGGCAGTGTTAACTGTAGTCATCATTCCATCCCTAGTACTTATTTATCTTATAACTGGAAGTCTGTACCTTCTGCCACCTCCATCCAATTCCTTCTCCTCCCACCTCTGGTGTCTGGTAACCACAAATCTGATCTCTTTTTCTATGGTTTTGTGGTTTTGTTTGTTTTTTACATTTCATATAGAAGTGAGATCATACATTATTTTTTTTCCCCTCTGACTTATTTCACTCAGCCTAAAGCCCTCAAGGTGCATTCATGTTGTTACAAATGGCAGAATTTCCTCCTTTTCCATGGCTGGAAAATATTCCATTGTACATATATTCCACAACTTCTTTATCCATTGACGACACTTAGGTCGTTTCCATGTCTTGGCTTTTTTAAACATTGCTGCGGTGACAGGAGGGTGCAGACATCTCTTTGATGTGGTGTTTTTGCTTCCTTCAGATATCTTCCCAGAAGTGGAATTGCTGGATCATTTGGTATTTCTATTTTTAATTTTTGAGGAGCCTCCATACTGTTTTCCATGGTGGTTGCACCCACCCACAGTGCAAGAGGGTTCCTCTTTCTCCACATCCTCGCTGGTGTTTCTTATCTCTTGTCTTTCTGATGCCATTCTAACAGGTGTTTGGTTTGCATTTGCCTGATGATTAGTGATGGTGAGCATCTTTTCATCTACCTGTTGGCCATTCATGTATCTTCTTGGAAAAATGTCTAATCTGGTCCTTCGGTGATTTTTAAGTTGGGTTATTTGGTTTTTTACTATTGAATTATGTGAGTTCTTTATATGTGTTGAATATAATTAACCCCTTATCGGATATAGGATTTGCAAATATTTTTTCCCATTCCATTGGTTGTTCTTTTCATTTGGTTGATCATTGCTTTCACTATGAGTTTTGTCTGTTTTGAACTTCATGAAAATGAACTCACGGTGTGTATTCTGCTAGGCCTGGTTTCACTCACTCTATAGTCTTTCTGTGAAGTTTGCTCATATTGCTGTGCATAATGGGGGTTTGTTCATTTTCATTGTTAAATAGTGTTCCTTGTGTGACTATTTAATTATCCACTTGATTGTTTTTTTTTTAATGCTTTTTTTTTTTTAAGATTTTATTTATTTATTCGACAGAGATAGAGACAGCCAGTGAGAGAGGGAACACAGTCAGGGGGAGTGGGAGAGGAAGAAGCAGGCTCATAGTGGAGAAGCCTGATGTGGGGCTTGATCCCAGAACACCGGGATCACCCCCTGAGCCGAAGGCAGACGCTTAACCGCTGTGCCACCCAGGCGCCCCTATCCACTTGATTGTTGATGAGAATTTGAGTTGTCTCCAGTCTTAGTGCATCTGTAAGCATTTTTGTACATGGCTTTTGCTGAGCATACATACATCCTTCTGTTGGGTATATATTTAGGAGAGGAATTTCTGGGGGATAGGGTATGTGTATTACTGGCTTTAGCAGATAACTGCCAACCTTTTCTAAAATGGTTGTGCCAGTTTACCTCCACACTTGCAGTGATGAGAGTTCCAGTGTTCATGTCATCACCACTTTGTACTATTGGGTTGCTTTTCTTTTTTTTTAAGTTAGAAAAGGATGTCACAAATATGTAGTGATATCTGTGCCTTTCCCCCTAAGAATTAAACATGCTTTTATGTTTATCTTCCGTTTGCATATCCTCCATTATGAAGTTTTAAAAATGAGTAGTCTCTTTTTCTTTTTTAAAAAAGATGTATTTATTTTTACAGAGAGAGTATGTGTGCTTTTGTGTGCATGAGCACGAGTGCAGGGAGGGAGGGGTAGGGGCAGAGGGAAAGAGAGAGAGAGAGAGAGAGAATCTTCAGCAGACTCCTCGCTGAACACAGACCCTGACATGGGGCTCGATCCCATGACACTGAGATCATGACCTGAGCTGAAACCAAGAATCAGGCACCCAACCGACTGAGCCCCCCGGGTGCCCCTATTTTTCTTATTATTATCTACAAATTGTTTTGGTGTCAAAATAAAACTACCAGGGCATCCCTGTTACTAACATTCATCTATCATCTCTGGGGCCATTCCTTCCACATCTTCATTTAAAAAGAGATGTGGGGAATCCAAATGTGATTGTGTGCACTCTAGTGTTTTTGAACACTTGCAAAGGGCTGTTAAAGGCCTGATTATCATCATTGGAAGGGTTCTCACAGAAGCTGGCATTTTTTTTTCAGGATTGGATATTCTAGAAGGGATGCTTACATGAGGTGGGAAGAGGGTCCACATGGAGGGCCTCAATGTCTTTCTAATTCATTCTATTTATGTTCCTAGAACACTTTATACAGGTCCCTCCTTCCTCTATCATATCACCATCATTATTTACTACTCATTTATCTCTTCTAGACCTGCATTTGGCAGGACTCTTCATTCATTTTGGGGGGGCAGGGGAGTGATGCAAACAGGTTTTGGCCCAGGGGAGCTTCCCAATCCTCAGATAGACAGGTCCTCCTGCTGACACCTCTTGTAGTTTCCTCTGCTTTCTTCATAACACTCACTCATCTTGGGGTGCATGGGTGGCTCAGTCCTTTGAGGCTCCAACTCTTGATGTCAGCTCAGGTCATGATCTCGGAAGTGTGAGATTGAGCCCCACGTTGGGCTTCATGCTGGGCGTGGAGCCTGCTTAAGATGCTCTCTCTTCCCCTCCCTCTGTCCCCCACCTCACTCTCTCTCTAAAAAACAAAAACAAAACTACTCACATATCTTAGTTCTTACGTATAAATATGATTATTTGATTTTATACATTCTCCTCTAGCTTATAAACTCCTTAAAACTGAGATCCTCCTATTCTTTTTATCCACTATCCTACCTTATGTGTTTGCTAGTGCTCAGTACACAGTAGGTAATTAATACTAGTCGACAAGTAATTGCAATGGTTTGGATCTGAATCCCAGAGTTGCTCGTACTATGGCATGGCTCCGTCTTTCCATAAGTCTCCAGGAAATAGGGTTATTTCTTCTGAAGACCAGTTGAGTCTGTCAAGTGCTACTGGAAAGTTACTATGGGAAGACTGGAGGATTAGCAGTATGGGGACACTTGGGGTTTGGTCTCCCAGTCCCTCCCCTAACTGGCCGTGTGTCCCCTTCATACACACACACCCCCAGCAAGTTATTTGGTCTATCTGGACCTTTGTTCCCCTCGATTTGAAGGGAAAATTTGGACTCTGACCTTGAGGATCTCCCTAGCTGCATGCTGCGGCCCAATGGCACGTTTCTGCTTACAGGAAAATGCTGAGAAAGTGCTGAGCTAGCATCAGAGCCTGAGCCGGCTTGTCTAGAGTGACAAGCAGACTGACCTGGGCAGCCCGAGCTATGAGCTGCACGGACCTATTCCCATGGTCTGATGAAGTCTGCCTTCTTGGGTTTTGAAATTGTGTGCTACTCATGGCTCCTCTTTTCCTTCCATTTTCTCTTTTGAACAAGAATGTCTGTGTTATTCTACGCCTGTCCCATGACTGAATTTTGGGAGCAGCTGACTTGTTTCACCCGCTCACAGATGTAGGGTAATTATGCCTCAGAATGGATTAAACCCAGAACCTCACCCTTACCTGACTTAGATGATTTTGTTTCAATGATGAGATCTGAGACTCTGAAGTTAAGACTTAGATAAGATTTTGGATTTGAGTTGATGCTGTAATGTGTTGAAACTTTGTGGGATGTTGGGATCCGGTGAAAGTATTTTGGACGCATGCTGGATGTGACTCTGGGGCCTGGAGGGTGAACTGTGATAGGTAGCATGACTCTCCCTCCCCGCAAGATGTCGGTGTTCTAATGCCTGGGGCCTACGCGTCTGCCATGCCAACATGCCACGGGGGAATTAAGGAGCAGATGGAATGAAGGGTGCTAGTCAGCTGACCTTAACACAGGTGGAGAATCCTCGATTACCCCTGTGGGCCCCACATAATCACCAGGGCCTACATGCGGAAGAGGTGGCAGAAACAGAAAATCAGAGGCAGCATGAGCAGGACCTGGTTCAACGCTGTTGCCTTTGACGATGGAGAAAGAAGGCCACAGACCAAGGGGATGCAGATGGTCTCTAGAGGCTGGAAAACACCAGGAAACAGCTTCTGCCCTAGAGCCTCCAATACTGTCAGATAATAAATCCGTGCTGTCGGGGCGCCTGGGTGGCACAGCGGTTAAGCGTCTGCCTTCGGCTCAGGGTGTGATCCCGGCGTTCTGGGATCGAGCCCCACGTCAGGCTCTTCCGCTGTGAGCCTGCTTCGTCCTCTCCCACTCCCCCTGCTTCTGTTCCCTCTCTCGCTGGCTGTCTCTATCTCTGTCGAATAAATAAATAAAATCTTTAAAAAAATAAAAATAAAAAAATAAATCCGTGCTGTCTTAAGCCACTTTGTTTGTGGTAACTTGTTACAGCAGCAATAGGAAACGAATACAAGCCCCAGCCAGCAAGTGACTCCTCCAGGATCTTAGACAAGTCGTTTCATCTTTGCATTCCTTCGTATTCCTCATTTCTCAAAATAAGAACTGCCATCGGGATGAAAAATGACAAACAGGCAGAAGTGCCTGGCACACGGGTGCGTGATGAAGGTGCAATTTCCAGCTTCCCCACTTCTCCCAGGCTGGGCCGACACAGGGAGGAAAAGCGAGGGCCAACTGCCATTCTTCCTGGAGCGCCCTCCATCCTCCTTTCCTTTGATGTATAAAAGGGCTCCCTTGGGAGCTCCCCAAGCACACCTTATCTGTAGCACTGCTCCTTATCTGCCTTTGGGGGACCCACAGCTCCTCCCTCCTTGACAAAACCCCTTTAGAATACAAAAGCTCTTTAGAAGGGCCTGAGACAGAGCAGAGCCAGAGCCTCGCTGGGCAAACAGGCTTTCAGAGATGAAAGGGCAGCTCAGACAGCTATGGCTATCCAACAGCCACCATATTTCCCCCTGGAAGGATCGGGAAGAGGTGCCCTGAGGTGAGGCTGGCCCATTCAAAGACCTCAGATCGCCCGCAGTTCCCCTTCCTCCTGCCACACAGCCGAGACAACACATCCCTCAAACATTCTTGGATCCCAACTCCTTCATTAGTTGTGTTATGAGCTTTTATTTAAAAAGCACATTTAATACAAGTATAGTTTCGCAGATACAAGTTTTCACTTTGTATTCTACAAAAGTCTTTGAATATTATTCTCTTTACAAAATGGAACCTTACAAAAATACTGACACTTTAATGTTTTTATACAGTTTTCTCTAGTTGTAGTTATTTCTTTCATTGTAAAACACTGTCTACCACAGAACTACGATATCTTAGTTGATATTAAAAAAAAATTAACTCAATGCTTCTTTAAGCAGCTAATGTAAATAACACAGGTCGAGACACAGTTTATAATCATAGTGGATATAGCTAAAATTGTTTCAGAAATAATATCTTACATAGTTAACTTTTAATGTTTTATACATTATTTATATAATATTTATATATAAAAATCATAGCTTGCTAGGAGTTGAAATGAAAGGACGGCTTCTGTAGTAAGGATGTGCATGTGGTTGATTCATGTGGTTACATTTAGCCCTTTGAAAGGTCTGCATCCGCGATCGGAAAGCCTTTCTTCCTTCCTCCTTTCCTCGAAGGTTCAGTAGAAAGGATCTCTGTCTACTGCCTAGAGTGGGGCCTTGCTTGGAAGGACACTTACGGATAGAAGAGGAGAACAACTCTACGGAGATTTAACCCATGTGTTCTGCCCAGCAGAACCTACCGAGAACTGCCCTAGAGATCAACCCCAAGACAAGAGTGCTTTACACAGCTTAGCAAGAGCGGCCCCCACAGAGACCCTCGTCAGCTCCGAGATCCGGAAGCGTAGCCTCGCGGGCGTGAGGCTGTCTGTCTGCTACTCTGGCCCATTCTGACTTCGAGTAGCCAAAAGGTCGGTGAGTTTTTCACTCTTGCCCCTTCGCTCCCACGTCTCTGGTGCGTAAGGCTGCTTTCCATCAGGTGGCGGCAACGCACGCCTTTGCTGGTGTCGGGACCCTCCCAGGAAGCCCTGATGGGCACACAGCAAGGGCCTCGAGGGAGAAAGCAGTGACCGAAGCTAGCTAACTGTTACTGAGTGTGCAGGTGCTGGGTGACGGGTGAACACAACAGCCACATCCCGCAGCAGACGTTCCCCCATCACAGCATTATGTGGCAAAAGAAGACAAATGAGGGCCAGCACCCTCGATCTCTTCTGAAATTGTCCTATTTGTGAAATTCACTCATCCACAAAGAGTCTCCTAATCACTGAAGTGAGGGGTTGTGGTTGCTGGCCTGCGGGCCGGGGGAGTGAGGGCTGAGGCCTCAGGACTGGGAGCTTGGCTGCAGGATCGAATCACCTGGCTTAGAAACTCTGCTCTTGGCTTGTATTTAACTTCCCGAACCGAAGTCACAGTACAGAATAGAGTGGTGTGGACAGAGAGACACGAGACAGGAGCCCCCCGATGGCTATTTTCTTGATTCAGTGCTATTTCTGGCATTGTGTGCTACAATGGGAACTTGAGCTTTTCTCACAGGTCTGGGCTTCCTCGGGTCACAAGGGTGACTGGCAGACTCTACGCAAATCGTTTTAGTGTTTGTTCCAGAACAAGCCCGTGTTCACTAGAACATGAACACTTAAACCAATTGCACATCCAGGATTTCGGCACTTGGTGTTAGTTTGCTGTTGTTTCCACATAGGTGAACACTACCTATTTTGGAAGGCCACAAAGTAAGACTTTTTTTTTTCCTTTTTAAAATCGGTTGGGCAAAAGATTGGAGAGCAGCAAGAACTTGCTGTCAGCAGTCACTGTATAGAACAGCTCAGGCGGTGGGCGGCCCCTACACCATGTTGTGGTGATTGTTCCTGTCAATAATGTCCACAGGTGAAAGGATTTCCTTCCGGAGAGCGGGGGGAGGCAGGGAGAGTGTCGTCTTGGTCTTGAAGAGGTCGGACACAAAGAAAACCTAGAAGCACAAAATGAGACATCCAAATCAGTAACTGGCCTCCGGGGTCTGGGCATAGGCAAAGGGAAGGTCATAGGAGCACAGACTTTGGGAAAAGGGGACTCCAAACCATAGATCTCTGAATAGGGAAGAATCATATAAAGACCATGTATATAAATATTCCAAATTGTGTTATACAGATAGGGAAACTAAAGCCCAGGGAAGGACAGTGACATGCCCCAGGCTGCACAGCTGTGGTAGGAGTAGAACTCAGTTCTCTGGACTCTCAGTCCAGTGCTCCATATCCAAAACCCTACTTCCTTTATTTCTCAAGGAAAACGAATAGCGATGAAAAAGAAGTTCCTAAACAAGGAAGCAAGTCGTAATTAGTCACACTCATTAATCCACGATACTTTCCCTTTCCTCATAAAGAAATCTAGGGTGTGACCACAAGAGATCAGCCAACATGAATTCCTATCAGCAGGACTGGAGAAGGAAGCAGTTGTGACCACGTTTTCCTGGAAGCCCAGCGAGCTCAACAATTTGATGGGGGTGAAGAAGCCGGGGCTTTGTTGCTGAGGGAGTCAGCAACTAACCCGGAGGAGAGGTCAATGAAAACTCCTATCGCTACTTCCCGAAGTCCTTCCTCCTTGTGAGCACGAGACCTCACCCAGTCTTAGAATCACTGAGGAACATTTACTGAACACCCAGCCTGCAAGCTTACGGGGATGGCTCACTCGCAGTTTCTGTCTCGATTAGCTTATGATGACAGATTCAAGAACTTGGTGAGTTGGCGGAGCAAGAAAAATTTGTGCTTTCTATTAGATGGCAAAGTAAACACCCAGACATCCACTTGAGCCACTCTGCAACAGGAGTTTGTATTGAGTATAAACCATAAGAGGCAGCTATCAGTCGTGTCCTTTAATAGGGAACACATGGCTGGGATTCGGAACGGAGACTAGAACACACTTTCCAATTTCCTTATGTCTAGCAGCTTTCTGGATTGAAGAGTCCCTGTCCCGCCGCGGGTCATGCACTCACTAATAATGACGGTACTGTGACCTCATTCTGGACACGGTACAGGCTAGCAAGTGAAGTTCTTAATTTAATAAAACTTCGCCAACACCAAGGCTCAGACCAGCCAAGGCCCAGCAGTAGTAGGGACTTGCATCCCCTGCTGAACCAATTTCCAAAATGTCCTTTCTGTAGAAATACAACAATCAACAAAAGTGCTACAAAAACCACAGTAAGAAACTGGCGCTGCTGGTTACTTGGGAGAAGAGGTGACTAGAAGACAAACGGGAAACAGAGACTTACCAGCCACTACAAAACCATGACACCTTTTGCATTTTGTACCCATGCCACAGATCACCTACTCAAACATTTGCAGCCCAAGTGCTACTGAACACACCGTTCACCAAAGGAAAAAACTAAGCCTTCTGTCCCTTTCTTTTCCAAGGAGGTATAAACAGTGAAAGAACTGAGCCAAGGCAAGAAAAGATTTGTACCCAACCCTGCTGGGAGGTGCCGGGTCTCTCCCACCTCGAGGAGAGCCTTCAAGTGCTCCCAGGATAAGGAAATACTAACGAATGTGATTAAAGTTAAACATGGAGACAATTAAACTTTTCAACTCTTTTCTGACAGGTGCAGAGCCAGTGCTCCCACCTCTACCTGGAAACCACCCTCCCCTTCCTCCTTAGCTTTGTCTCGGAGGAAGGCTTCGATCAACGCCCCCATGGCGGGCTCTCAGCGGTACTTATTCCCGCCTAGCAGCTGGCCACACCAGATAAGGGCTCGTACTGCTCTCGTTTCTCGGAGATCTTTCTCTCAGCTTCATCCCACCTGCTGAAGACAAATACAGCAGAGTTCGGTCTCCCAGCCCTCAATAAACATCTTCCCTTCAAGATTGTGACACCACCTTAATCTACTGGCTTATATTCCAGTTTAATTTTCTTAGCTCATACCTACTGCATATTAGGGTTTCCGTTTCCCAGCTGCAAGATAGGGATAATATGGAGGTTCAAGGCAATAATGTACTTGAGGAGACCTAAACCTGCGTCTGGAACATAACTCAGTAAAAAACATTTCTTTCTGTAATGCTCTGGGCCCCAAAGTGATGACCTAATGGACCTAGAGTAAGCCACCCCCCTCATGTGTCCCAGACCTTGCTTGTCAGCGTTTCTTCCTAGATGGGAGGCCTCTTGAGGATGGAATCCGGGCCCTAGTGATCCTACATCACCCACAACACTTAGCACCGAGCCTTGCCCACACCAGGGGCTCAGTAAGTGTTTGTTGTTGAGTTTCTAAACTCCTCTCTACTGGAAGCAAGCACCCTAGCCTTCGATCTTATCGGCACAGGCAAATCCCCCGACTTGAAGGGAACCGCGCGCTCCTACCCTGCGTGTGCGCGGCCGGCGGCAGGATGAAAGCTGACTCAGGTCCAGCAGAATCGCCCTCTAAGCCGCATTTCGCTTTTGGCGTGGCTTGAGCTCACACAAACGCTTTTTTGGGATCAGGAAACCCGATCCCGTCAGGACTCAAACAGGGCTCAGTCTTTCTAACGCTTGAACAGCAGAACACAAAAAGGACTAGCAGAAGTGAAAACTCCGCTCCGAGCAGCTCCATTTCCTGCAGAAGGTGATCTCCACCCAAAAAGAAAACCCAGAGGCCCAGGCGGGGAAGGGTCTATACAAGTGAGGTAGCTCTCTGAGGTCCAGGGAGCGGCTCCCAGCCCGCAGCCCCGCTGCCACAGATCTCTGCGTAGGAAAGAGCACGGTGGCTTATAAACAGCAGCGTCGGCAAGCCGGAAATCTAGACCCCAAGCCGCGAGAACAGTTCCCGTTTGCGCTGCCCGAAGCATGTGCCTTCAATTCTATTTCTCCGATTCCTTGCATTTTATAAACTGCTTTTTCACGCTGAACATCTGCTCTGTGCCACGCCGAGATTTTAAAGATAAATACACTTAAGGGTCTTTGCCCTCCAAAAGTTCACAGGGCAATGAGGGGGAGATCCTGGTAAACAGACAGCTTACAATGCAGTGTTAAGGATCAGGATAGAGGGAAGTCAGGGTGTTGAAGCAGCCCAGAGAACGTGGCGTCTAATGCAGACCGAAGGGGATGGGAGGGGGCGTTAGAAGGCTTCCCCCAAAGGAGGTATATTTGAGCTGAGCTCAATAAGGGTAAGTAGGAGTTAGCCAGGTGGGAAAGGCCAGGAATGTCGTTCTAGGCAGAGCACAGGAGTGAGAGAAGACCGCACCTTCAGGAGCCGAAGGAAGGAAGCTTAGTCTGGCTACGGCCAAGTGGTCAGTAAGGCTGGAGAGGAGAGAGCCAGATCTCGAGAAGCCTCCGAGGACACCTTAAGGAATTGGACCTTATCCTCGTGGGCCTCAGGAGTCACGGTCAAGGCTGTCGCAGGGAAGCAGCATATTGAGAAGACAGTATCTCAGAAGCAGAAGGAGTCAAAAAGGGAGCTTAGAACCTGAAGGCCAGGGCGCCAGGTAGGACCTGCAGCATGCAGGGGAGGACGGGCCCGCGGCTTGGTTGTAATACCGGCGAAGAAGACACAGATGTCTGAACCGCTGCAAACGGACTGCGGTTGACAGAGGTGCTGTGTGCGTGGGGGGGTGGTTATGTGTGCAGGGGAGGTGATGCTTTCCTTTCCAGTTCCACGTTTAACTCCAGAAATCTTTGCACCTGTCCCCATCAAAACTCTTAAGGTCTGGGCAAGCACGCTAGGGGAAGAACATTCTAGCTCTGCTTTCCTCTGCCTTCTAATATTTGGGGTCCCTCCTGTAGTATCTTGGGGAATTGGTTCTGACCTTCTCCTGAGTCAGAAAGGCAGGCTCTTCTGTGACCTGGGAGTGCAAGATGGCCTGATGGGACCCAAGCCCTCAGGACGGCAGAGTCCTTCAACCGCGAGCAAGACTACATGCAAACAAGGCAGTTCCAGGCCGAGGAGTCCCATTCATGGTTACGAGGAGGTAAGAGGCCTACAGGGAGTCTCCTTGCAAATGGCGACTATCTCTACTGGGCCATTGTGTACTGGCAACCAGCTCAGCCCACTACAGCAAGTCAGACTTGTTTTCAAATCCAAGCTTTGCTGTTTTCAGTAAAATACCTAACTGAGGACACAGGACACACCTCCGAGCATTACTCTAAGGGTGTGTTGTAACAAAAGCACAAGGATGACAACGTGCCTGGGGCCTCGTAAGAGGTTAAGATATGAGCCACTGCCACTGGCTTGTGTGTCCAGTGCCTACCTGTACAAAGTCACTTCTCTTCCCCTTGCCCCTTTGTGGGAAGGCAAGAAACAGAGAAGGAGCTAGAAAAAAGGAAAAGGAAAAGGGGGGAAAGAATGATTCAGAATATAAGCCAACCGGTAGAAGTCAAGCCAGACAGGAAGACCATCTGCAGGTGGGAGTTTTCCACAAGAAAGATAGAATCAGATCTCAAAGTCCTGTAATTGCTGAGGCTATTTTGGGGAATGAGTCAGCACAATCAAAAAGGAAGATGTCTCTGATGTCCTGTCGCCGGCACTCACGAGTTCCAGAGGCGCCAGCCCCCTGGAGCCCACACCGTCCAGCACCGCTGGGGTGCTGCCTGGCTGGAGTGCACCGAGAACCAAGCCGTCCAGGAACCAGCATTCTGGCCCGTCACCAGGTTTCCACTCCCACTGCTGCAAACGGCCAACTCAGCAAATTCTGCGGGTCATGTTGTAAAGGGTAGATCATGACGGCAAAATTGTTCTTTACATGTTTCTGGAGTCCTGGAGTGTGTCGACTTCTGAGAATGTGTAAGTGAACGCCTTGAAAAGAGGAATCACGTCCTCGTACACTGAGATTTTTATAAGCCCCCCCCCCCCGAGCTTAGATGCCAGCACAGGGCGGATAAATATGGATAAATACAAAAAGAGAAGAATGTTGGAATCTTCTAACCAGAAGAAAACAGCAAGTTGTCCGTTCTGGTATTTCTCAGAGTGTCATCCTCAGATCATCTATTTCAGAACCAGCTGGGGAATCGCCCGAGACCTACCGGAAGTGGGGCCTGAAGTCTGCATTCAACGACCCTTACAGGTGTCTGCTATGCAGACTCAAGTGAGGAGAACCATCAGTGGACACTGTACAGATGAACAGATGGGCTCAAATCCTACATCTGCTACTGAATGGCTGAATGTCTTACACATCTTGGAATTGCTTTGAGAGCCGCTCTTTTATCTGTACACTGGATTTCGTGATACCTTCCCCATGCTGCCCGTATTTTCTCTTTGCTACCCACACAGCTTTCAATGACCTTCCATCTTAGCCCTAGACATAGGCTTTCAGGCATAATGCTACACCATATTTCCACTTAGACTATGACCTACTCAAGCTCATGAACTACTCAGAGCCCAGCAACTATAGCCCCCAATAAATTCGAATCCACCCCATGTGAGGATAGAGACCATGTGCTGCTCCTTTTTTTTTTTTTTTTTTTTTTTTTTAATTTTTAAGTAATCTCTACACCCAACATGGGGCTCAAACCTACAGCCCCGAGATCAAGAGTCGCATGCTCCACCGACTGAGCCAGCCCGGCGCCCCTCTCCTGCTCTTTTTGCAGACATCCCCATGCCTTGGCCCCTGGATTTCCTTTTGGCATCCCGCTCTCCCATAATAAACAATCTCTTAGATTAAAGGAATCATTTTCTTTGCAGGAGACAGCCTCGGGACCTGGCTCACCCTCATGCCCTCAGTGTACGTCTAAAGAAAAGCCATCCTTGGCAGCCCTGTCTTTTGACCAAATCAGACTGACACAATTGCAATCATCACTTCTTGACCTCAAAAAAAGGCCTCCAGTGGCTTTTGGCACTGGGAACTTGCCAGCGTCTCTGTTGAATAATTTCCTGGTCTATCTGCGAGGGAACTTGACGGGGTGGAAAGAATGTCACGCTCGGAGTCAGACAGCAGGATCTGGTCCCCAAACTGCAACTGCTGTGTCACCCAGGCCAAGTCACACTCTTGTCGGGGCTAGAATTTATCCAAAGTGAAGAGGTTTGTGACTTCAGATGATGGATCTGCCCTGTACTTGGGTACAAACATTATTTAAAAATTCACTTTACTGTCAGGCTTCCACGGAAGAACTTATATGAAAACACTTCCTACCCATACAGGGCCATTCAAATGCTATCTTAGTTACCATGGTTCATGGCCATCCCTGCTACTGAGGGTTGTGAACGAGGTTAGTCTCACAAAAACAAGGAGGGCTCTGAGCAGCAGAGGAGAGAGAGTGGGAGCCATTCTGGAGAAGAGAGATCTGTGGTTGCCCAGGGGACCTTCTGGGAAGGCACTTCTAGGTTATGATGAAGGAGGGTTTCTGGGAAGGGGGAGCTCCTGGCTGACAGCTCTGATAGTGGGGTGCTCGATCCAGCAGGAGATGGGGTTCACGAACACCATACAAAGGGAAAACAGGGGCTGGAAAGAGGCAGGGGCCCCCACTTCCAGAAGCTCTACCTTTTAAAGTTTTCTAGGATCAGAAGACACACTGTATTCTCACTGTTCTCATCCATCCCTGTGTCTCTGCAACATTCCTTCTGTGTGAAATGCCTTTCCTTCTCTTTTGTAGCTCATAAAAATGTCCCCTCGTCAAGGTTCCATCTCCCCAAGGAATTCTCTCTAGCCTTCTAACACCCTCAGGAAGACGTATCTCCTCTCTTGTGCTCCCATGGTCCCCATTCGATCAGTGTTTTTCAAACTGCATGTCACAAGTCATTAGTAAGTTACAAAGTCCATTGACTGGTGGTCACTACTGGCATGTTTAAAGGTTGAATAACAAATAGTAGGATGTAACACACACAGGGAAGCTAAGTCTTATCGGGTGAAATGTTTCAGTGACGTGTGGGTGCCTCTATTGGGTTATGATGGAAAATGGTTTCCTTATCACGGATCATGGTCAAGTCTGGGGAAGCTCCCGCACGAGAGCTCTTTAAGGACCCACTCTTCTTAGCTCCAAACCTTTAAGACAAAACGTAGTACATCCCCGTGACACACATTCCATCTGTGCTGCACGTGCCGAGTCTGAGCACATTTATTCAATGAATCCTCAAACCAAAGACTGTGGGACGTACTGTCATCCCCACATCACACGACGGGGAAAGGTGCCTGAGAGGAAGTGACATGCACAACATGCCTAATGAGCGGATGGCTAGTGAGACGCCCCTTTTAGAGTCTTCTGCCTCATCATTCATCCCAATTGTCTCAGCAGGGCAATGAGAAAGGACATCTGAGAAGGACGCTGCAGAGACTGGAGGATACAGTCATCATCTGTTGGGGCCAAAGTCTGCCTCCACCTCACCTTTGCTTCCTTCTCTCTCCCATAACCACAGTCTGGCACCCCTACCCACAGGAAAGTGGGGGCCCTGAGGAGGCAAGGTCAGCCCCAGGGCCTACTGGGCAAGGAGCTAGACTTCCGCTGGGCCAGAAGACATTTGCAAGGTCATTTCATCCATTTCCCCGTGCTCAGGCACAAGGATAAATCTAATGGGAATAGATGGGAATCTTCCATTAGAGAAGGAGACCCCACAGATTCCTAACACAGACCAAGCACATTTGGAGTTCACGGTCTTAGTCCGGTGAGATAGAATTAAGAGCACTGGGATCTGGTCCCAACTCTGCCACTGTGTCCTTGGGTGTGTCACACCCTCTCTGCACCCGTTTCCTCTTGAGGGGTGTCGCCACCAAGCTCTTCTTCACAGTCCTGTTCTTGCCTGTCTCTTCTCTCAAGGTCACCTCACTGGGGCAGAGACAAAGAACACCCTCGCCCTTCCCTACATCCTGGAGGAAGACAGCAGCACACAAAAGAGTAACCGCTAGCCGAGCTACACCCCCAGGGAAGAGGAAAACCAGGAAAGACTCTGCTGTGTGTTTATGACATCCAAGAGCAGCTGCTTCCTCTGCCGAACCCACAGCAATGGCGGCCTGGCCCTGCCCTGACCCCTCCCAGGGCCCCATAATTTGCCATCTGCGAGAGGGTCAGGGAGGAGGTGACCAGATAGGCAAGTTGTCACCAGACAGGAAATGAACTGATGTTTGTTGCCTCGTCTGAGTCCCTGGGTTACTCCAGGGGTGGGTCTGGTAAGCCCAGCTGTAGAGCTCCTGTGTTGGTAGGGACAACTGTGTGTGTGCGTGTGTGTAGATGGGCAGGAGGGGGGCTGTGAGGGTCAGTATGTGCCTGTGTTTGCATTGGCTTGTCTGCCGGTGCATGTCTGTGGTTCTCAGTGCTGCTGAGAGAGAGAGAGAGAGAGAGAGAGAGAGGATGGCCGTCTACAAGTCTGGACGCTACCTGGTCTGTCCGTGTGCCTCTGGGTCTCTCTACCATTCACATGTATGAAGATGGACGTTCAGTGTGCAGGCCAATCCCACTCCACGTACCCATGTTTCTGTTCAGTCCATGACGCCACACAGGCTTTCTGTTTGTGATGAGTGCCATCATCTTCCCTTTCTGGAAAGGGTTCCACGAGTGAGCAGTGGGCGGAGGAAACTGAATCTGCTCCTGCTTGGCACGTGGTTTTTGTCTAGACACATCTGCTTGCTGGGACAGGACTTACTCTCCACAGACCTGGGTGAAAGTGCTAAGCTGTCGTGGCCTGTTGCCCAAGGCTCCGCAGTGACTCAGCCAACATTCAAGAGTGAGGCACTGTTCCCACTTAGAGACAAGTCCCCATCCCCAAATAGAGGCCACCTTCACGGACACTGCAGGGAGACGGTGCCATCTGAGAAGGCAGGTCGAGCTTAATTACTACAAAGGCAGCTATGCCTTTGAACTTCTGTGGGAGAAGGTCACAGAGCTCCGGGGCCTGCAACATCGGCTCACCGGATGAGGAAACTAGGCTCAGAGGGGAAGTGTCTGGCCTGAGGTCACAAGCTCATTCATCACTCACTCTTTAACCAAGGCTAATTAAGCACCTACCGTGTCAACCGCCACACCAAGCCTGAGGACGAACAACCAGAACGTGAAGCCATGGGTTTGCTACTGAGACCCTGGCCGTCTAGCTGGGGAGACAGACATTTGAGCAGAACCACAATAAAACCAGGCCGAAGGCCACGGCAGGAAAACCACACAAAGGGCCGTGGAAGCAGGAGGGGAAAGCCAAACAATTCTGTCTTCAGGGAAGAGGGAGGGGAAGGTGTGGCAGATGAACAATGGTCCCCTGAACATGTCTGTGTCCCAATCCCCAGGACCTGCTAATATGTCACCTTCCATGGCCAAACAGACTGCAGATATGATGAAGTTAAAGACCTCAAGAGGGGCAGATTGTCCTGGATTAACCGGCTGACCCGATGACCCCCCAGAGCCCTCCGCAGAGGGAGGCAGAGTCAGAATCTCAGAAGATGGTGATGGAAGCAGAGACCAGAGAAAATGGAAGAAAGATCTGAAGAGGCAGGACGGCGCCATTGGCTAAAGAATGCAGGCGGCCTGCAGAAGCTGGGGAAGTCAAGGAAGCAAACCGCCCCCCCCCCGAGTCTCCAGAAGGAACGCAGCCCGCCAACGCCTTGATCCAAGCCCACTGACACCTATTTTGTAACGCCGAACTCAGGAACTGCAGGAAAATAAATTTGTTGTTTTAAAGCCATTAGGTTTGAGGCAATTTGCTGCAGCAGCAACACGGGAAACACAGAAGGTTCTACCAGCGATGGGGTGAAACCAGAGCCATGCTCCATCAAAGGGGGACCGGCATCTAAGACAGGAGCTCAGGCAGTGGGAAACGTTGAGAAGTCTGGTGTGCTTGGAGGTGAGGGGAGTGGAGAGGAGGAGACCAGGCCCTTGGGTCTTACAGTGCTGGTTGTCGACCACCTGCGGACAACCCTGGCTTCCCTACCTTCTCTCTGTGGTACTCCATCCTTTGCGTCCCTTCCTCGTCTCTTTAGAGAACAATCATGGGTACAGGGTAGGACAGGATTTTAAGGGGACTGAGGATGCTCTGTGAAAGGTGCTCATCATCACGGCTGGCACAGGGAGCTCGCAATACATGTTCGCAAGTGTTAGTTCTCTGTTAAGGTGGTGGGGGGTCCAGTGAAGCCTGGCTCAGGTAATCAGGCCGAGGGTGAAATGGATTCTGGGGTTCCTGGCACCCGGGAGTGGCCTCGTACCATTCTGTGCTGCCTCCTCCGGGTCCTCCTCACACCCCCACGAGACGCCCCTGTGCTCTGTGTTTCAAGATCCATTCAATACAGCCACATTCAGAGAGGAGTGCTGGCTTTCCTGGGATTCGCTGGGACAGCCAGCCTTGGTTCTTGAGTGGGAGTTTCTGCTACGAGACCCAAACAGAGCAGAGGCCACGGGCTTTGGCCTAGGCCACGAATGCCATGCTGCAAAGCTCTACCTGTGGGGCCGTGGTTCGCCACCTGTCCTCTCCCCCAGGGACTACAGGGCGCTCAGATGGCAGGTTGCCCAGACCTATCTCCGGCTCGGGCCAGGGTTGAGCTCTGTATGTCTTCCTCACACTCAAGGCCAGGATGACAGCTCTTGTAATGGCCAATCACCCACTGCCTTTTCTCCTCCAAGCTGAGCACTCTTGAGCTCTTGGGCTGACTAGCCACAGCGTCTTGCCCTGGCCTCTCTGATGGCGTCCGTGACGTGGACGGCTCTGTGTTGTGATGCCAAGCCTGTCAGGACCACGAGCTCCTGAGTATCATGAGTACCAGACTGGGTGTTAGGCATTTGGAGAAAAATCGTAAATAAGATCAAACCCCTGCCCTCATGTGTTTACAGCTAAGTAGGCAAAAGATGGAAAGATATTTATCATCCTTTTCCAAACCGTCTTTACTCCGTCAAACAGGCTTTTAAATTGAAAGGCAATGGGGGCGCCTGGGTGGCTCAGTGGGTTAAGCATCTGCCTTCGGCTCAGGTCATGATCTCAGGGTCCTGGTATTGAGTCCCACACTGGGCTCCCTCCTCAGCAGGGAGCTTGCTTCTCCCTCTCCCTCTGCCACTCCCCCTGCTTGTGCTCTCCGTCTCTCTCTCTGTCAAATTAATAAATAAAATCTTTTTAAAAAATAAATAAATAAACTCAAAGCAATGACCAGATCAACCCAAAGGGTGGGGAAAGGCCCTGTGACACCCTTAAATGATGCTCCTTAAGCAGCCTTCTATGCTGTTCTGCCTCGGGTCAACTCTGGCTGGCCTCACCTCCAGCAACACCCTTCCTTGCCCCGTGCACAGGGCAAAGCTCTGGAGTCAGGGGGCATGTGGGAGCAGCCGTTGACCAGTTCTGACCTTAGATGACTTGGCTGGTCTCTCTGGAGTCTCAGTTACCTCATCTCCAAAATGGCTGCATGTGTCTAAAAGGAGCCAGTGGGTAAAGGATCTAGAATGGTGCCAGCACCGAGTCGGGGCTTTACAAACGCTAGTCCCGAACTCCTACCCCGCGCTACAGTCAGCCAGAGCCGAAGAGGATAGAAGCCAGACCCCTCACGTCCGTCTTGGAAATAAACCCTGCCCTCCCGGGCACCGTCTCACCGCACACGGAGAGTGCTCTAGGCTATGCAAGAGGACAGCAACGAAGCACCCCAGCACCTTTTTAAATCGGGGGTGCAGGAGACCCTAACTAAGGCAGCACAGAGAAGGAAACACAGCAGCAGGCCATCTGCCTGCCAAGAGCACGGCTCAGAAGGGCACAGTCAGCCAAGGGTGACCCCTCCCTGCAAACACCAGACCCCTGCTGTCACTTCACGTTAAAGGGCCAGTGACAGCTGCTCTCATTAACGATTTGCTCTCACAATTTCTCTCCCCTCTGGCCTTGACTGGGAAAAAAAGAAGAAAGTCATGAATACAACCATCGAAACAGGCAGCCCCTTGGCAAGCAGCTCAGATGCGACTTTCTCCGTCGTGCCCTCTCCGATGGCCCCGGCCCCCCGCCCCTCCCCTCCCGCCGCACCCTGCATTCGGCCCTCACCTGCAACGAGGCGCGCTGGGGGCCTCTCGGTCACGGCCCCGAGCCACGTTCTAAGTCCCGTGCTGGCCGGCGCTGCGAGCAACTGGACTGGCGTTTCCCTGGCAGCAAGGGCCCTGCCTTACTCACGCCTCTACCTTCAAGAGAATGGCCCTTGTAGTGTTCTCAAGGAAGACAGCCACCCACTGATTCTCGTTGTTAGTTGGTTAAAAACCACATTTATTCTGAGCTAGATGCCTTGAGAGGCACTGGTGAGACAGGGAGAGCAACACGTACGTCGCCTACGGTCCCCGTCCTCGGGGAACTTTACAGTCTCAAGGGAGACACACATCAGCAACGTCAGCACAGGGCGAAGCACGCCGTCAGAGGAGAGTGCGAGAGGCCACCGTCGGGAGACACGGGGCCGCAGCCAGGCTTAGAAAGGAGGAAAGGCCGAGGGCTCGTCCAGATCTCTGGATTGTTCATGAGTCCTACAGTCGGTGGGGCAAGGATTATACGCACAACACACCCCATGTACGTGGTGCCTAAACACCCAGCCGTGACTGTGCTCTGGGATCCCGCGGGCCTGGCGTGAGCGCCCCTGAGTGAGGCCCAGGAAGGCACAGGATCAGAGCAGGTGTGCCTCGCGCTTGCTGCATAAGCCCCTCAAAACTTTAAGCAGGCAAGAAAAACAGAGATTCTTGAGACGGAGGCTCAGGGAGGTGGGATGCCTTATGCCGCACTCACTGAGAGTCAGGGATGAAGTGTGAGGAGAGAGTAACCCGGTCACCTGGGGCAAATGGGAACCCGGCCCCTCCCAAGGCCATTCTCTAGGCCCTTCTCTTGATGGACAAGGCCCTTCGAGCTAGCCAGGGGAAGGCTTAGCCTTGACCCAACTCCCTCTTCTCCAGCCAACACCAAGTTTAGAGCCTGACCAAGTCACCCTAAAGGTCACAGTGGGAAGGGTAGATGTTTCCCAAGAAGCATGTGAGCACCAAATGAGTCAGGAACACCACTAGTCACTTGACATGTGACCTGGGGCAAGTTCCTTCCCCTCTCAAATCCTAAATGTCCTCATCAGTCAAGTGACCAAGGTGGACAGCATCTAAGATCTCCTCTGGCTGCAATGTTTCATGAGCCCAAACCTTCCACGGTTAGAGAGAAGAGGACGTAAGAGATTCTGCTGAAGGAAAACTCACAGGCTGGAAGGAAAACAGAAAATACTATCCTTTTACTGAAGGGGTCCTGGGGTGGGGGGACTCTGGATACCCCGGGCAGAGAAAAGGATGGAGAGCTCGCTAGCTTTGGTCGCTGAGCTGGAAACACGGAACAAGCAAGCCGTCGGGGCTTTGCTTGCGGACCGAGGACGACATGCTACTACTCACTATGCAGCAGGCCACCAGGGCTCCTTGAGCAAATCCCGCCAGCACATCACCGGGATGGTGCTTGTGGTCGGACACACGCGACAGTCCCGTGTAAAAGGCCATCATGATCAGGGTGAACTGCAGGAGGGGCCGGAGCAGGCGGGCCCCTCGCCAAGTGAAGCGGGCCTGCAGGTACAGCTGGAGAGAGGGGAGAAAAGGAACACACATTAAGTGCATTAGACTACAGGTCAACACCCACTCCGTTTCCACTAAATGGAACCATCTGGACTTTCGGGGGCATGGTGTACAAAGAACATTCAACCTGGATATGACCTCAAGTCAGCTCCTTAAACCTGGAGCCTTAGTTCCCATACTAAAAAAAAAAAAAAAAAAAAAAGGAAAAAAAAAAGAAAAAGAAAAGAAAAAAGAAAAAAGAGAAGAGCCGAGGAATGCCTCAGAGCCCGCTGCTTGGCACATTCTAGACACTTCATAAACGTGCGTTCCCTTTTATCTTCTTCATGACTGAAACGAATGAAAGCGTAGTAACAGCGGAGTAAGGCTTCTTCTCTGCAATCGGTGACAATCCATGCACTGCATTTGTGTGTTTCCCTGGAGATCGGGCAGCGCAGTCCCCACACTACTTGCCGCTTAGGACCGTCTTGGACAAATGCAGGATTGCTAGGAGAGGTTCTCGTGATAGTCACAAGGGGATGTTTCTGCTTCAACAGAATGCACCCCTCCCGAAGATCACGTTTCCAAGTCACCACTCCCAACTATGGACTTTGGAGCTCGACTATAAGGAAACCCATAAAGCAACCAGACAATGCCGGAGAGCTTTCACACAGAGGCTGACAGACACCGGGCTGGGTGGAGTAGAAGAGTAACCTGAAGAAAAATGGAGAAAAAAACCACCTCCTCTGGCCGAAGCAAAGAAGTTGAAATGACGTCAGCGGAGCATTGTCCCTCAGAGTTATCTAGCTGCAGTTTCCGTTCTAACCTCTGGGCACAACCTACTTCCCAGGTTCCTGTGGGAACTTGGGAAATGAGGGGGAAAAGGCAACTGGTCCAGGGGGACTTCCGACAACAAATCAAAGGCAGGCACTGGGGGAGACCAGCAGAAAGGGGGAGCGCTCGGGGGGGGGAGCCGATGGCCCGAAGATAGACCTGGGAGAGCGGCAGAGGCGGGACTCAGCCCTTCCTGAAACACAGGGACACCTTCCTTCTGGCGGACAGGAAGGAGCAAGCCGGTGGCTGATCCTGAGGAGAGAGATGAGTGGAAGTTTCCGGAGCCACTCCTGCCGGTGGGGGAAGATGGCCTAGCACTGACTCCTCAACTACCTGGAAGGCGATTTCAAAAACCCAGGCCTCCACAACAGCAGACAACTTTATAATCATTATGAATGCATTCTTGGGCAATCTAAGAATAACAAATGAAAAATAATAATAAAGAATGTACGGATGGTGGCTGTTAACAAGCGATAAAGATCAACAGCCTCTCGTATGTGAAACATAACCAGTGAACAACCTAGAAGAAGAGGTAAAATCGTCACAGCAGCCCAGGTGATTCTACAAACAGTAATTAGCTGACCAAGAACTACATAGGACCCTTTAGGAAGTAAGGGACACACAGGACAAGTTGAACAGACAGCTACAATTTTTATGTATAGACACTCAACTTATAAGCTCATCAGGTTGATAACGTAAATCCCATCCGATTTGTAGGGACATCCTAAAAAGATCTGGAGAAAAAGACTTGAAAGAAATCATGCTAAAAACAAACTAAAAGGCCCAAACTGTACAACTAGCCAGAGCACAAACCAACAAATAAATAAGCCAGGCACTCCAGCAGGTGCTAAGGACACAGAAATGGGAAGCTGTAATTCCTGCCCTATAGACCATTCATTCGTTGGGGGAATCCATAAACACAAGCAAGGGCACTTACAGGTTTCCTAGGAATTATGAAGAAAGTTGGGGAACCAAGGTCAGTTACTAAGGGGGAGGGGTACTTGACTTGAGTCCTAAAGATCAATCTGCATTTGCTAGGAGTAGAGGGGACAGCGATGCATATTCCAGGCGGAGCAATGGCTTAGAAGCCAGAGTTCCGGAGAACCTCACGGCTTTCAGTACAGCTCTTCAGGGTGGGGGTGGGAGGACCGATGAGCCACAGGGCTACAGAGGCAAAGGGGGGCAGTTCAGGAAGGGTGTGGATATCAAACTAAGGAACTTGGCTTTTACTTAGTAGGTCAGTCTTTCTCAAACCATACTCCGTGGCATACTAAGGGTCTTTTAAGCAAAGAGGGTAAATGCTCTATAGGAAATCCTTACTTTCATTACTGACAATACTTACTGACATTTACAGAGTATCTGTCTATCGAATCGCAATTGGGAAATGTGACTGTAAGGAAATGGTGAAAAATTAAATTATTTTAAGCAAGGCCCTCAGTACCATCAAAAATAACCTGTAGGTCAAAGGCTACCCCCTCGTTTGCACAGAAATGAGCCAGCAATGGATTCTGTAATCGTGAATCGAAAGATCCTTTCCTTCTAGGAGTGGGCATGGGGTGACACTGGCGTAGCTCCCACTTGACACAAGTCTTGGGGCAAAAACACCAGTCCGTTTGCATTGTGCTCACCATGATCCGGCCATCTTCCAGCATTTTGGCAGTGGACAAGGGCCGGGGCAGGGACAGAAAGAACACCAGGTGTTCATCAGAAAAATCTCACCGAGCCTTAGGTTTTCTCACAAATAAAATAATCCGCAGATCCTTAGAAAACGCTCCTTTAAAATCCTCCAACTCCTCCCCGCCCCTCCGTGCAGAGTTTAGGTCATGGGCCTTGGAAATCAGGGTGGGGCAGAGGAAGGGTGGGTTTCCCAACCGGACATGGCACACATCTCCCCTTCCACTGACTCAGATACTTAAGCCTGGAGCTGAAGAAAAGAAAAAAAATAAATAAATACACGAGAGGAACTTGAGGAGAGAGAGGAAGAGACCAGTCATCAGAAGAGCTCCAGGAAGGGAGTGCTTATGAATGAGAAAGGAGCAGGGGCCACGGGAAAAGAATGCCTTGGGGAAGCAGTCAGATGTGGAATGGCCAGCAGCACTCTGAAGCTTGTTTTTCGCTCTCCCTCAGGAACGAACACATCGACTCAGACCTTGAGGTCTCAGGACTGACCTTGGCGTCTGCAGCTGGGGCTTCAGGGGGAAGCACAGCAGCAAGAGTAGCGTGAGTTTGGGGGTGAAGCAGCCCTAGCTCCATCACTTCCTAAGTGGGCGGTCCCTCAACTTCTCATCTGGGAAACAGGTAAAAGAGCATCTCCCTCTCTGGGTTGCCAGGGTCAAATGAGACACACAGGACTGGGCACTCAAGGCATTCTTCAGAAATCTGTGTCACCCTTTGCCTTGGTGAATGAGACTTACTCAATGACTGTGGCTGATTTCACCAAAACAAGCAGTTGACTAAAGCGAAAGATTGCACAATGACCTTCCACATTGATTTGAGAAGCTGGTCGCAACAGGCTTTGAGGTTGACCAAAGGATCTAATAAGCCCTTCCGCGCCCCACCAATCCTACTGCTAAATGGATTGGCTTTTGCTGGTTTATACCCCAGTTCTCGTGAGGCTCTCCATACCAGGGACTTGGACCTCACTGTGGCCAGAGAGAACTTTCTGGAGCACACTGCTCCCTTGGAAACCTGAGCCTGGGGACAGGATGAGAGGCAGGAGCTGCATTTATTCCCATTCCACGGGAGGAAGTCACACTCCTCACCACGGTGATACCGAGGCCTTGTCCAGAACCAAATAGTAGGGAGACTTGCCCAGACTCAGAATTTCTGCGGGGGCTTCAGGAAAGTCGTAAGCACCCTGCAAAAGGGTGGTTAGGAAAGAGGTAAGCAGAGCTGGACAAAACCAGAAAGGCTGAATCCCCTTGACCTCTCACAGAGGTCAACAGCCCTGAGGTCCTGACTTATCTTACTTCCCCATCTGCGTGAAGGTCTCTGGGCTGGCAGAATCCACTTCTAAGCATCAGTGTGACCCTGCAGAAAAGGGTCTGGTTTGCAATCAGAGCAAAACTAAATTTGACTCTTTTCTCTGCTCCATGTCACCTGTAGGGCCCTAAACCCGTCACTCTGCTTCTCTCAAGTCCTGCTTTCTCTTACACAATGAGATTTGTTCATTTAAAAAACAAACACCTGTCGTGAGCATCTATTCTGCTCAAAATTGTGAAAGATGCAAACATGAATAAAGTTCCTCGCTGAAAAAAAAGAATGTTAAAATTAAAAATCAAATCTCGTTCCTTTACTAAGATTTTTCTTCCAATTGCTAAAATAAAACGGCTGACTGTAGGCAGGAAGATTACAACAGAAAGCTGTAGGTCCTGCCCACGAACCCCCATCCCCAAAATGATGTATGTGGAAGTCCCCAGCACACCGAACTCACTCCATAAATGGAGTTCTCTCCTCCTTCGTGGTCCTAGCTTCAAAACTGGGGTCCTGTGGAATTCCAACAAAACCTCTTTAGAGAGGTCTGTCTGAACTCGTGGGCTCCTCTGGTCTAAACCAGCAGAGTCAGATGTGGGGGGTGAGTCACACTGGGTTCTTGCAAAGTCATTTGTGTTTCATTACATGATTTGCATACTGGTGAAACAGGTCTGTACTGTCCTCTCACTTCATTTCCATCGCTCTTGGGACTGCTCTGCTCAGAGTGAAAAGAAGGCTTTTGTCCTTCCTTATGTCCCTGCTTGCTCTCTTCCTGGAAGTCTGTCCAGATCACTGACACCCATAGGGAGAAACTTTCTCCCTTCTCTCATCTCCGCTGCAGCTCACGCTTGGCTCTGGTCCATGTGCCTGGTGACTTGTCTACGTGGTGCAGAACTGGAATTTCTCTCTGGGAAGTTATTCAACTGCTTTCAGGACAAAAGAAGAATTTTTAGTGAACTTTTCTCCTCCTTCAGGAGGGAATAGGCTCTTGTTTTCTGTCACGATCAAGGGGAGAAAAAGAAACTACCAGTTTGTTGAGCACTGTTCCAGACACTGTTCCAGGCGCTTTACATGACCTTACCTGCAATGATCACAATCATCCTATTGGATAGACACCACTGTGCCCATTTTAGAGATGAAGAGATCAAGGCCCAAAGGCCATGTCACTTGCTCAGGGTAACAGAGAGCCATGATTTACACTGATGTGTCCGAGCTCTAATCACAGAACCTGGCCTCCTTCGAGGGACTTAGTACTCTGCACACAAAGTATTGGTCTTTGTACTGGACTTCTGTCTGAGGAGAAAAGCAATGTGGAGACTACAGGCTGTCGTGGGCTAAAGGACAGCCTATAGGGGATACCTGGAAGCGTGTGCTCCTGGAATTCACCTGTCACATACTTTCATTAAGGCCACTGTCTAAATTGCAACTGTGTAGCTTTTCTAAGAGTGAGAGTATTAGAATCTCCGCCCTGATTCTAAGCTAAGCAGAGCCTGTGAACCGTGCAGTCAGTGCCCCTCAGAGTGGAGTTAGCAGCTCTCCCCTCGGGGCGCCGTGGCTCAGTCCACCCGAGTCGGAGACCTCATCCACCTGTTCTGAGACTATTCACTTTTCAGGCTTTCCACACCAAATAGGAGGTAGTTTGGTGTCCCCAGATGCTCACACAAGGTCTGGCTCAGAAACTGCCAGATGGATGGATGGACAGATAGATGGATGGACAGATGGACAGGCAGATGGGTGGATGGATGATGGATGGATACAGGCGGGGGAAAGACAAGGGAAAACATTTACATCTGATACGGCGGTTTATTCCCTGTAGAAACCACAATCTTGTCCCTGCCAGGGGTTTCGCCAGACACTCCCAAGATCTGTGGGCATGTCTCGTGGGCATACCAGACCCCACCATTCTGCGATTCTAAACGCGCTGAACAAAACCTCAATGACTAACAACCACAGGCCAGGGAGCATGGCTGTCAGAGGACAGCCACTTCCCTGTTTCCTTGGTATCCAACAAACCCTTTGACACATAAACAGTTCCCACGGGTGCCCCAGTCAAGAGTCAATACGTCAATAGTTCAGCAAAGAGGCGGCAAAGGCCTTCCCTACACCACCTAGGTCCTTTCCGACCAATTCAGGGAGGAGGGGATGAACACGATTCTGACCGGAATGGGAAGGAGACTGGCTTGGGGATGTAGAAGGCCTGCAACTGAGTCATTCATTCATTCGTTCATTCACCCATCAAATATGCACTGCATACTTAACCAAGCGTCAGACCCTGTTTGGAGCCGTGGGGTACAGTGGTGAATCAAGAGACAAAAACGTCCCCCTCATGAAGCTTACAATTTATCTGGTAGAGAAATTAAAATAGACTTCAGATGGTGAGAAATTGGGGGGGGGCGGCAGTGGTGGTGGAAGAAGGCTGCAAAGGGAGTTAGGGAGCATCACCACGGAAGGCTTCTCTGACAAAGCACCCTGAAGAAGGCAAGGGGGCAAGGTGCTCATTCGGGGAGGGAGTCTGAGCAGCAAAGGAAAGGCCTCGCCACCAGCTTGCTGCTTCCTGATCTGAGCTGCAGGAGGAGGGGCTGGTCCTGAAAGTCCTCGAAGCTCTCACTGCACCCTCCACCCCCTGCTTCCTACCGGCCACCACAGCTGGACTGAACTGAGAACGTGCAGCTTGCAAATCACCGCACATAAGCGGTTCTTCTGCTCTGCCCATCTTCAGCTACTGGCAGCCTTCCCCAGCTTCTGCCACCTCCAGTCCATGCTGGCTTGGGGGCCCCAACTCTAAGTTTCCATAAGGACCTACACCTGACCCCCCGCCCCCACACAGTGTACCAAACTGCTGTCATTGTCTACTTGCTCCCCTAGACTGAACTCCCCAAGGGCTGTGCCCATGACTTACCGATGTCTCTATCCCCACTCCTAGCATGCTGCTTGGTCTATCACAGTCACCCACCAAATACGTGCTGATATGCCTAGTGTTGAACCCACGCTGAGGTCCTTGAGGGCAGGGCCCAGGTCTGATTCATGTTAGTAGCCCTGGGAGGTAGCAGAGTGCCTAGCACAACAGAAGCAATGCCAGGTATGCCCCACAAACTGGGGCCTGTGCGGGTGTTGGCATTTTATCCAGAAAGCCAAGTAAGTCATCCTCGGTCCCTGACCATGGAGGTACAGGGCCGGTCCAGATGTGGTTCTCTGGGGCTTAGGCCAGGACTCAGGGTTAGAAAAGCATCACATATGCTTATATATGCTGTGGGTTTTTCCTATTAGACTGCATTAATCGCTAACATGCCTTAACCTCATCTGTAAGCTTCTATGCCCAGAGATAATTTGGTGTTTGGGGCATGGTTTTTCTAAGCTAACCATTTTACAAATCAAAACCTAACGTGGAGTGTCCCTCAGAGCCATGGGAGGGTTCACATGGCAGCTGCTGCCGACAGGCCTGGAGTAGGGGTGGCTGGTGCTTCCCATCCCCCCCAACCCCCGTCTTGAATGCCAAGGTAATGAGGGCATAAGTTTGTCCCGGACGGCTTCCCATCTTTTCTTGTTGAGCTTGGGGTAGATCAAACTTCTTTCAAACAGAACCACAGAGATTGAGAAATAAGTAGATTCCACTCTCCCATTTGACATATGGAGAAAGTGGGGTCTAGAGATGAAAAGTAGCAAGAATCCTGCAAAAGAGACATGACTGTCTCCACTTTTCAGAGGAGTACTGAGGCACGAAACCTAGGAAAGCAACCCCTGGATCCAGAGCTAGTCGTGAGGCGACGGAACCATCCAGGTCTGCCAGACCCTGAGGGCAAACGTCGTCAATGCTACGCCCAACTGGTTCAAAGGTGATTTTCCCCAAGGCCCCAGGGGGAGATGCACTGGGGGAGGCCAGGGTCTCCTCTGCCCACCTCCATGGAGAAGCCCCGGGGGATGGGCCAGGGGGCTCCCCTGAGTGCAGCATTTCCCACAGACCCTGATAGGCAGCAATGGTGCTCGAACGTGCTCTAGAAAGCTTTGCACATTGGACATTCGGAGGGCTGAAATTTCTGCGTAGCATCACGTAGAAAGGAGCCTGGCAAAGAGCACTGTCCTCTTTGGAATTTAGCCTCAGAGGTTGTTTCAGGGCAAGATAACCTTAGAGCTAAACATAGAGCCCTGTGTTTATATGTTGTATATATGGCTATCCGGGAGTTGTGCATGTTAAAACGTGTGTATTTGCAAAGCTTCTCCAGCATGTGGTGTGTGCATGGCTGTGTGTACGTGTGCAGTAAGACGCTAGGGCGATGGAGGAGTAAGAAGGCTCTTCTGTTCCTCCGACCATCTTCCCTGCCTCCTTCCCTTCCTTCTTTCCAGAAACATAAAGGCACTATAATTTTTTCCTCCCTCAAAGACACAAACAAACATTCGGTCCGAATCTACCCCTCACTCCTCACCCCTGCAAGAGGAGGTCTCTGGCTGTAATCACAGTGGGTAGGAGGTGGTCGTGGGGGGGGTGGGGGCAAGCGGGGTAGCCTCTCCATTAAAGCAGATCTGAAGAAAGGCGGGTTGCCTTCAGGTGAAATGGAAATTAGGGTCAGGAATTTATATCGTTTTGTTTTGTTTTGTTTTGTTAAGACTCTATGTATTTGACAGAGAGAGAGGGAAGGAGAGGGAGAGAGCACACAAGCAGGGGTGAGGCAGGCAGGGGAGAAGCAGCAGGCTCCCCGGTGAGCAAGCAGCCCAATGTAGGACTCGATCCCAGCATCCTGGGATCCCGACCTGAGCCGAAGGCAGCCGCTTAACCGACTGAGCCACCCAGGCACCCAGGAAACTTATAGTCTTTCAGTTTATCCTGGCGAGGCTGTTTTTTGTGTTTTGAGAGCAGAACCATGAAAAAAACAAGACAGTGATTCTGGTGTCATCAAGATAAGCCTTCAAATCCATTTTCTCCCTTTTACAGGAGATGGAACTTTTATTACTAAAATTCTTAAGATTCGGGTTGATTGGTTGGTTTCCAACTGAAAACGAGGTAATTGAAATGCACGTCACCGAGTCACTGAGAGAACCGAATGCTAAGGTGTGAGCTTGCCCCGGTGCCTCGTCCACAGAAGGCACCAGAAACACGTCAGCACCTTTATCTCTTCAGCAGCTGTAGAGCACACGGTGCACAGAGTTGGTTTCAAAATTACCCCATATTTTTGTCTTGTTAAAAATGAAGGAATAGGAGAAAAATGAACACAGACCCACTCCTCCAAGCACCTTTGCAAAACACTGAAATTACATTTGTAAAATTGCTTCCAGACCTGGGTAAAATATAAAAAAAATGAAATAGGAAACTAAATATCTTCGCTAAATTAGCTTTCTAAAAGCAAAACCAAAGCAAAACAACAACAACCAATGAAGAATGGAGGGGGGAGCGATTCGTGAATAAAGAAAATCCCCGTGTGAGGCTCTCCTAGGTCGGGGCCCACCTTTCAGTTCTGTGTCCCAGGTAATGGGAAGCCCGGAGGCCTCCGGGCTTGGAAGGGATTGCGAGGGAAAACAAAACAAAACAAAACCCTTCTGCTAGTTTTTCCAAATCCTAATTATGTTTTTTAAATAAGTCAAAATCAAAATGTTCTTTCTGCAAACAGCTTATGTTCCCCTGAGCTACGTCTGACCTCTCAGCGCCTTCTTGCTCCTCATCAAAGGGGCCGAAAGCAGGAAGTGCCTTGGCACAGGGACCTCATTCAAGGGGAGAGGAGAGGCAGGGGACCGTATGTAACTCACAAAGAGAAACAGACCGGCCGCTGTTTGCGCAGCAGCGGGAGAGGCGCAGGGCACCCCGCCTGCACTGTCCCAGCGCCTCTAGGAAGTCAGAGCAGACATGGCCACGGGAAGGGCAACACGGGGTTTCAGATCATGGCCCCACCACTAGCTGAGGGACCCCCCAACACACTGCTTGGCCTCCCTGGGCCTTGGTCTCTGGATCCCAGCAGCGGGGACACACATTTCATGCCTCACCATGTTATTATGAGATCACGTGTGCTCATGGAGGCAGAATTATTCTGTCACACTTGAAATTACTCTAAGTCATCAGATAATGATAATTTTTAAAGCCTTTCCCTCAGTGGGGGATGGAGGAGGGCTGGCATGGCGAACACCACAAGGAATTTGATGACAGGGCTCGGATGTGAGCAATAGTGCTAGTGTCTGTGTAAATTCTGACAGTTCACTTGAAGTCTCTGAGCCTTACTTAGAAATCCTTTCCCACAAAAGAGATAATATTACTTATAACCTAGGGTGCCTGGAAGGGTCAACTGAGTTAAATGGATGTTCAGAAAACAGTGCTTGCTACCATAAAATGTGATACGAGTGTCTTCATCATTTTATAACTTCAAATGGGTGCACAATCCTTATCAAACAGCCATGATAAATATCAGTTATATTTGAAAAATGGGAAACGCCTAGAAAATAAAACAACTTCTACTGATGCCATGGCAGAGCTCAAAACAGAACCTCATTTTTCTAGCTAACTTCTCTTTCAAGGATTTCACAATGAAGTCTGTCCCTAACCATCCCAAGGGCTCTCTGCACAGAAGAGATTTAAGCTGGGGCTGGACGCTGCACTCCACTGGAATCAGAAGGAAGGTACTTACCACCAAATACAGCATAGTGTACATGGAGAAGGAGGCGTGGCCAGAGAAGAAGGACTTCCTGCAAGAGCAAGAGAGGGCCATGAAAGGGCCATATTCACATCCCTGACACATGCTTGCCTGTCTGTCTTCCCTCCCTGGACTGTGACCTTGAGAGCAGCACTATCTTGCTTGGTTTTGCGTCCTCGGTAATGCTTTGGATACACTGTCTAGAACCTAGCAGGCACCCACAGATGCATAAGTAAGCAAAAGGATGGATGGATGGATGGATGGATGGATGGATGGATGGACTTACCAATGTTCTACCACAATTGCTTATTTATCTATGTATCTAAATTATTTGACCCTGAGTTCCTTAGGAATGGGGACTATGCTTTATTCACCCCTTGAAACCAAAGCCCTTCACTGAGCTTGCACCTCACGCACTAGGTGCCTTAGTAAGTGTTCCCTGAGCTGCCTGCGTTGAAGGTATGCCCACTGTGGCCATGGCAGGTGGTAACTCACCTGGCCTCCTGGACTTTGCTGTCGTCACCTCTGCATTTGTAGTTTTGGATGTAGCCCTCGGAGCAGTTGATCTGGCTGAAATCAGGGTTGCAGACGCTCAAGAAGTGAGGACGCAGGCGCCCTATGGAGACTTTGGCAATGTCTGTGAAGGACTGGCTGATGGCACAGCCGAAGAGGAAGCAGCCCACCTGCTTATAGAGGGCCGCCACATAGGGGTTCTGAATCGTTGACCGGGACTTCTCCTTCAGGTAGTAGATGCGGTAGAACTCCCCAGTGATGATCTGAAAGGAAACCAACAGGGGAATTAGGCAGTATCGAGGCCTGTCATCAAAGCGAAGGTTGTAAAGGGTATTTAGTGACGTAAGAGAATGTTCAGTATATGACTGCAGGCTATAATCTAGAAAATCTCAACTTTCTGGACACGTGGGTGGCTCAGTTGATTAAGCGTCTGCCTTCGGCTCAGGTCATGATCTCAGGGTCCTGGGATGGGGTCCCACGTCGGGCTCCCTGCTCAGCGGGAAGCCTGCTTCTCCCTCTCCCTCTGCCCCTCCGCCTTCTTGTGTGCGTGCTCCCTTTCACTCTTAAATAAATAAAATCTTTTTTGAAAACAGAAAATCTTAATCTTCTGTTTGAGAAATATACAGATAGAAATATGATGAGAGGAAACATCAGAGTGCTAACATGGTCATTTTTCCCTATTTTAAAAAAGTCCCACATGGCCACATAGTACCTTTGTGACAACAAAAATGTACAATCAAATCTATTTATACTTAAATATATACATTAAATATAACTTATATGTATTTTTTTTAACAAAGAGACAAATAAAGACCCAGATGTAGAAAAAAAATTAGATGAACAATCAAGGACATGGTTAAGCGTGGCCAGGACGTCAGAGGATCTAAGCCAATCTCAGGACACTGGGCTCCGGAGTCGGGGATCACCAGCCTTGTGTCAACACTGAGCCATGGTGGGGGGTTTCTACAGGAAGGTGAATGCCCAAGACCATGTCTTGGGTTTGAGTCCCAGCTCTGACACCTGCCTGATGTCCCTCGGCCATGACAACCTCTCCAAGCTTCGTTTGGCTGCACGCCCTTGCCGAGTCGTGGCTTAAATCTGGTAACGTGGATGGGAAATGACCTGGGTCATACAAAGTGATTCTTTCGTTTTCCTTCTTAGAAGAATGTTATGATGAGAACACTGGCCTACAAACCAAGGACCTTTTAACACAATGCCCTTTGGTGTTTGCAAATTTCCAAGTCTGTGGGCATTGTCTCGCATCTCCTCAATCCTAAAGGACAGTCAGTGAGTCTCAGCTTTCATACCCTTCCTCCAACCCACTGTGTTTACTCCTAACACTTAGGGGAGGTTTCTTACTCCTGGGAAAAGAAGAGCCACCAGTTACTGATTACACACTGCATACCAGGTATCGCTCCCATATGCTTTATTTCATGACAATCCGGCCATGAGACAGGTGTGCCTGGAGCTCAGACGGAGGAAGCAGCTCCACCCACACTGCCTGGTTTTACATTAAGACCGGGGGTCCAGCTTACTCTCCGCAAGGCAAATGCCCGCGATGCCTACATGGCAGAGGACCCATCCCACTTTGGTCATGCCCAACCACACAGCCTGCTACTCTTGTCTTAACTCCACAGCGCAGCCCCGGCCACTTCCTGATCGCAACCACAGCCAGGAGACGGCAACAGTCAACTCATCACGCACCACAAAGCTCCTTTTACAGTTTCTCACAGGGCGGATGGTGAGCCACACTTGCCTTTCAGGGGGCACAGAGCATGTTCACGACCGCAACGGAAGCAATAGACGGACATATCCGGGCACTCCTTTTCAAAGTCCCCCGTTACTGTTTCACAGCGGGGGAAGGGGTCGAGGCGTGGGGTCTGATCCAAGTTCTCAAGGGCTCCTAAGTCTAGTGGGGGGATGGCCAGATGGAAGGGAGATGCCAGCTGGGCCCAGGGGCCAGCAGGTGTGGTAGCGAGAACAACCACTAGTTCTGCTAACGTTGGTACAGCGATCCTGTGTTTATAAATACTGGATTATTTCTAAGCGCTACACTTTGGTTCCCAGATCACACTGAGTGTCATTCTACGATAGAAAGAGATAGTCAAAGGCCAGTTGAGTGCACAGTCCTGGCTTAGCCATTCTCCGGGAGAGCACCTGATCTCGCAGATGTGGCTGAACGAGTGAATGAACGAAAGGACATAGGACCATAGCCTTCACAGTTGTTTTATTACAAAACTGGAACTATCCTCTAAATATTACCAAAAGTCCTTTGATAACACGTTGCAGAGATTAAAACCTGAGAAGCCTAGCACGTCAGAAATGAAAGGGTCCATTATACATGGAAGAAACTGAGGTCTAAATTAACTCGCAAGGAAAGATTGGACCCAGGTGTTCTAGCTCCCCACCCAGCATTCTTTCCTACCATTGCTGGTCTAATTCCCCTTTGAACCTGTTTATACTTTTACCCCGTGTAACCTTACAGGCTAACAAGTTCCAGATGTTCACTACCACCATCATGCTTTCTTCTTTATTTATAAATCATGCTCACATGACTTTGGATGCAGGGAGACGAACACTCAACTAGGAGGCAGTGGCCAGGGTTCAAGTCCCTATTCACTGAGTGAATCTGAGATAAGCCAGTGTCTCCATTTGCAAAATGAGGGCACATGACTCTGTAATTTATCACTTGATAATTGCAATGACATTTATTTTCAACTCTCCTGTGCTACCTCCACCACTAGCCTCCCAGCCAAGCAAAGGTAATAAGCAACAGCAGAGGAAAGTACTTCCTCGGAGACGATGCCACGGCCACGGCACAGAACCAAGGCCCCTTGCACAGTCCCTGCCCTTGGATGGTTCCTGAGCTCCTTGATGTGTCATGGCCACAAATTAAGAAACTCTAAACTGACTTGGCTTGAGCCTGGCTTCCTATACAATGCTGAAAAAGAACACGTGGCTTTTCATTGCAAATCAGCATCTTGCACATGAATTTACTAATTAACCTCAGACAAGTCACCTCTATGGCCACTTTAGGGAGAAAGGGTCTGATCACGACTCAAGGACTCCTTTCCGCGCTAACATTCCATCATTGTAAAGCTTCAGTTTCAGTGCCACAGGCTCGCGCACGGCAAACAGCCAGTTAAGATGCTTCCTCCTCTCACGGGAGGAGAAAGAGGTAAAGAAGGCGTTTCATGGCATCTCAAATTCCTAATCACAAAGCTATTAACAGCAGTAACCTTGTACATTTCTTTCGTACTTCACAGTTTCATCTGATCTGTGACTCTGTGAAGAACTTATACCCATTGTACAGCCGAGGATGGTAAGGCACTGAAGGACAAGCACTTAGTTGAAGGAGTTGAGGCGTCTAAGTGACAGAGCTAAAGTAAAGCCCAGATATGCTGACTCTTTTTTTTTTTTTAAGATTTTATTTATTTATTCGACAGAGATAGAGACAGCCAGCGAGAGAGGGAACACAAGCAGGGGGAGTGGGAGAGGAAGAAGCAGGCTCATAGCGGAGAAGCCTGATGTGGGGCTCGATCCCATAACGCCGGGATCACGCCCTGAGCCGAAGGCAGACGCTTAACCGCTGTGCCACCCAGGCGCCCCAGATATGCTGACTCTTAAGTTCAAAGACTCACAACAGACTATATCAACAGAATTTTGTTACAGATCTTCCTCGACTTACCACAGTATTACATCCTGATAAACACATCCTAAGTGGAAAATATCCTAAGTCAAAAATGCAGTGAATACACCTAACCTGAACACCGTAGCTCCGCCTAGCCTACCTTCAACACGCTCAGAGCACCCACATCAGCCTACAGTTGGGCACAAGCACAAAGTCTGTTTTACAATGAAGTGTAGAATAGCGCATGTCATTCCTTGGATACCGCACTGAAAGTGAAAAAGAGAATGGTTGCATGGGTACAGAAAGGCTGTTTGCCCTCGCGATCGCAGGGCTTGACTGGGAGCTGCGTCTCACTGCTGCTGCCCGGCGTCACGAGAAAGCACCGTACTGCGTTATCGTTCACCCATGAAAAAAAAATCAAAAGTCAAACCATCGTAAATTGGGGATCAGCTGTATCTCTATCGTTATTAACATCGATTTCCACTGCAGAACCCCAGTCGCATATTTTCAAGGACAGGGCCAGGCTGAAGCCATTTAGCAGACACATGACTCCAGGACCGCATGGCTTCTGGGGCAGCCCTGACAGATCTCACAGTTAATGAGCAACAAATTATGTATTTTCTCTATCCCCCAGCACAGAAGGGTCGGGGAGTCGACAACACAGCCATAAATCATCATTATGAACCAGCCGGACTTGGCTTCTTGTAATCCTAACCCTTAAAAGACCATTGAATGAGATGCGGGCTGCGAGGGACAGCCCGGATACCTCACCCCTGCAGAACAGGGGAAGGCTTAAATTGTTCTCTGACGCGTTACACACCTAACGTCGGAGTTCCAGATTTACTGCTTTCGGACCTTATTCATTACTCACGATGTTTTTATTCCTGGGTAATAAAATCTGCTCTTCCCTCCCCCTACGAAGGCCCGGCCCCGCCCCCAGCCCTCATTTCTACTTGGGTCAGCAAGGTTGCGATATGTAAATTTCACTGCCCACAAGAATGCCTTCCGTGTTGATCCCTTTCTGAAACAGCAGGCAACAGATTCTGGGGCGAATGGCAAGCTGCCAGGAAGCAGAGGAGAATTCTCCCCTACCTGCCTTTTAAAGCACTTGGCACAGAATCTGGAAACTAATAAAGTGGGAAAGCATTGCAATTAAGCTACGAGGGGACAGAAAGGGATCTTTCCTTGCCTGGGAACGGTAACAGTTTGTCCCCAACTCCAAGACAGCGCCTCCCTGCCTATCCTTTCTGGTGTCAGAGAGCTCCACTGCCCACATGTTCGCAAATATCAAAGTGTTCCACAGGGGAAATCTGGAGAACATCGACTTCGGAGCCAGAAAAAACTCAGTCTGAATCCCATCTCTTACCTTAGGCCAAGAGGCTCCACCTCTCTGGGCTTAGGTCTCCTCATCTATAAAAATAAGATGAATACCATCCACCTGGTGGGACTGCCAAGGGATGCAAGAAGGTGATATGTCAAATGCCCGGCACCCAGCGGAAGAGCCCTCCAAAAGTTAATTTTTTTCTCTTTCCCTTAGAGAAGAGGAAACAAAAAATTAACACATACTTGTAGAACATATCCTTCCTAAGATCCTTCCAAAAGCTCCTTGGAAAAGAACGTTCCAAATCGAAGTTTGGAAGTACCACCCCTCCAGAGTAGAACCAGAAAACATGTGTATGGATACATGGGTTTTGACCATTGTATCTATAGGATACCTTTCTCAGGAGAACAAAGCAGAGGACAGGTCTAAACCCCAGGCAGCAAGGGAAGGCCTACTGTACTGTTTATGTCATTTGTCACATTCCCCTCTATAAATGATCCCAAGAAAAGTGAAGACTTCTGCACAGTGTCCCAACAGTCCCTGAGAGACTGCTGAGTTTGAAGGACAAACTTCCCTATTTTCTGATCTGCTTGAATAATAATTATTTGCATAGCACCTTACAACTTACGAAGCATTTTCACATCCACTGCGTTATCGGCTTCTCACAACACCCTATGAATTACTAAATTATTGTCACCACTTTATAAGTGAGTATGGGGAAGACCAGAGGGGCCAGTGATTCAGCCTTGGTCAGAAATCCGGCGATGGCAGGGCTGGCACTCAAGCGTGGACTCTTCACGCCAGTCCCTGGGCCCTGTCCCACCGCACGAAGCCGGCTTTCCCTGCGAAGTCCTAGCAGGCAGCAGGATTGTGTTTCCAGGGAAACGGATGCTCCTAGCGCACCTGGTGAGGTCACGTACTCTTGTCAGGCACTTGCACACCTGAGGCCCTGCTAGCCATGGAACCCCGTGCTCTTCTTTCACATCTTAGTTATGCACATGAGTGCACTTCTGTCCATCCAGGACAGATTCATTCATTCAACGAACACTGGGTGATGGCTAGTAAAGAAGGGGAAATCATTTTTCTCAGTCCCAAAGCGAAAGGAAAAATGTATCTGGGTCCTGCTTCTAAGGATGGAGATGGACGTGTATCTCCTCGGACGCTGGATGCTCGATCTAGTACAACAAAGTGTGGGATCTTTAGTGACGAGAAAGAACAGACGAGAAATTTAGTCTTCGCTTCTTCTCCCGCTTTGTTTGTCTTCAGCCTCTTGGCAGGAGATCAGTGCCCTGCAGACTGGGAAAGGCAAGGAGAACAGAGCTCTGTGCAAGGCCACCAGTGGAGTTTCTGGGCCCTGTGGTAAGTCAAAACTCCAATATCTAGAATATAGACAGCAAAAGGCCAGAGAGAGGCCACAGAAGCTAGTTACGGCTGAAATCAGCAGTGGCTGCCCGAAGCCCACAAGCTTTATGCAGAAGGCAGTTTGAGACATGAAGCATCATTATTTTCCCAAAGGTCGGGGCCTCAGAGCCGCGGGTCTCCTAGATGACTAGCCCTGCCTGTCCGTGCAAGAGGCTCCTGATTGTGTTTTCTGTTGCACTGACTGCTGCCCATCTCTTACTCTTTTTTGACACCGAATTCCCTAAATTTCCTGAGTATCACACCACGGTGCTTTTCTTCCTATTTCTCAAACACCTTTCTCCTTCCAGTGGCTCCCCTTCAGGGTTCTACCAGATAAATCTAGATCTTCTTGGAGCTGCAGCCTTTCTGCTGATCTCTGCTGCTTCAACAGTCTGAATTATTACCTCTGTGAAGATGACCACCCAAAGGGCATCTCTCTCTCTTCCTCTCTCTCGCTCGCTCGTTTCAGCTTACCCCTTATTCCAGTCAGTCCTCTTCCAGTCTTCTGCCACATCTCCCAAGCAGCTATCACTGATGACATCAGCATACCAACCTATATGATCACACTCATTCCAACTTCCATCCCAAACCTCACTGCTCTTCCTCTCATCTCTGTTCAAGTCACCACCATACAGCTGCAAAGACATGACCCTGTAGACTCCTCGCCTCCTCATCCCACTGTCATCCAAACCTGGTCATCCTACTTCTGCAAACTGTCTCCCACCCAATCTCTTCCTCTCTCTTCCCCTTGCATTGCCCTCACCGTGGTTCAGGCCTCACCCTCACCCTGGCTGCAAAATTGACGAAGCTAGCTTCAAATACTTTCATCAATCTCTAGCCAATTCATTTGGGTAAAAACTCCTTGACATTCAAGGCATTTCACAATGTCGCTGTGCTCTGTTTCTACCTCATCTCTATCTACTCCCTGATACTCTCTCCAGGCGAACACGTTTCCTTTACATTTCCTGAAAATACTCCATTGTTTCGCTTCTCATCCCTAAAGCAATACCTTCTGCCTGGAAGGCCAGGCTCTCTGATGAAAGTCCCACCTGCCCTTCAAAGGAGAGCTCCAGTGTCAACTCGCGGACAGGGTTAGAGTTCTGGCTCTTCTTACTTAGGGGTCTTGGATGACTGAGCATTGTAACTCTTGGTTTCCTTATGTGTAAGAAGGGGACGATGCCAGTATCAAGAGCTCCAGGGCCATTGTGATAATTAAGTGGGACTAGTGCCCGATGTTCGATGACAATGGCAATGATGATGAAGTCTTCAGCAATGAAAATAACCTTCAGTGATTTTCCTCTGAATTCCCATAGCAGCACTTTATTTATACGTCACACCATTTACTGCCTTTGGCCTCTTTTGTCCTTAAAGCTCTCAGCTCTGGGGCCCACCACCAGCAGAGAGTGCTCTGGCTCCCTTCGTGTTCTCTGACCAAGTCCTCAGTCTCCCTGAGAGTTAGTGCAGTCAGCCTTCTCCTTGCCCTGCCTCCCCTTTAGACCATCGGCTCCTAGGGCAGTATCTGTGTCTTCTACACCAGCTGTAGGCTGAGGTCTCACAAAGCACCCACCTAGCAGGCTACTGCGTCTGCAAAAACCACTTCATACAAAACACTACTGCACACCGTCGGTCTTAGGATCTTAGGTGGTCATCTGCCCAGTGGTCTACCTGTCTTGCCTTCCTCCATACACTCAGCTCTCCAAGCAAGCCCAGAAACTATATGTTTTCATAGCTCGTGAAACAAAGAGCACTCCGCATAGCATCTAGCACAGAGTAGGCCTTCAATGAATGTCAGTTCAAACACTGGGCTTTGAAGCCAGAGAGACTTGGGTTGTAACTCCTGCTCCCTCATTCACTAAACAGAGAGTAACCTTGCACTAGCTGCTTCTCCCTTGTAAGCCTCGTACCCTTTTTGTGAGACAGGGTAAATAATCCCTACCTCATCTCACTGTTAAGATAAGGCATTAGCCCCCCCCCCCATTAGACAGCTTGTGAGTGTTATCAGATTCTCCACCCCATCCCCTAACATACAACGACTCACAGAATGGATTTCCCAGCCTCCAGAGCATTATCACTTAAAATGGATAAACTAAAAACCACTTTCACACTGGACACATTTTCCAAGTAGTCACTAACCCCTAAGAACTACATAGAGCTAAGGAAGGACTGCTGCAGCTCTCACTTCTTCCAGGGTCTGGATGTCTGCGTCTGTGTGTGTGTGTGTGTGTGTGTGTGTGTGTGTGTGTGTGTACAAACTAAATCTTAATCCCAATGCCTGTGTTTGCTAAATGGCACATAGATGCCCCCTTCCACCATCCCCTCAGGGAGAAGGAGGTCTCAGAAGAACTCTGTAGCCATCTGATCAGGGAACGGCGCAGCTGAAGGATTCATGTGGCCACTCTCTGTGGGTGGTCCTGGTAATTGCACAGATGTAGTGGATTGTAAACCGGGGGGACAGGGTCTCCTACCAAGGCACCACTGGGCCAGCCCGACTTCACTGTTTTCAGAGTTGAAAACTCGCCTAACCTTTAATGAGGAGGCAATCTTGGGGAACCTTGTTTTCTTGGCAGTGCTCTCTCAGATAAAGGGGGCTGGGGCTGGGGAGGAAGTAATGAAGTCCAGATGTGGGCACACTGAAGCCCGATCCTGAATAAACAAGTCTTGGAGGTATTAAGCTCTTCTTCTTGTCTTTCCAGCGAGAAATCTGCGTGTGCTACAGAGCGCGTTCCCATGTGCGTCATGGGCCATATTTAAGATTTTAGGGAAGCAGATGGGATACTGTTCCCTGCTGCATAGGTCCTCTCACATCTCCTGGCCTAACGCTTTTGATTTTCTGCCCAAAATGTATGGCTTGTGGTTTCTTACAAACACATATTGAGCACCAGTCCGTGCCTTGCACGAGCCATTCAAAATCAGAGCAGGCTGGTCCCTGTCCCTGCCGCCACTCACGGGGCAACCGAAAAATAAACGAGTAAACAGACAGGACAGTTCCACACAGTAACTGCAAAGTCAGAGGAGGGCCCAGGGAATCTCTGGGACCTTCGGAAGGTGGGGGAGGAGGCAACCAAGGAACGCTTCCTGGAGAGAGAGATGTCTGCCTGGGGTTTATATAGTGCCTACCATGGGCAAGAAGGAAAGCCTGGTCTCGGCCTTCTAGGAACCTACTATCTGGCTGGGAAGACAAGACCCGGACACAGATCACATTACCAGGACAGAAGTATGGAAGGTGCTATCTGTCTGTCTGAGAGGCAACCGGGGCAGACGTGTGTCACCGGGTCCCCAGCACCTGCTATCTCAGGGGTGTCTGAGAAGTAATCGTGGAAGGTAGGCAGGCAGGCTTCACAAGGCAGCAGTGATGCCATTACTTAGGGGGGAAAAAAAGGAAGGAAGGAAGGAAGGAAGGGAGGAAGGAAGGAAGAAAGAGAAGAAAAGAAAGAAAGAAAAAAAAGCCTTGCCTTTGAATCAGACGACCCCTGGTCTGGCCCTGCCACTAATTAGTTATGGGAAAGTCACTTAATATCCTTGATCCCCGGTCGCCTTAGCTGTAACAATCCACCTCCCAGGATCAGCACCAGGTGCAAATCGGGGCATGCGCACATCAAGTGCGCTTTGTTAACTGGAGGACGCTACGGAAACGAAAAGGATGCTCCTCGCTGATGACACGCACCATGTCACCCGATCTGACCTCCGGAAAAAGCCTAAGGAGTTGGTGAATGACTGTCACCAATTTACAGAAAAGGAAGGTACGGTTCTTTTCCAAGGGGGTCCGATGATGAATAAGCACAAATAAACGAGAGGCTGCCGCAGCGTGAGCTGCTGCTCCAGTGAGGAATAGTATTGCAGCAGTCACATGCAACAGGATCTCTGAGGAAAAGTCGAGTTTATATGGCGGGAGACGGGGAAGCACCCATGGCTCATCCACGCTGCAACTCCTAGGTATTAAGAATCTATATAATCCACTTTCAGCGTCTGACCAAGGCAAGCGCTGAGCCCATGTTTATTTGAAATGAATACTGAGCATTTTTTCCATATTAAAATCTTCACCCATAATACTCCGCACAGTGTAGTGTAAGGCAAACTAGGAGGAGGCTAGGTAGGGGGTGATACTTTACTGTTTTTGCTCCTAATCTCACTGCTGCTAGAGTCATTAAACCTTTACCAGGCAAGGATAGGAACCGCTGCTTTGTGGATTTGGAAAGAATTCCTATTAGGCTATAATTCCAGAATCTGAGATACATCTGAAAAAGAAGTCAAAACGACTAGATTTTTCCACATCTCCTGCCACAGAGAGGTGTCTGCTTTCTCTATAACCGCTGATGATCTCCATGTCCGCATCGCACTCTGAACTGCACCGACCCCCACCCCTTTGCTGTGGGACACTCAAACTGGAGCGAGGGCATCCACATCAGTCAAGGCTCCTCTTGTTGTTTTGAACAAACTCGAGGTCGGCAGGAGAAGGCCCGGGCAGCAAGCAGCAGGATGATTAGATTTCCAGCCCTGGGTCCCCCTCCACCCTCCCTGACTGTCATTCACGCCCTCTGATCAGAAGCAGATCCTGGATGGAGCCAGCCAGGCTCTATGACCAGTCATAATGGGAAAGTGGGAAATGTGTTGTTGTTGTTTAATTTAGGCTGTATATAGCTTTTCCAGAATTGAGTACACTAAAGTGAATTACTCATTTTTCCTCTGAGGTCTCTGCTTCTGCTTGTTTCCATGAGGACTCAAGTACTTAATGGCAGGTAAATGGGTAAGCAGACCTCATGATGAGCCCCCATCTCACACACGCCTCCAGCTGAAATGCAGGGGTAGCTGGATCTGGAGGCAAAGTCCCCTTGCAAAGAGCACTGGAATGAGAGTCAAGAGATCTGGGTTTTAGGGAATTAACTACATGGAAAGAGTGGGAGACAGGATGGGTCCCAAGGCCGAAGCTCCTTTCCTGATACTATTTTTATTAGACAGGAGGTTTTGGCAAAGTCACCTCACTACTTTTTGACCGTTGACTCATTTACAAAGAACACAGTTAACATTTCTTGAGCGTACTCTAGGTGCCAAGCACTGAGTTACTTGACATACGTCATCTCCATTTAACAGATGAGCCTACTGAGGCTCAGCGGGGTTAATTAACTTGCGACACATGCCACAGCAGGAGTTCAGATATGCAGAGCTTACACCTTTAACCCCCATGCTAAACGGAGACCTTTAAGATTACCTAGCTGTTGGGGCTTCTGCAAGAGTGAAATGTTTAAACACGGTTCCCAGGTTTCTAGGACGCATAATAGCACCTAACACAGGGCACCGATTCTTACGGAATTTTCTCGCCCGCTTCTTCTCCGCCCTCTGGAACTGTAGGAAAGCACTCTCCAAACCTATTTTGCTGACATCGTACGGGGTAAGGAAGCAATGCTCTCGCGCATCCTATAAGCGAGGCCGCGGCGTGCGACTGCCTGTTTCAAGGAAACCTGAGAGGGCAAGGGGCATTTTAATTAAAACACCAACATGACACGAGGAGAAAAGCAAGCCAAACTAAACTCCTTAAGGCAGATCTTTCTCAGAAATGCTAGCATTTCCAGAGGAAGAAGGGCCTGGCTTTGGCCAACAGCAGGGAAAGAGCTGCTGAGCAGGAGTTCTGCCCGAGCAAGGAAGCAGAGGCGAGAAGCACAGCCCTCAGAGAAGCTTCTTTCGCAGCCTGTGTCCATCTGACCTAGCACTGCAAAGTCCGTTCCCACGAATAATCGTGTTTGAGTCTCCGAGCGGTCCCCATGAGTGAATGCAAACCCAGATGAGGAAAACGAGGGCTGGAGAGAGCAGTGATTCGCCCGGTTCACAGAGCTCGGGTGGCACGGCCGTCCACTGTGCTGGGCCTGGGAGCCGCCCCACCAGGCAAGCCCATACTAACTGCATGCAGACAGAGCAAAGGGCACGTGACATCCCTGTCCCCGTGCTATTCTTATCTTAAGCACTCCTGGGTTATACTCTGCTTCCTAGAAGCACTCAATTCACTGGTCCTCCAAGCGTCAAAAACACCTGTTCAAACCTTAGTACGAGATACTGTACAATTATTTGCCTTCCTGACAAACTTCTTTTCCACGAAAAGCCATTCTTCCTAGAGAACTCAACCCCACACTGTCAATTTGAAGCAAATAGTAAAATTAGATTGTAGACCTCTCCGTTTCTGAACACAAAGATCCTCAGTCCACCTTTAAGAAACTACTAGAGTTGCCAAATGGACTGTTTTTATTTTAAAGGTTGGAAAGAATTCTACTAGTCCCCATCCCCCTTCCCAATTTCAAACTGTTGATTGTGTGCCTGGTTTACGATGTTATTAAAAAACAAAGAAGGGTCTCAAAGTTTACAACCAACCCCCAGAGTGAGGAAGTCAAAAGAAAAACTTCATGAAATGTGGTTCAGTACCATCAGCGGCTTGCATCTGACCCAGAATAGGCAAGAGTAGCCAACTGCCTATCCCTTGAGCAGTTAATATGGATAAGACAGCCACTCTCATTTTGAAATCAAGTCTGCAAAATGGAAAGGGAGCTATGAAATAAGCGAGGGAGAGGCCTGAGCCCCAATTTTTACTTGCTGTAGACTTTGAGCATATCATTTAACCCCTCTGAGCTTCTGGTTTTCCACTTGTATAATGGAGATATTAGCATTTAACTCACATGCAGTATTCTTAACCTTAGCTTCCTTCCTTCTTGGCTTCTAATCCAGGCCAAAGATAAGCTTCCAGGTTCTGGCTAATATAAACATGACTCAAGGATCTGAAAGAATTTATGACCTTGGTGGACATGACGCCCGTCCCTTATGCCTACATGGCTGGGGTTCAAGGGCAGAGAACAAACAGAAAATTCTGGAGGTGGAGCATGGACAGCTGTGAAAATGTAGGACTCACAAATTACAAGACTGGATTACCATTAGTTACTCTCCCCACCCCTACCCAAATGGGCACATCTAAAACAGGGTGGTGACTTTCCAAGTAACGCCCAGGTGGGCCATACCCCAATTTCCACAGGGCGACCATTGCTCAAAATAATCCTGGACTTGGTCCCAAAGTCCGTGGCACATTTTTGCGTCCTCAATGAGGACTTCATCCTTTAAGGAAAGATCTGTGTGTTTATGCTCGCACCTGGGTAACCTGTCCTGTAGCTGGGAGTTTGCAAAGTATTTCAATATTCATGACCTCTTTTCCTTTTCTTTGCAATACTATGAAGCAAGATGGTCATCCCTGGTTTTAAGGACGTACAGCTTGTCAGCGAGCGCCAGGTCTAGGACCTCAGTCTCTCGATTCCAAGTCCCATTTTATCTTCACTTTGCACCACCGCCTCTGGATGTGAGAAGTGAACGATATGCCAGAGAACCACCAGTGGCATGATTACTGTGACAGCAGCACAGCCACGGTGTGAAGAGAGCCCAGAAAATGCCTGTGACATCGGATGGCATCTCCCCCCTCTTCTGGGGCTCAGAGCTCAGACTCTGGACTAAGGGGCACCTTGGTTCAATTCCTAACTCTGCCACTCCAAGTGGACTTGGGCAAATTACATTTACTCTGCAGACCTCAGTTTCTTAATTTGTAGAAGAAAGATAAGAAGAGTATCTAGACTTCACCGGATGGTTCTGAGGATCATGCACGCACGGTATTTTAGAGGGGTGCATTGCATACTTTCATGACACTTTTAGTATAGATGTGCATATATATTATACTTCTGGTGTATATGCACATACATATATATTATTTGAAAATACTTTTTTTAATAAAGATTTTATTTATTTGTCAGAGAGAGCGAGAGAGAGAGCACAAGCTAGGGGAGGGGCAGGCGGAGGGAGAAGCAGGCTCCCTGCTGAGTAAGGAGTCCTATGTGGGGCTCGATCCCAGGACCCTAGGATCATGATCTGAGCCGAAGGCAGCCACTTAACTGACTGAGCCACCCAGGTTATCCCTGAAAATACTTTTAGTAATAGTATTAACCACATGAAATGAACAGTATTAAATGAAATTCTCCTCGATCTGCCAACTGCACTGGCTCGGATATTCTGAACTAGGATCCCGGGGCGGCGAGCCGGGCTGAACGCGGTGGCCAGGATGCTTACCGCGAGGATGGCGATGACGATGCCCACGGCGCAGAGGACGGCATCGTTTATCGTCTCACCGGTCTTCAGGGGATACTTGATGCTCTCGTCATTGCAGTAAAACCCTCGGTGGTACGGCTTGATGGTGCTTGTCTCAATGATGAGGAAGGGCAGGCCCGCTGCTCAAGATGGAACCACCACATGGACCAGAAAAAAAAGAAAGAGAGAAAGAGAAAGGGAAAACATCAATAAAAGGAGGCCAAAGAAGCACTGACCAGCAGCAAAGACCCCCCCCCCCCAAATAACAGCACTGACAGTGATAGTAATTTCTTGCATTTGCAGCGTGTGGGCCACAGAGAGCGCTCCGTACACGCATGCCCTTTCCTTCCTGATCGCCCCCAGCAGGAGCACAGTCTGACCCTCTTGTCTCGTGTAGGAGCGCCGCGGGAGGCAGTGGAAGAGCCGGGCAGGAGCTCTCCCCCTGCGCCACAACACCCTGCTAAAATTTAAGCCCAGCTGGTACTAACGACCAACAAAGCCTCAAGTCTAATGATGTCTTACTCTCCAAGTGCGTTGGTCGTCGCCATTCCCCTTGCAGAAGCTCATCCTAAGGCTCCGGCCCTTGGAGCAGGGAAGGCCTTGGTGTCACATAACCTGTGTCTGAATCTCAGATCCACCCCCTCCTAGCAATGTGACCTTCGGTTCTAATTCTGTCTTCCTGAGCCTCAGTTTCTTCACAAATGAGTTGTGGGGTCCAGGAGAGGAGAACGAAGCACATAGAACTTCTAGCATGGTGCCTGGCACATAGGAGCTGCTCAGCGGTGCCCTTTTCAACCTTTTTTCCAGTGAAGAGTCACCAACAAGACTAAGCCAGCTGAGTGGGGCCCTGCCGCCTGCAGCCCTGGAGCGGAGCCCAAGGGCATCTGGGAGCACCGGGCCGCCCTTGCAGCTGCTGCTGGTTTATCAGTGTTAGCTCAGATGCCGTTCTCTGAAAGGTCATGGCAAATGGATTCCATCACCTGCCAGGAAAAGTTCCTCCTAACACTGAAGCAAAAGGCGAAGGCCTACAGTATCTCCTGCCTGGTCACTGCGACGGCCTCCACGTCGGTCTCCTGGCCTTCACGGTCTCTCACACGTGCCTACCAGTTCATTTCCTGACCACGAGCACGTCACTGTCTTGCTTAAGTCTCTTCAATGGCTCCCCATTGCACAGGATGAGATAAAGTCCCTAAGTATGACCTCTGGGGTTCCCCGTGAACTGGACCTCCTCTCTCTTGACTCATGGTCTGCTGCCTTCCTGGACACGGCCTCCAAGGAAACAGTACACAGAGACTGTGTTTTGGTTCATACTCTTCTCTCAGATCGGAAGTCCTCTTCTTTCCCTACCACTCAAGCTCAACACCAAGCCGCCATGCCACTTTACAAAGGCAAAGGTGAGCCGCTAAATGTTAGGACTGGGGAAGACCAAGAAAAATTATCTTATTAACAGCCAGCACTGACGGAACAGCTAACACCAGCAATGCGGAAAGCACTTTATATCCATTTTTGTACTGGATCTTCCAACAACCTGAAGAGGTCATGTTAAATCGTCATTTAAGCACATGTCGCGTTCATCTTCAAGTGAGGAGAACGGAGACTAAGAATATTTAGCTCATTCTTGGGGCGCCTGGGTGGTACAGCGGTTAAGCGTCTGCCTTCGGCTCAGGGCGTGATCCCAGCGTTCTGGGATCGAGCCCCACATCAGGCTCCTCCGCTATGAGCCTGCTTCTTCCTCTCCCACTCCCCCTGCTTGTGTTCCCTCTCTCGCTGGCTGTCTCTATCTCTGTCAAATAAATAAATAAAATCTTAAAAAAAAAAAAAAAAAAAAGAATATTTAGCTCATTCAGAGTCTCTTAGTCTACCCCCGGATGCCCGAATCCCCTAACTGAACTTTGCAAATTGGTTTCATCCAACTGTGAATTTCACTAGCTGAAAAATCCCAAGATAAGCGGTTGTTCAAAAGATAAAATTCCATTTTCATGATTCTCAAAAAAGAATTAAATTCACGTCACGTTGCTCGCAGCCCCAGACCGCCTCTTAAAAAAAAAGGTACCATGAACTCCACAATTTTTCAATTACTTTGGTCCAGACCAGCAGCGATAAAAATGCTCACTTTCTAAAAAGTGTATTTATGTATCACTGTGCATACACACATGGATTTATTTGGTTTTATTCTTTGGATTTATTTGAATTCTACGGCTATTTATTTTGTGACCCCTAACTGCTTCCTGCTAGAACAACAATTTACTTTATCAAATTCATACTGGTGCTTTGAAAAGAAAGAAACAGCAACACACCACAGCATTGTGCCTGACCTTCTCAAAGTAAACACAGAGGGGCCCTGGAAGGCAGTTACCATTAGCTCTCGAGACTCTGTCTCCGCAAAGGAGTGAAGTGGGCAAGGGAAGGCAGTGGGTGAGCGTGGTGGCCTAGCAATGACAAGAGTAGTCAGCCTATCTTTGGGGGTGGGGGGCTGCAAGAGACAAAATATCATATGGGCCTCAACCACCTTCATTCTACTACTCAACATTTTGAAACGTGGCCAAGTTGGCTATGAAAAGTAGCCGAGAAGCCAGCAGTATGATATTAATAGTCCGCTTTTCAAGTTCCACACATCGTGATAAAACATTGAGCTCCACGTCTGAGCCCGGCCGCAGCCTCTGTGGTGCCTGGGAGCCAAAGCGTTGCTAATAAACTCAGGAAGGGAACAGACCCCGAGTGCCTTACATTTGTGCCACGTCTTAGGCCCCAGCTTCTATTTTTAATAGTGTTCACATGATAGGCCTGTAAAACATATGTTTCTAAGGACAATAAAACACATATAAAAGAGCTGTGGAGTTAGACAGAACTGGGTTAATGATCTCAACTCTGCTCCCGGCTACTTGAGCGAGTGACTTCCCATGTCCCCAACGCCCTCCTCATCTGTGCGATGGGAAGAACGGGCTCTAGTTCGGGGATTGCTCAGACGGTGTAGTACGCCGCTACTAATCCATGCATTTATTCTACCAAATTTATTCAGTCTTCACTATGTACACAAGTGCAAGGAATACAAAGATGGCACAACCCTGCCCTCAGGGAGCTTAGCGTCTAGTAGGGGAAGACGTAATGGAATGAAGTCAGCGTCGGAAGTCGCTTTAGTTGAAAGAAACCGAGCAACAGCACTGGGTAACGTGAGCACGGAGTCTGGCACACACTGTGGACACTCAATAGACGTTAAAAGGATGAAGTTGTGGGGGGGATAATCCCACAGAGAAGGCTAGTAAAGAAAATCTGTTTATTCCGTTCCTTTGCCCTCTCTTAACCTGGGAGCGATCCAAATCCTTTCTCTCATTCCTCTGCCTGAGGCTCGGGGAGTTTCCGGTTCTGATTATATGGAGGATGACCACAAACAGACAAGAAGTTGGATCTGAATGTGTTCTGTTTATTTTCTTGAAAGGCATGGAGATAGCATTTAGAAAACCCAATGGCTTTTTCTGTCTCCCCTACAAACTTGTGGTATGATTGGGGGGGGGGGGTTGCCAGTCAAGTCTTGACTTTGCTCCAGAAGAGAGTAACCTCAGATTCCCTTCAGTTGATGGGAAAAGCATAAACATTTTCTCAACGGGGCAGAGCTAGTCCTCAAGAGACGTAAGACCATGCCTTGCCTCTCCAGGACACAGGGAAGAGGCTGTTCTTTTCCACAGCAGGATCTCCATTTCCAGCACCGGCACCATCTTTATTACCAACCACTATAGTCCCCAGTCGTATCATTTCAAAAAAATTCCCAGTGCTAGCGCCTGGGAATCTAGAGGTAAATACATCATAGTACCTGCCCTCAACAGGCTCGTCGTATTTTAAGAAAATTACAAAAACAAGTGCACTACAATATTTCCAATGTGAGGACTGGCATATGTATAGAGTACAGGGAGGCCCAACAAGACTATTCCACCAGGAGGGGCTCCTGGGTAGCGCAGTCGTTGAGCGTCTGCCTTTGGCTCAGGGTGTGATCCTGGCGTTCCAGGATCGAGTCCCACGTCGGGCTCCTCCGCTGGGAGCCTGCTTCTTCCTCTCCCACTCCCCCTGCTTGTGTTCCCTCTCTCGCTGGCTGTCTCTCTGTCACATAAATAAATAAAATCTTAAAAAAAAAAAAAAGACTATTCCACCAGGAGCACCAAAGATGGCCCATAGAGGATGGGAGGCTTGAGGCAGCCCTTATGTGACTAGGAGGTCTTTGGGTCCAGGGACTCAATATACTCAAAAAATTCAATGTAGTTTAGGGATTTCAATAAGGCAGTCATCAAAAGTGATGGCCATTATGAGAATACGATTTTAAATTTGGCTACAGAGCTGGAAGAGACACACAAGTAGACAATGAAAGGAAGAAAGGGAAAGCTAGCACAGACACAACGAGAGTAGCTAACATTTACCAACCGACTATTATGTGCCCAGACTGTGCTGCAGAGCCCCACGTGAACATCTGCCGTTTCACAAACCTGGGTGCCACCGACTGGGCCACTGTGCTGAGGGAAGTCCCAACCTTCGAGTGGCCCAAGGGCTAATGGGAGAACAGTCATAACAACGAATACAGTCAGTCACCCGAAGATTCAAAGGGATTAAAGTGACTTGCCAGAGACACGAGGACTTTTGGGTGCTTTCGAAAGTCAGCGAGTCGCTTAAAACAGAGAAGGAAGCCTCTATGAGTATTGATAAATCAGTTACAGCTCACAAATTTCATGGCCTTTGAAGAAAAAGATGCCTTTATATGGAACACTCAAGGCAATAGCTTGGGCGATTATCCACCGAACATTTACCACGTACCACGCACGGGCTCAGTACCTAATTTAATCAACACTCTGAAGCCAATATCCTGGACTTTAGATTTATCTATAATGAAAGGTACATTACAAGCTTTTTGCAAAGCAAATCCAAACAGTGTGTGTGTGTGTGTGTGTGTGTGTGTGTGTGTGTGTACATACCATCTGGTGATTCTAGTCCCCAACTCAAAGTCCTTCTTCTTCTTTTAATCAAGGATCAATTAACTTCCTATACCTCCGGGACCTCTAGGGATGTGTAGGCTGCAGAGGCGGCGAAATACGAACTCACTGACAAACACTTAATGGGCAGAAAATCAAAGCATGAAGAAAGGCCCCTGTGTTGGGTTCGGGCCTTTGAAACTTCTTGGGCTTTGAAAAACTAACACTTGAGCAGGTTGGGTGGTTTGGGGGGTGGGGTGTAAAAAAACACAGGATAAGTTTCTGCGGCCCACCCATTGATAAAGTCATGTGGGAAGTGTTACCAAAGCGACCCAGCCCCAGAACCCTGCTCCCTTCAGCCCCAGCTTCACATTTGCACAAAATTAAACACACTCCTGCTCTCAAAGTGCTTTTTAGAAAGCCCGTGCTGTGTGTCAGGGAAAGAGTGGGGGTGGGAGACTGAATTAGAAATCTCCGCTCTTGGGGCGCCTGGGTGGCTCAGTCATTAAGCGTCTGCCTTCGGCCCAGGGCGTGATCCCGGGGTCCTGGGATCAAGTCCCACATCAGGCTCCTCCGCTGGGAGCCTGCTTCTTCCTCTCCCACTCCCCCTGCCTGTGTTCCCTCTCTCGCTGGCTGTCTCTATCTCTGTTGAATAAATAAATAAAATCTTAAAAAAAAAAGAAAAGAAAAGAAAAGAAAAGAAAAGAAAAGAAAAGAAAAGAAAAGA
>NW_024423564.1:58637348-58752141 GCF_017311325.1 Ursus maritimus | reverse complement strand
AAGTCCCACATCAGGCTCCAAAAGAAAAGAAAAGAAAAGAAAAGAAAAGAAAAGAAAAGAAAAGAAAAGAAAAGAAAAGAAAAGAAAAGAAAAGAAAAGAAAAGAAAAGAAAAGAAAAGAAAAGAAAAGAAAAGAAAAGAAAAGAAAAGAAAAGAAAAGAAAAGAAAAGAAAAGAAAAGAAAAGAAAAGAAAAGAAATCTCCACTCTTTGGCAGGACCCAACTTAGGGCATCAGGGAGGGGCTGCCCATGGCTCCTAGAGACCAAGGCCTTCCGGCGCCTTCCCCAGAGTTGTCCGGCTTTCTACTTCATCTGATCTGTAGTTACCTTAAAATAAGCAGAGTCCAGGATCTGTGAGAGTAATGATTAAACAAACACCTACCCACAGAAGAAGAGTGGGTACAGAATCCGTGTGTGGGTATCAAGCACAGAGTCAACGTTCCAGGCAGTTAGGAGAACTCCATGACAGTACTTTAGACATCTTACCTACGGTACACTCTACCGTTCTGCTCATTTTACAAATGACCGACTGAGGCTCAGAGTTTTAAGCCGCTCATCCACACTGCAAAGTTAGCAAGGGTGCCAATATGGAGCAGATGTTAGAAACACAGAAAGAAGGCATGGGGCTTCTGATTTCAAACCTGGAGTCCAGTTAGGAATTAATGTATCTGCACTTCTCCAATAGCTGTGAAAAGGTACATTATTATTTTCATGTGTCGCCAACAGAAAGCTGAGGCCAGAAGTTTTGTAACGTGGCCAGGGTTCCCACATGAGTCAGGTGGTCACTGGGATTTGAACCCAGGTCTGTCTGTCTTTTGGTTCGTGTTTTCTTACTCCATGACCTGACCCTCCCTTTCTTTATAAATGTATTCCCTGTTAAAATATGACCAACTGCTTTTTTTTTTTAATCACTTAAGGCCAGAATGGTCAACCCAACTACTACTTAGAGGTTCAAAATACAAATATTTATGTTGCTTGTAAGTGACAGGGTTTCTATTTAAAGTAATTAATTGCTACTGGTCTTAGAAGTGTGCAAACTTTCTTTGGTTTACGATATTTGTCCAGATTTTTATACTGGACACAATCCAGATGAGACAAAACTAAGTTTATTATGAAGGCGTTTCCCACCTTTGAAACGGGCTGCCATGAAAAACACTTGCTGTTGGCTGGTGTGAACAGGCAATATTCTGGGTCTAGGGGTTTTCTTTGACAAATGCTCATTCTTCAAAACTGGAAAGTCCAGTCCCTTTCTTCACAAAAAGAAGATTGTCGGAACCGAAAGCAACTCTGTGGCAGAAGTGAAGACATTAATGGCAGATCTAGTCCTGGTGCCTGGGTTTCCCAAGCCCAAGTCCAGGGCCTTCAGTGTTAATTCCACAAACATGCAGGGCAGTTTCTGAGTATGGGGCACGATTAGGTGCTGGGGACACACAATATCAAGATACCGAACTGTTTCTGAGTTTCGCAACTTTGGAAATTCTCAGGTTCCATGACAAAGGGACACCTGTCTTTAGTCTAATCATGGGTGTGAAAAAGAACTTTGGATGGCCTTTCTTATTGGAAAGTGCTTGAAGAGAAAACATTTTACTCTCCAAAATAATATGGGTCACCTTAAAACTCTTAGCTCTGTCTGTTTTTGACCTTTTCAGTTGGATTTTGAAAGGGTTGTCAGATCCACCAGGGACTAAAAAACAAACTCGCCAACAGTGCATGATTCACACCTTTCACGAAGAGAGCCCCAGCTTTCTTTTGTAGGCATGGTATTTCTAGTAATACACAACTACCAGAGCTAACAGGACATACAATTCCTCTACCCCAGGTCAAACTGGGTCACGTTCTTCCTCTTTTGACCCCTCTTTCAAATAAGGATGAGAGTAAATTTGCATTCATTGGGTGCCTACTACATGCCTGGAGCTCTGGATACATCAACTGATGTAATTCAAATCAATCCTCTAAAACAATTATTAGCATATAGCCAAAGAATTGAGTCACAGAGATTATATTTCACCACCGTTGGTAGGAGCAGTGTAACCAGGATCTATAATAGAATACTGAGACTCTTGAAGTTCATTCAGAGATGGGGCCAGTTAGCCTTTCCTGCTAAGTACACAGAGGAACTAGGTTCCTAATATGCAGATATTAGCAAAGCTACAAAACTCTGGGAAAGTGCATGCTGACCTTGAACAAGGATAAAAAGCAAGGCTCCTCCTTAGATGCTGAGATGGATTTATATAGATCCAGCTACTCTCTTGCCTCAGTCTCCCCAGATGACCCCAATGTGTTTATTTCCAATATGGCTGCCTAGAGCTAAGACATAGCAAGAATCCCATTGTGTGCATGGGGTTTAATAGCTCTTACATAAAGAATCACATTTAATCTTCCTAACAACCCCATGAAATAATGTCTTAACATCTAGATTAAAGTACCCCTGGCAAACTCCTGTATGTCTTTCAAGACTTAAATATCTCTTCTACAAAGGATTCGCTGAGCCACCTCAGCCACTCTGGTAGAGTGACTTTTTTCAATTCATCCATGAACTTCAGAGTCAGGCAGACAGGATTCTACATTCTACTTCTATCATCTGCCATGCTTACTGTATGACCCTGGGCAAGTCACTTTACCTCTCTGGGCTGCATCAATGTACAATAGGACTTTGTACAATAATTCCCAATGTACAGAGTTGATTGTGAGGACTGAGACGACACCGTTTATAAAAGATCCAACTGCCTGGCTCCTAAGTGTTAGCTCCTGCTCCTACATGTGACAGGAAGCCACGGAAAGCTTTTAAGCAGGTATAAGATGTGATCAGAGTTCAGTCAAAAGCTCACTCAAGCAGCTGGGGCCTGCCAACTCCTTCCCAAATGCAATCTGATCCCACGGGAAAAGCACGCTCATAAAATCCTCTAATCCCAGGGACTTCTTGGGATTGTATAAATAGAAGGGGCTTCGACAGTGGTTAGCAGGGCCTGGCACCCTGATGCAGAGAAGAAATATCGCGGCAGGAACCCTGCCATGCACTGCCAAAAGATCACACCAGGCTGAATGGGAGGTAAGTCTATATAAGGGTGAAAAAAATTCCCTTTTCGTTTTCTCAAAGAGTTAAACATACATTCGTCAGCATGCATGCTCCCACCCAAGCTAGGCTGCCCAGGTGTACACAAAGCACCGGGTTCACATGGCGGTAAGATAAACAACACGTGGACTGGCAGGACATCAGACACCTGGGAGGGCCAGAGTTCGAGATAGTCCAAAACCAAGACTGGAGCCAGATACAGTGCCCAAAATGAGGAGTTGCAGCATTACTGGAGAGGCCGTGAGGACCAAATCATGCTGGTGGGCCATCCAAGGCCACCAGGGCACCCACCAGGGCACCGAGCTGCGCATGGGCCAATCTAGGTCAAAGGTCACATGCTGGCAGCCCAGGGCCGAATCTGGCCTGCAGAGATATTCTGTTTGGCCACCCGTGGCTTCAATTTCTTAACATCGGTTGTTACCACTTCATGACAGTGGGTCTCACGCAACATCCAGATTTCCAGCTCTTGAACCAGCTCAAATGCTACGTGGCAATGTAAGCAGTGCTAACTGTGGCTGAATGTGGTCTCCGCCTTTCCTGCTGTCTCCCTGACATCCAGGCCGCAGGTCCGTCATCACTGTCCCTGAGCTTGAATTGTCGATTTTCCTACGCCTGGTCTGTGTCAGTTATTTACGTTACCCACCCGGCCGCTGTAGACATTCTACTTTTTCCAGCACTGCTCTAGAAAATATGGAAGTCCTTGAATGAACCCATAAAAACAGAAATAACGAACTCTTGGTTCAATCATGCCCTTCGTGGTAGGTAACGGCCTCATGAGACGTGCGTATGTGTAGCAGTGTATGCGTGAGTTTATTTAACTGTTTTAACCTTAAGCCTATCTGTGTTCAACTATAAATCCAGTATGCTTTATCCATCATACTCTAGCATTGTCATTACTCCTTTTTCTGTAAGTCCCCTACACTAGTGGGTAGTCTCTTCAGAAAAGGGGCCATATTTTACTCATCTCTGTATGCCCAGCACAAAAAGTAACTCCTAGTACTGAGTGGGGGCTTCACAAATGGATATTGGATAACCGTATATAGGAAACAAACTAAAATCCAGACGACGTGGCTCTGCCCCAAATACAGCCTATGGCTTCTAGATCCTTTTCCCCCCACCTTTCTGTGTTTTCATCGGAACTCTTTCACGTCTCAACCCCTGTTTCTCTAACGCGATCCCCCAAAACGACACGGCGCCACGCGTCCTCATGACGAGCAGACGCATCCATGAGGAATTACTTACGGGGCACCTAACCAGCTCCAAGTCTCAGACGGGCGGCGGTTGGGCTGGACGACCGCTGAGACCCTGAATTTTCAGTCCCCCAGTCTTTTTCATGCGGTGCAACTACCAGGAGATACTCTGTGGGGCACCCGGGTAAGCTGGGCAGCCTGCCGCTCAGGGACTCGGCGGCTCACTCCACCCTGCCCCGCTGTCCCGACGACCTAGAGATCCATTTCGGCACACCCTTGACCCACTTCCCGTGATCCTCCGGGGAACTGCTGCCCAGGAGAAAGCTCCCAGTCAGAGGAAGAGCACAATCTCAAGACAGCAACTCGGATCTGGGTCTGAAAACCAGTGTTGCCACTTCAAATCTATGCAACCGTCCGCAAGGGGCTTCACTTCTCAGAGCCCCCGCGGTAAAAAGAGGATAATACCCACTTTGAAGAGCTGTGAGCATGACCCATCACCGGGCAGGGATTTAACGGACGCGAGTTCTCTGCCCTCTTGGCCTGAAAATCTACTCTCCAGCTGTTTACGTGATGCCAGTCAGGCGGCGTGACTGGTTTCCTCCACTTTCCTCACGAAGGTGCCCAGACTAACCTGGACGAGGCTGTGTCGGCTCTGACAAGGACTGTCACTCCAGTCAGGCGAAGCTGGAGCCATTCCAGTGTGCCAGGGACAGACAACCCTCGCGCCAGGAGCACACTCCCACTCTGGGCCTGTCAACGTTCCCTTTGTAGAACCCAGAAACCTTCTTCCACTCTGACAGCTGCCACCTGCACAAGTAACTCAGGGATGCAATTCTGTAACAGAATACAGGCCCTGAAAGCTGGAAAGTTTGAAGTCCAAAATAATCCCTTTGACCTTCTGCCTAAACGCTCACTAATCACTTTTTAATTTGTCGTTTATTTCCTCTCTCGGTGCTGCGCTCACAGGCTACGTTTTCGTTTCAGAAGTATCCGGAGAGTGAATGGCATTACAGAACACCTGATTAAAGTACAAGTCGAACTTCTCTCCCCCACATCTGAGGCTTGGGGTACGCCCCACCAAGATTTCCAGAATGCACTGGGTGGCAAGAAAGTGAAGGAGAAAAAGGCTGCTTTGAAGCACAGCCCTCACAGGGAGAATTATGGGCTATAGGAATTAATAGGATGTGGTCCCTGCCGTCTAAGAATGCAGACTCTGGGGACAGCTACCCATGATGCAGCGGGACAGGACCGTCCAGGGAGGCCTTTCTAAAATGCCCAGGGAGCACAGAGGATGAGCGCATGACTGGGCCGCCAGCAGGGATGTAATACCAGTTTACTGACTAACCCAGTAAATGCATTTCAAAGATTCCTTGCTGCCATTTGAATGCCAACAACGGAATAAAGGCTATACAAAAAATTTTTTTAAATAAAAGTAATTTAAAAAAAATCCAGAACTGGAAAGATCCCCCCCAAAACAGTTAATAAAACTGCTGTGGTAACCCACCCTCAGCCCCTACCCAACTTTTAACCCTGAGGAAAAATGAGAAAAGGAGTTTGAGGGAGCCCATCTAATTCCTAAAACACAAATGCTGAAAAGATGCTAAAAAGGGAGCACTGGCAGCTAAAAATGTTGCTCCCTCCAGAAGAACTGTCTTACTTGGAGACAAAGGATTCTCGTTAATCATCACCAGGGTTACTATAAACTGAAATAAGTTGAATCCAAATAGATATACGAGGGTCACTCAACGTTGTGTGTTTATCCTAGTGAATTAGGCAACCTTTCACCTACTGGACAGCAAAGTCTCAAGCGGTCAGAGCCGGGTCAGCTCGCCAATGTCTTGGAGAAGAAAACGATTTCCACACTAGCTTCTGATTCAGGGAAGAGAGGCCTGCTATCAGTAAGAAGACAGCACAAGTGAGTTTGGGAGTATTAGTTCAGTTTCTTTTGGCAAGGAGACCTCAAAGAACAAATCCCAACGCACACTAACTGACAGTCCTAATGACCCGTATTCATCAGTGTTAGTTAGTGAGGCTAACTAACTATACAACTCACACTTCTGCTCTCTCAGGCTCTGTGTCTTCATGTGCAAAATGAAAGGGGTGGTTTTATCAGGTGTCTTAGGGACATTTCTAACGCAGGAGTTTCCGTCTTTAGCCTCGGTGCTTTATAAACAAACCGCAGGCTTCCTTCCCAGGGCAACCTTACGGGACAGACAGATGGGCATTGCCACCTGCCCGCTAGCCCCACTGGGGTAACTGAGGGGCGCACCATGTTCTTTTTAAGTCCGGGAAGAGAGACTGGCCAAGCAGTGCCCTTCAGAATTCAGAGGTGCTCATTTAGAAAAGAACAGCTCCAGCAACATCCCCGAATCTGCAGACCTTCGGATACGAACTGAATGAACGATTGGCAGCTCCTGGCTCTGTCAAAGAAGGAGGTTCACAGCAAAAACGCCGTGTGGGTTGCAGGCAGGTGGGAATTAGCATCAGCTACCGCAGCACACAGGGTACTCTTCTAGGCGCTTTATAGAGGGGCCTCTACTATTCCTCCCGGTCAGCCTTTCCAGCTAAGCAGGACAAGCTAGGTGTTGCAAAGGCCCGGACTGAAGATCAGAAGCAAGGTCGCGGAGCAGGCAGAGCAGAAATGCTACAGGGCCGGGCTGGCTCTCCACAGTTCCAGGCAGCCAGTGCTTTCCCTTTCTGTAGGTGCTTCTCCCCAGACCAAGAAGGGGTGCCTCTGGCAAACTGGCTGGCTCCCCATAGTCAGAAACCCCTGTGCTCCCGGGGCCACCCTCAGCTGCTCTGGCAGCCCTCCCCTCCCCTCCCACCACGATGGGGATAACAAAATGTGGGCATTCAGATACAGGAGAACGGACTGCAGTAAAAAAACAAAAAAAAACCAAAAAAAAAAACCCTAGGTGGTTTGCTATAGGAACCCTATTGTTCCAGAGGGAAGTTCTTTTGCCAAAGCTCTCCAGGAAGCCATGCTCCGTGATGCATTTTTCAGCTGTTGAGAGAAAAGGGTAGTTCCTGGGATGTTTCTTCAATGGTACTGGAAGCCAGGCCCTTAATCCTTGCAAAGCAGCAAGGAGCCAGCTTCCCTCAGAGGGACAGAATGTCTAGAGTCCTTCTTCCAAATAAAAACAGAAAAACTCCTCAACTTCGCCCTTACAACCTCTCAAAATGTGTGAATCAGGCAGAGAGGGAGAAGAAGGTAGCAAAGCTCAAAGTGGGGGGCGGGGGTTCAGGCCTTCTCTGCATCCCTCCTCCCCTCGTGGCCCTGCCCACCTGACCTCTCTATAGCAGTAAATTACAAAGCCCCCACTGTTCTCTCTGCCCATCCTCCCCACATCCTCCCTACCCACCCACCCCCACACATACATTTTTTTTAAGGGCGAAATGCCAAATAACATTATTCCCCTTCACCATGGTATTGCCATGAGAGCTGCCTGGTATGTTTGCCTGAAAATTGGAAGGTTTTCATGGAAATCTCGGCCTCCACTACAGCTCTCCCTTTGTGGAAATGGACTTGGAAAGAAATGGAAGGCCCCTAACTGGAACCTAATTGGGCAGACAAGAGCAGAGAGCAGGGCCCCTGGGATTGCTCGGAGGCCGGAGGAGTACCTGACTGTGCCTTTGGCTGCCTGGAACGGGCCCCTCCTGCAGCCGCTCGCCCCTGTGCACAATGTGGCTCTGTAATGGGCTGCCTCACCTCAGAGGACCAGAGGACGGACCCTAGTATGGAACTGCGGGGGGCGGGGGAGTGCTTGCCACGCATGTATTACCCACGGGTGCAAACAGGTATCCCCAGCGCAGTGAGGTCAAGGGCTGAAAACTGTTTCAGAGCCCCCCTGAATCCACCGAGCTCCAAGAAGAAAAATCAAAAATCAGTTTCTGGGTTTGGTCAGGTTTGGTGACTGGAAGGAGCAGACCTCGCATGAGTCCCTCCCTTCTCTGCTGTGGCAGTGTGACCCCGGACCAGTGAATTCTCAGGACTTCCTCGTCCTGAGATGGCAAAACAGGTCAGGCCGCGTGGAAGAGCTACGGTGAGGATTTCCAGAGCTGGGGTGGGGGTGGGGGGTGGCCCCCAGCTGGGCAGCGCACGGAGCGCACGCACTGGGGTTCTGAGCACGAGGGGAGGGGACAGGCTGCCGGGCGCAGGACCGGATCCGTGAAAAGTCACCTCTCCTAGCCTGCTCCCTGTACCGCTGAGAGCAAAACTGTGGATGTGGGCCCCGGCTTGTCCATCAAGATGACAGAATGGGTCTCGGGGAATTCATTATTCAACAAACCGGCCCTTCACAAATCCCATCCAAAGGAATGGTTTGATGCCTTTCAGTACACTGACCATACAAAATACTGAAAGACCAGCACACTTCAAAAGCCTCACAAAAACCCAGGCCTGGGTTTGGCAGGAGTTCCTCAGCCACTGGGTTTTTCTGTGTGTGGTTTATAATAACATGCAAGCCTGATGCCAACTCCTAATCTATTAAGGGACTGCCAATTAGCAGGGGGCTTAGAGCTGCAGGTTGGAGAACTGGGGAACAGGTCTAATTAGGGTTCCGAATCATTGCTATCACCCCCTCTCAATCTGACACCAGGTACACTGGCCTATTGTTCTGCCTGTAACCTTTCTCAATTTCTCAGCACGCTTTGTTGGTTTCAAGGTTCCAGGCCTGAAAGCCAGTGCTGATTTTCACGTCTGTCTTTAAGGGTAAAATTGAGCATGGAACAAGGTTCTTCTCTGGATAGTGACTTTCAGATTTGGCCAATCATCAAAATCATCAGGGGCACTCATTAAAAAACACATTCCGGGCACTACCCAGACCTGATTAATAGCTCAATCAGAATCCCCAGGACAAGGGCCTGAGAAGTCTCCATTTTCACAAGCCTTTGAAATGATTCTATTCCCAGGTGATTTGGGAGCCACTGCTCTAAAAAGTAAAAACGATTTCATTTTTGAAGTCAAGGGCTTTAAAAAACATGGATGCATAATATACATAAAATGAAACTTATATGTACATCCAGCAAATCAACACCATTTTAAGCCACAGTGAATATCAAATGTTTGGGGCGCCTGGGCTCAGTCGGTTAAGTGTCTGCCTTCAGCTCAGGTCATGATCCCAGGGTCCTGGGATCGAGCCCCACATCGGTCTCCCTGCTCGGTGGGGAGCCCGCTTCTCGCTCTCCCTCTGCCTGCTGCTCCCCCTGCTTGTGCTCTCTCTCTTTCTGTCAAATAAATAAAACCTTTAAAAATACATATCAAATGTTTGCCATTGTACCTATCGTATGCTGGAGACAGGAAATACTGAGACGAATAAAACAGGGTTCCTGCCCTCAGAAGAGCTCCCTGTCTAGGAATGCAGCAACATCCCAGCAGAAGAGCCAGTCTTTCTAACCTAGGGATCCCCAGAGACTTCAAACCTACAGCTCTTCCCTCCTCCTTTCTCTTCTGCCTCATGGTGGACTTTGCTTTCCAGTATCTTTGCCAAGACGGCACCAAAAAGGAAACAGAATGATTTCAGACACCCAACTTCAGAGGCCTATCTTAGAAGGGGAGAAAAAGCCGGAGAAACATATGGCTTCAAGATACAGGAGAAAATATGGGCCTTAGGACTGCCTAGACTGAAGACAGACACAGAGTGGGTCCCTGTGCAGCAGACAAAGCCTGGGGCTGGGTTTTGGAGCCCAAGCCTGGATAACTTTCTCCACTGAAAGTCCCTGTTCTTCTCTGAGCCTCCTTATCTAGAGAAGAGAGGAAACGGGACTATTTGGTCATATCCTAAAGCAGTGTAGCGTGAGCCTTCCCTGGGGCCTTCATCAAAGTTCACTGCTGAGTTTCAAAGGGAGATGTACAAACTCGAAGAACCAGAGCTCTCCAGAACACTCTCGCAAGAAAAGTGGGCCTAAATGATCTCTTGCCGGCTCTAAAATTATGTTTCACGTATACGGTTTTCAAACAAGACTCGTTTCTTAGCCGGCAGTAACAGTGTTTTCTATTTACCCTCTGCTGGATATACAGCAGAGACTCAACATAAAAATGTGTCTAGGGTTGAGAGTGGCGTGGTCAGGCTGTTTCACAAAGATGACTCTGGCAGCCATGTGGAGGACAGGCTGGAGCACAGAGCCCTGAGAACTCGAGCTCCCTGCTAACTGAGGTGTGACCAACCACCTTCCCGAGGAAAAGCCTTCTGCATTTTGTAGACACACCCCCATCAACCCTGAATAAGACGTATTAAGGCCTCCCACAGCCCTGACGCCACGCTAGGTCCTGGCCAGCACAACTCAAACAAACAGTGCCTGCTCTCCAGGAGAGTCTGGGGCTATTTCCCTTCTTGCTTTAAACACCTCTCTGAACCCGACCGCTGCAGCCCCCCTGTTCAGACTCTCGGCTTATCTTAATACACAGCGCTGTTCGGGAACACGCCTCATGTAGATGAGAAGCAAACGGCTCAAGAGGGCAGCCCATCTGTTGGCCGCGGAAGTACAACAGCCTGGTGTAGCTCTAAGCACGTGGATTTGGGAGTCAGACACACCTGGGTCTCATCTCCCCCTTCACCACGTCCGTTCAGCTCACGGTGATGTGAGAGGAATGCGATCCTAGGAGCAAAGACGTTAGGACGATGCCTGGCACCCAGAAATGCTCGGTACTGTTACTATGACGACGACGATGGGATGGTGTGTCTTCTCCAGCAAGGACAGAGACAGGTGTTATCTTGGCCCACAAAGAAACCCATTGTTTACTTCATGCACCGTTACTGAATAGGTACCATGAAGGTCACCAAGGCTTTGGCTTTTTTATGAGACATGAGTGAGTGACACTGATTATCAGAAAAAACACAGGCTTGGGGGTCGACTCGATTTCCATTTGAAGTTTGGCTCTGCCACCCCTTTTTACTCCTATGACATGGGGCAAGCTGCGAGGGTCTTTAAGGCCATCTGCAGAAGGGAGCTAGCCAAGCCCACCTTGAGGGGTTTCTGTGAAACAGAGAGACACAGCACGATATATACAGTGCCCTCAATTCATGGGAGTGGCTCTTGTCACTCACGGTCTTCCCTACAAAAGATGTCAGCATGAAGAAAGGTGATGAGGGTAGCCCTTTGCCCCATGTGGGAGCTCTGCACTTCCTTTAAAGCAGCCAAGGGCAACAATATGTGTAGAGTTCTCTAAAATACCAGTGTCTTCTCAATGTTTGATTATATCCAGCTAAAGGAAAAGAGTGGGGATTTTCTTAGCATTTCGTGCTGGTCTGAATGGAATGTCCCTCGGGACTTCCTTGGACCTTCACTTCATATTGATAGTCTCCATCTCTATGGAGACGATTTGTTCACTTTCTCTTCATTCGCTTCTTTCCAATAAATATTTATTACGCGCCCACAATGAACAAAGGACAGACGTGAGAGCAACTGGGGATATATGCAGTGATTATAGGTCAAACCCTTTTTTAAAATTCCTGTGGGGAAGTTAAGAAAAAGCACAGGGGTCTGTCCGAGTGCACTCGGTGAAAAAGAGACACAGGTTTCCACGTGCTGCACAACCCCAGAGGTCACTACTTCCAGGCCTCAGTTTCAGCCAGGACTGAAACTCAGGGCCATTTCCACTCCTGCTTCGTGGAGAAGGCTGAGCAGGCCCCATGCAACCGCCTCTGCTCCAGCTTCAACAGGGCCTCGGACTTCTTGTGAACATCACACCCTAAGCACCACGGCCCGGCTGACTATGTCACCTGGGTATTGTTATACTGGTTCTAGCCTTCCCTGGGGCCTACTGGTGTGTATGCGACATTCACACCAAACTTGTCTCACGGAATTAGTAATAAGGAAACAGCAACACCCAAAGTGTGGGACATACTACGAAATAATTGGCCAGAACCCTTTGATAAACTCAATGTTATATTTATATAAAAGATGAGAATCCGTCGCAGATAAAGGAGACAGAAGAGATAATATCAAATATGGTGAGTGAAACTTGATTAGATCCTGGATCCAAAAAAATCTATAAAAGAGATATTGGCACAATTGTACAATTTTGAGTATGAACCATATATGGGATATTATTGAATACATGTTACTTTGGTTGTAAAAAAATGTGTGGGGGTTGTAGTTAGCACACACGCGTGTGTACACAGAGCTTGCCACAGTCGTGTGGGAGAAGAACAAAAAACTAAAGGGAATCTACATAAAAGCTAAGGAAACAAGATGAAAACTCATGAGCCATATGCAATATTGCTTGGTTTTACTGTGAAATGTGATCCAGCTGCCAGGGAATCACTGGGGGGCCCCAGAGCGTATAGGGAGCTGTGCTCCCCGGTACTTCAAATACGAATGGGACGACCTGTGCAACAGGCTTAACAAACACTTTAGAACAATGAAAAGGTTTAACAAAGCATAGTGTACTGTACTTCATTTTTAAATAACATGATTACACAGGTTTCAACTGGTCAAACGGTTAAATTTAGCAATTAATAACCATCATCAAACATTGTCTCACACTAATCAAATTCAGATCAAGGAAGTAATTTTTTTTCCTTTGTTCATGGGATTTTCGATTCCTGGGTAGAAAACAGGATGTGATGAGAATGCACATTTCAGAGTCACAGAAGCCTAAATCCAAAGCTCATGCTACCTGACTTGGGCCTCATTTTCCTTGCATATAAATGCAAAAAAAAATTCATAGTTGAAGTTCGAGCCCAAGGACCTCAGGGTGTGACCTGATTTGGAGATGGGGTCTTCACAGAGGTAATTAAGTTACAGTGATGTCCTTAGGGTAGACCCTATCCAGCATGACAAGTGACCTACTACAATGGGGATATCTGGACTAGAGACGCCCGCACAGGGCATACGGAGAGGACGCCATATTCACACGAAGACCGCCGCATACGGAGAGGACGCCATATTCACACGAAGACCGCCATCGTCAGCCAAGAAGCCAGACACCAAGCCAGACATGGAACACCTCTTCCCTCACGACCTTCAGAAGAAACCACCTTGCATCACTTTGACCTTGGACTTGTAGCCACTAGAGCTGTAAGAGAATGATTTCTGCCGTTTCGGCCACTCAGTTTGTGGCACTTGGTCACAGCCACTCTAGCAAGCAGGGGCAACGGTACCTACCCAGAGAGTTTTAATTTGGGGGAGCAAGGCAAGGAAAGCAAAAGGGAATGAAGAGAAATCTATGTGATTAAAGGGTAATCCTTAATTCTGGGTGACTGTAAAGAGAAAGAACTTTAATTATGGCAATTAGTAGCAACACAGAAAATCGTATGAATGTGTATGTATGTATTTATACCTGAATAAGGGAAAGAAAATCAGTAACAATGACTAAAAGGAAATGCGCCAAATGGTAATAACATTTGGGTTAGGTCATAGATTATGGGTGATTTTCTCCCTTTTCCCAAATTTTGGGTAGTTTAAAACATCAGTGATAAAAAAACAAAGTCACAGATTTAGGGGGAAAAAAGGGGCTAAAAAGTTTATGCTAGTGTCAAAATACTTGGGTTTTTCTATTTTTTCAATCTTTACTGAACAACTTACATATAGTAGGCCCCGAGTTAGGCACGAGGAATATGGAAGTAAAAAGAGAGCATCCCTGCCTCAGATTTCACTGTCAGGGCTCTACGTAAACCAATATTTATCCTTTGCACCTCTCCAAATACGTATAGGAATGCAGTAGTCCTTCAAATTTCAATCTCCCGTGCAAAATGCTCTAATTCAAAGAGGGAAAGAAAAGTTGCCTGTGTGGTCCAGACATCTATAAACACACCAGAAACTTTTCTAAATGTCCTTATTCAATAAACCAATCAGCTATTATCTTCTCTGATTAAATCCAGTTGTCAAAAACACCACCTGTGAGTGCGAATCAAAGCGGGAGACTAGCCGTCCCTGCATCTCATGCCAACATTTAACTGATGTTAGGGTAACCTAACCTGTCTGCAGATTCAAGGCCCTGGCACCTCTGAATTCCAATGTGCTTGCAGTTGCTGGTGGAGCATGTCTGCAAAACTACTACAACAGCAGTTAACAGCCACATAAGCAATGCCAGGAGGCAGAGGCTGGATAAGCTTAGATCTTGACTCTCAAAAGCCACTCAGCAATGGCTACATTATTGATGCACATGGCGTGCATTTAAGATCACTCATCTATGACAAACTGTCCCTTCTTGCTCACAGCTCGGAGTCCCATCTGTTCCAGAAAACTCAAGTTTTCCAAACCTGTGACCCAGAGTCACCACACCTCTTCTAGGTGACAGTCCCAGTTGACCCAGGCCCTCCCAGGATCAGTCCTGTGGTCAGTGGTTCTGCCAAACCCACTCATTTCCTTTTGTTGTTCCCATTGTTCTATTTCAACCCCCACCCCCTCCCCCAATCTTACCCAGCCGTCGACAGGAAGTGGGTCTTTACTGCTCATGGAAGTTTCGGCTTAGTAGGTACAGCTTTGATACAGAAAAATGAAGACTAGAATCTGCCAGAATTTATTTCCTCCTCCTTGACTGACATCCCTGAGTCTTCTCCAGGCTATCACCCTTCTCTAACTCACCAGTCCCTGCAGGGCCCAATCTGCTGGTCGGTTTGCCGATACTAATCTGTGAAGGTGAGTGTGAGAAGCCTCACTTCGGGGAAGGTCAAATTTAAGAACCTGTTTGGGGGGGTGTGCAGGGAGGAGGGTCATGTGTCCGTGAACGCAGCGGTGGGTACTTATGAAGAAGGGCAGTCTTCTTCCCTTCAAATCTTCAAGCTCTGGTCAACTCAGGTTTGAGCTCCCTGAGCAGGAATCGTACCCTTTCGACTCCACAGCTCCTAGTAGACAGCAGGTGATCAGTAAATGTTGCATGAATAAATGGGTGCATAAGTGAATTCATGAACATAGCTGCTTTGGGTCTTGAAAGAAAACCTTTGGTCTCAGGTCAGACAGCCTTGCTAGAATGGTCGCGTCTGCGTGTGCCTTCATGGACCATTTCCCTCTTCTGCTCAAAGACATAGAGAGTGGTAAGTCCACATTCTACAGGCACACGGATGAAGCTGACAGAGGAAAGATAACAGCTTCTGAAACCAACTTTCGAGGGTTTTGGAATAAACTTTCACTGCATGGAGAAAGTTTATACTTCCTCCATCGATCTCATAGTCCCTCTCCTCCTCGGCAAGTCCCGGGGCGCTGTTCCAATCCCACACTGCTCTGTGCTGAGGCCAAAGCCCCGTTTCCTGCCTCAAAAGGCCCTTTGTTTGGGCTCTCTCTCCAAATCAGCGTATCCTGAGCTTGACCCTCTTGCTTTTGAGAACTCTGATGCCTTGCCAGCAGGTTTGTGGTCCTAACAGCTTTCAAAAACCTCAATGTGAGGGCATGTCTATAGCTAAGAAACTCTTTTCACGGGAGGGGAGGGGGAGAGAGTATTATTTTAAGAATTGCAAAAACAACTTCAAATTGACTCTTTAGTCTTTAATTGCTACCAGAAGACTGAGAACTTCTTGTTCTCTTGTATTTAATTAAGATGATAGTTTTAATCAACTTTAAATGATATTGGTTAATATGCTCGGCTTAATCTCTCAGGCAAGTTTTGCCTCAGAACACTGGAATGCATTAAAGACGAATCCCCAGCATACGCTCTCCCAACTGGAAAACACCTTCCTTCGGCAAGAGCAGATGGAAAGGTAGCCCCATCTGGGTGGCTGACATAGGATTCTCTGGCAGGACTCCAGGGCTACTTTTCAAAGATCAGATAAACTACCACTAATCCATACTCTGTATACTACACATGCTATAAATCCAGGTAGCACTCTGTTACACGTTTATTTGTTCTGAAGCCTGCCGATTATCTGGGACAGATAAGTTTTGGGGGGCAGGGTAGAGACTAATGTGGAAGAGCCTACAGTCTGCCAGGCATCTTCTAATCTTGGGACAACCTCTAAGATAGGAATTATTGTCCCCATTTTGCAGATGAGGAAACTGAATTTCTGAGAGGTTCAGACCCCTGCCTCAGGCTGTGAGCTAGCAAAATGGCGGAGCCACGATCTGAGCCCAGAACTGCCCCCAAGACACATCCTTTTTCCACTGTGCCACACTGTTTCTTAGAGTAGAACACTTCAGGCCAGACTTAAGTTGGGGGAACTTGTTAGATGAATATCTTCATCTCTCCTCTTATGTTGAAATCCTCTGACAGGATTCAGGCACTCAATCCACAGTCAAGACTCCCAACTACTTAATTAAGCACTGTGCTAGGTGCAGTCTTTCATATTTTACAGCATCAAGCACATCTTAAAGACCATCTAATTCAACAGCCCCATTATTTAGGTGAGGAATATTAGAACAACAGAACCTAAGTGCTCTGCTTAAGGTTGCTAACTAGTGCCAGAGCTGAGATGACTTGAGATCACAGAGGAGGGGTGGGGTAGGGGGTGAAAGCACCCAAGGCAGATGTAGTGAGGGAGTGAGATGAGCAGAAACCAGCCATCAGAATGGATTCTTTTTCCCACAGGCAGAGAGGAAGGGGAGGGTGCTTTGAAGAGGGAAGACATGATCAAAGGCCAGAAGGCAGACATCTGTGGGGTGTGTCTAGGAAACAACGAGAGCAATATGGCCGAAGGAGGATGTCAAGGAGAATACCTGTGCCTTCCAAATGAGGCTGGCAGGAACTCCAACCTGTTAACAGTAGATGCCTCTGGGGATTAGAATTTAGAGGGCTAACGGGTGAGAGGGTTATTCCCTTTAAGCATAATCGTATTTTTGGAATTTTTTTTTACTATAAGAATATATTACTATGCTTTGGGATGTTGTGTTAAGGTTTAAAAGGCTTTGTAGATTACTGACACGTGGGGCCAATATCTGGTTTGCAGAATAACTAAATCCGTAGTATACAGGGATGCTTTAAAATATGGTACTTACTAAACAAATAAATAAATAAAATACGGTACTTAACTGGATTTAAACTCGAACTTGCACCAGATAAGGGTTTTATTTCTTCTGGATTTACCCATTTTCCAAGATCGTTAACTTCTCTGAGCCTACTGTTGCCATTCATGAAACAGGGGTAGGCAGCGGAAAAACCTGATGGTCAGGTCCCCCCACCTCCTGCATTCTAAGATTCTTCTAAAGCATGGTCGTCAGTACTGGTCAGAGCTGGGACAGAAGAACCACTCTGCTGGCGGAATGCCCTATTTGACAACGGTGCCGAACAGCATTCTCCTGATTCACCATCTGAACAACTGTGACATTACTGCTCTCAGCCTCCCAAATCAATTCTGCTTTGTCTGTAAGATGTCCTTGCTGCGCTTCTAGGCCTGGATCTACCAGTGTCCACTCCAGAAGAGTCACGGGCCGGGACCCCACCCAGCTCATCATTAGATCCCGACACCAGGCACAGTACCTGGTACAGTAAAGATGCTTAAGGAATATTTGTTGAAATGACACATCATGACCACTTATTCTGGGGCTTTTAATGATAAAACTAATTAATATTATTAATAATGGTAATAATTACTTAACGACACGGTACCAAACATAGCTGATGCCATGTTACAATTGTAGGAAGACAGATTTCATATTAACATACTCTTTGAGGCCAACAGTCACAGACAGGGAAAGTTACCTGGCCAAGGTGACCCAGTAAGTCAGAAAGTTAGGCCATAAACCCAGATTTCTTATCACCAGCTTGGACAACTTTTCTCTCTCCCTGAAGAACCCCACCTAAGGCAGAACCAGATGAGAAAACCCTCTCACTCTAAAAACAGCCCTAGCTTTTAAGGTAAGTTAAACTTTTTTTTTTTTTTTTGAATGGGAGCTATCATTGTTAGTACAAATTCAGTCTGTTGACCAAGTTCAGAACACTGTATGAATACAAAGTTGAACTCAAAATTTCTAACTGCATTTCATTTTGTTACATACCCAATTCTCTCAAGTTAGTCAGTACTTGATGGGCTGTTACAAACTCTAGCAGCAAAGGGTTTTCTTGGGTTTTTTTTCCATTCCATCACACTGCTTTGCAGAAGTACGTATTAAGTAGCCACTGTTTAGCTTTATAATTATACTTAATAATAATGTAGCTATTTATAGAAAGAAGACATACTGTGCCAGTGGCTACCTTACCATTGTGGTTGTAGAGGCAGCAGAAATGTTGTTTTTCATCTTGCTTCTTTTCTCTATTTTCTAAAATAAATTTTGTTGACATTTTCTTCAGTAAAAATTTTTTTGAGAGCATCTTTCTTCTTTTTTAATGTCTTATTTAAATTTGATTTAGTTAGCATATAGTATATTACTAGTTTCAGAGGTAGAATTTCGTGATTCGTCAGTTGCATATAAAACCCAGTGCTCATTATATCAAGTGCCCTCCTTAATGTCCATCACCCAGTTACCCCACCCCACCCCGCATCCCCCATTTTCTTTAATAAAAATTTTTAAGCATCTGTTATATACCAGGAAGTCATATCCTATTAAGACAGAACTGTACAAAACTGAAAACAAACCAAAATTTTCCTCCTAAGAAAGATCAATACAAAGGGCCCAAAGAAGGTCTAATTCTGCCCAGAAGAAATCAGGAAAAGCTTCACAGAAGGGGCTGCACTTGAACTGAGTGAGTCTCGTGAGGTAAGTAGTACATATCAAATGAAGAGAAAGAATGACCGTGGGAGAGCACGTGGCTTGGCCACAAGATGGAGATGTCTGGGACAGGAGTATGAAGCAGCGGGGTAGAGGGGGGATGGCAAGCAAGGGAATGAGGAGCAGAAAAGGTTGGCTGGGGTCTGATTCTGAAGGATTTCAAATATATTTAAAAGTTTATTTTGTAATCAATGAGAGGTCATAAAAGTCCTGGTCTGAAGAGAAGGACCTATGTGATCAGAAATGCAGTTTTAAGAAATGACTCCTATAGATTTATTGCATAAAGTATATATGGGGGAGAGCGGACACTGTCACCTAGAAACAAAACCTCTAAAGAAATATTTTCAGCCACAGGTATGTGACAGCATGCACCTAAAATGAGAAATAGGGAGAATGCAGAAGAGAGAACAATTTCAGAAGATAAAAAAAAATACATATATTCATTGCACAACACAGACATGGCTTTACAGGCTAAAGCATTTTCCTATACATTTGTGACACCATACCCTAGGGTCTCAAGAGCTGTATGAGGTAGGCAGGGAATGAATCATCACCCCCACCATATCATTCCTAAAGTAGCAATGATTTGCCAGGAGTCCCCCAGCCAATACAGCAAAGCAGGGAACAGAGCCCAAGACCAGCAAGGAGCTGCCTCCTAGACTCCATATTGGGAGTTTTTCATTTAATTTTCCACTCAAGACACCTGGCTGTGTTTTCTCCATCAACTGACTGTGTGTCTATCTCCTCATCTTCTCACCTGCCCCTTAAGGGCAGGCTCCACCTCTTGTAATTCTTGGTATCTCTTTCAGCCCTTGCATTTATCTCAATAAATACTGAAGGGTAGATAAGAGAGACAACGGGGTCCCAGGAATGTTCTCATCTGTAGTTTTGGTCAATAGCCAAGAATGCACTTTCCCATTGGGCTTGTGGGTATTTCCCATCCATCACTGACTGGTCCACAGTAGAGGAACAGCCCTTGCTATGACTCTATGATCCGAGGTGCCTCTTGCCAGCTGCTTTGCTGCTCTGCATTCCAAGCGCGAAGGATCTGTACAAAATGGGTCTGCTCTGAGTCCTATTTAACTTTTCCATGGGTCTGTGTTTGTCAAAGCTTCATGCCAACTCTGTCAGAAAAAGAAACGCCACAGAACTTCTTTTAGGAAAAGGAGAAAAAGACCTACTTTATACACTTGCTCTCATGCTAATCACACCACCATTCAAATCCCAGATGAATAGGAAACCTACAAGAGCCTGGGAAATACATAGAGCCTGTAACCAAAGCGTGGGCTACTTCACTCAAAATGTTGCATTTCCCTGCCTTTTTAACTCCTTTGGGGAAGACTGATAAGATTCAGCAACAAGAGAAGGTGAAGCTGCTATCCCCCTGCAGAAATGTCCATCCGCTGCTGTATGAAATGGGCAAAATATTCTCCTGCCCTGGCCTGTCCTTCTCTCCTCACGCTCTACACAAGCTGAGCTTCTCCCACCTATTTTCAATAAAAGTGGCTACAAGGCTTGAGTGACAAGCTCCAAGCCGATTCCGGCAGAGCACTTCCCCTGGAATCTTAGTAAATGATCTCTGCTGGTGATTAACTAGTTGAATTATTAATACAATGTGTCACCACCTACCAAAAGGAGTTGAGACAGGCATTGCTGACTAGGTTCAGAGAAAACGAAAATGAACTCCAACCTCCTCCTTCACAGGGTTGTTGTGAAATTCAAGTCAGTTAATAATGCCTGTAAAGCCCCTTGCGTTACTGCCTGCCAGGGAAAGATTCAGCAAAATTCATGCCCTTCCCCCTTCCAGCCTGAAGGTTTTGAGTCTAATCTCTGTCCTCCAGGAATTTTACAAAGCAACAGGCAAAACTAAAATGGGCAAAAGGCTTTAAATCCCAAATCACACTTGCAACACTTTACAAGGCCTGATAATTTCATTTCAAAACTTTCTGGCTGACTTGTTGGCTTCATAAGCTTATTATTGAAAATAGAAGTCAGTGCAAATTCCAATGCCAGTCTTCACTGCTGGAAGAAAGAGCAAAGGTGTTGACTGGTTCTTATCCCAGGCAGTCGACCACTTTCCAGCTGCAGGATCCCCAGCAAGCCACACGACCTCTCCAAAGGGCAACGGCTTCATCTGTAAAAATCAGTTCTAGCAGTATCTCCCCTTCGGCATTATACTATTTCATGCGACACATGGATATGCCTGACTATACCATAGGGCTCAAAAACGTTCTTTTCCTAGCCTTTTTCCAGTGGGCATTTGGAGAATGACAACCTGGGTGTAGAGGTATTTGTGTTTTGTTAGTTTTCAGGGTTTAGGCAGCTGGAGATCTAGAAGGAGAGAAACTGAGGCAAAAAAGCGTATTTACATTCTAATTCTCAGATGCACACATTATCGTTTGATGGAACTATTCACTGAAAGAGATTATTAATTAGTAATAACTGGATTCCACAGCTGAGGCCAGCAGAACCGCAAACATACAATTTAAGGCAAAATCGTAATTAAAGGTTCTTCAACCACCAATGGCCCTAGGAAAACTAAACCAAAAATCAAGATGGCTTACTTCCCCCATGGAATTGAAAGCACCCAGTATTTTTAATGTTTTGACCCCAGAGGTATATTTTAATTTCCCAGCCAGCCCCTGGGAATCATGCATTCACCCAATACCTACGATACAGATCTTCCGAAGCAATGGTTTACTAGGATGAGTGGAGCCCGTCATCCCTCCTGCCTAGTTATTGGAGTTGCTCTCTCCAAAGAGACTTAAGCGAGAAGCCCACGAAAAAACTCAGGTAAGTTGGTAACAGCCTTGGAAAGATCTTAAAGATCTCAGCCTACCAAGAGTTCCTCCCTATCATCCTAGTATGTGTTGCTTCCAAAGACAGCACCACGCATTTAATCAAAATGTCCGTCAAGGCCAAGATGACGGCAAGACAAATGCAATGCTGAGAACTAACGTATTAGGCCATTCTTCCCCAGGAACCTACGGAGGCCAAATTGACCAAAACGGCTACTTTGGGCAAGTGTCTAATGAAATCCACTGTGCGGCTGACAAGCATTTCTGCCACTTCCTGTTAGTGGTTGCTAACTCCACAACAATGTGGGTCATTTGTGGGGAAGAGGCTACTAGCAGAAGTTCTAGTCACCACATTTAATGAAGCTGCTGCGCCCACAGCCACTAACCAGACAAGCTCACAATTTCTCCACGTGACCCAAAGGTTACACGAAACCACAAGGACAGCAGGTCAAGCCCATGGTACAAAAAAGGTCACTAATGGGGCGACTCATCACTACTGCCTGATGCGAGTGACAAAGGCCTAGTTCAAGCCCCTCTTCCCTCTAGGACATCTTCCCATGACACGGTGTCTTCCTCTCCTCTAAATTCACAGAGCAGCTTATCTATTCCAGGATGTCCAACCTTTTCACCACCAAAGATACCTGCCGCTTCCTTCTTGACCTTCTGTGACGTCTGGAAGATGTCCTCATTTAGCAAGTAAACTATATTTTAAATCATTTCTCTCCTTCTGTTCATCTACTTCTGTTCATCATAGAAAGTGCCAACCCCATCTCCTGACTAGTGGAGATAACCAGCAAGACCAGAATGAGCGGACAGGTGTCCTTCCACGTTCAAATCACAGCCCCGAACCCAGCGCTCTGACCACTGCAGGCAGGGCTGATGCTCCGGGTTAGTCTAGACTAGTTGCACACTGGTAAACGCACAGGTTAGCTACTTTTGAAGCGCTGAAAAGAGCATAAGATGCCCCAGAATTGCCCTAATACACCTTTACAGGTGCAGAGAGCCCAGGGTGAGAATCCCAAGTCTAATTCATTTTGGACAAATCATCACGTGCGACCAACCTGAGAGCCAGCACGCAGGGGTGTGGACAAAGGGGGCTTCAGAGGCACCCGGAGAACAAAAGCAGTAGAGCCTGGTGGTGAAGGATGGCCCGATGGGTCTGAAGGCTTAGGTCTTGCAACGTTGCAAAAGTCACTTGCCACAGAACCTCTGAGAAGTGATTTTTTAACCTCTCTGAACCTTCTTTCTATAAAACGGAGATAACGGTAACAAGGACGCCATCGGCTCAGTGGGAGGATTAAAGGAGTGAATGAGTGCACACTGATCTCCCCAGTGAGAAGCAGAGCTAGCACCTGACAAATGTCAGCAGTTGTCCTTGTTTTGGCAGGCCTGAGTCCCAGCCCAGCCCCCACACACATTAGCTGTGGGAACCTGGGCAAATCATTTACCCTCTCTGAGTTGCAAAACCAGGTTACTGACATCGACCTTATTCTGTTACTGGAAAGATGAAGCAAGACAGCGTCTCATGCTCCTGATAATAAAGGTGAGTCTCTTTTCCTCACCCTTTTTTCATATCGGTGGTTTAATTTTTTACGCACTTACAGTTTAATTTTTAGTGTAACTTACAACCTGACGCTGCAACTAATTCCTAAGGCTGCGTGCTTGGGTCTTACGCTCTTTACCATCTGCAGCATCCAGCACGGGAGTCCAAAAGACACACGGTAATTCTGACTTCTGGGGTGATCATTCTATACACAGCCATACATCTAGCAGGGAAAAGGGTGACTGGTCAACCTCATCAGAAACTATAGTTCTATCTCACGGTCTTAAAAACTATTATAAAACAGATCCTAGGCATATGAAGATCTTAATATCAGCACCCGTACTTTTAACAGTTTTCGAGAGACTCTGAAGATCCGAGGCTTGTTTCCATTTCGCTGGGGCAGGAATCTGCTTGTGACATCCGCGGACTGTGGAAGTATGTTACTCAGCGGGTGAGCGGGTCCAGCTGACCACCCAGCAGCTTTCTCTCAGTCAGCTTCATTGTTCTCTGCTCACTCATCTTAAACCCAGTGACAGTAGTGAACTGATGAAAAACTTTGCTTCTTTGTGGAAAATGGCTCAAACAACAAAGCGACACTAGAGTGGTTTCATGAATATGTTAATTCCAAAGGTCCCTGGTAAAACTTTTGTGTGTTCTCCTTACATATTTTAATTAATCGTAGGATATTTCTAAAATGGCGCAGCCACTATGGGAAATAGTTTGGCAGTGCCCTCGAGAAGTTAAACACAAGAGTTACCATGTGACCCGGCAATTCGACTCCTGGGCATAGATAGCCAAGAGAACCGAACATGTGTGCCCACACAAAATACCCGTAGATGAATGTTCATAGCAGCATTATTCATGATGGCTAGAACGTGGGAAATTCCCAGATGTCTATCAACTGGTACATGTATAAAATGAATGCCGTGCGGCCATACAAGCGAATATTATTTGGCAATAAAAGTCAGTAAAGTGCTAACACATGCTCCACAAACACGCTGCACATGCGTGGTACGGTGTGGATGAACGTTACAGACATCATCTCGAGTCAAAGGAGTCATTCACAAAGACCCCGTATTATATAACCTCACTTCCATGAAATGTCAAGAATAGGCAAATGTACAGACCCACAGAGCGGATCAGTGGCTGCCATGGGATGGCGGGACCAGAGGGCAGATGGACAGTGACTGCTAACAGGTCCGAGTTTCTTTCTGCAGTGATGAAAATGTTCTAAAATTGAGAGTGGGGATGGCTGCCCACGTCTATAAATATACTGAGAGCCTGTGAACTGCACATCTAAAATATGTAATATATATGTGATTTTTATGTAATTCAGGTATTATATCTCAACAACACTGTTTCAAAAATAGCATTACAACCCAAGAAACACTATTTCCCTAAACCAGGAGGACTTCCAACTGCCCATGTATTTTAAGGGGCATTTGAGAAACTAAGAAATTCCAGAGTGGGGGTAGAAAGGGAACTTACAGCTTCACCTGCCTAGTAAGGCTAGAACCATGAAGCACTTCAGTAATCCTACAAGACGGATTTCATTAAGCCTTCTATACACACTGCATTCAAAGAGTTTGTGAAGGGAATGGCAGCACCACAGGTCAGAGGTTCCCACCCAGGGGATGAGGGGCTACCTGTCCTCCTTCTTCCCCACCCTGCTCTTCTTGGTGTCCAGTGCTTACGGTCCAGCTCTGCCTCCGTGTCACTAGTGTCCCTCCTCTCTCTCCCATTTCCCTCTCCTCAAACTGAGCAATCTCAAACACAGCTCAGAGCAGATTCATCCTCTCCTAAAACTATTCATGAATATGTTAATTCCAAACGTTGTCTATAAAACTCTTCATTTTTTTCCTTACGTATTTTAACTAATGTCACACTATTTCTAAAATACGGCGCAGCCGCTATGGAAAAACCATTTGGCAGTTCCTCAAAAAGTGAAACACGGAGTTGCCATATGACCTAGCAATTCCACTCCTAGGTATATACGGTGTTTGGTTTCGAGATGACATTTTCCATAATAAAAAGGAAAACGAAAACAAAAATAAAAGTTCATTGGCTCGGCTGGTCCTCCAAAGTCAAGCTCAGGTTCCTCTGCTGCCTGCCATTTACAGCCCCACCCCACCCCCGGTCATAATCGGGCTCCAACCTTATCTCCAACATCCTCCTTCCGTCACACAACACAAACACACAAGGTGGTATTACACCGCAGCCTCTCATACTCACCCTTCCCAGGCTTGGTTGCGGGCCCACGGCTCAGCATCTGTTCCTCCCTTCGCTGGATTACCCTCTCCCCTCTCCTGGCACGTGAGCTAGGATTTCTCTTGCAGGACCCAGCTCCACGGCCTCAGGCAAACTTCCCCACTCTTCCCTGGGCTGCTGCAGCTCTGCCTCTACCCCTTCACATCAGCAACACTTAGTGTGTTTAATCACGTGGGTCTGGGTCCCTCTCCCAGCCTGAGAACTCTTACAGGTCAAGAAAGCCTGGGGGCCGAGCACATAGTAGGTGCTCAAGAAATAACCATGGAAGACAAGACTGATACTTGAAAGACAGGTACAAACCCAGACTTAATGAAATAGGCTCTCTAGAAATTACACTGATTGATACCGCAAACTAATTTGGGGGCCAGATATAAAGAAACCATCAACGAGAAAGGTTTCCTTCGTGTCGATATAATTATGTGTATTATGTGCTTTGGGGATACATAAACAGGAACCAAAGCATACTGCTTATTATGACAAGGCGCTTATACTGATTTGCATTTCTCTGCGAAACTCGCGAAGCATATAATTTTGTTAATTTGTGACAAACCTCAAAAACACACTTACCACCAATATTCTGATTGCAACATATACTTTCAAAGCACACAGAAATCAACAAGTTCCTTTCAAAAGTTTCCAACTGGATCTTATGTGTGTTGTTTGGTTTGGTTTTAAATTGGGGAATTTTAATGCAGATTCTAATTTATAAACGTGGATCGAAAGGAAGGATGGTTCCACAAGGATGCTTGAGAACCTGACCTAGCTTTGTCTTGAATGTTGGCACCGCCAATTAATGCATGACCTTAAGAAAATTATTGAATCTGAGACTTCGTTTTGTCCTCGGTCCAGTGAGAATAGTTTCTACCTCAAGAGGCTTTTAAAAAGCAAAAACTTTGAAAATTTGGGTTTTTCTTTCTTCTCTCCTGTGATACATCATTTGCAAAAGCAGGCGCCTGTTCAAGTTCAAATCAGTCAGCAATGATCTTTGGTAATAAGCACTTTCTAGAACAAGCACCAGTTGGAAGAACAGTGGCATCAAAAAACTGCCTCGTCCTTCAAATTTGCCTCATGTCTCTCTGGCCTCACTTGACCATTACCCAACGATCGGGATTAAAAGTTAACCTGATGAAGGGCATCTCGGCTCCTTCCACGAGTTAGCTATCGTGGACAATGCTGCTATGAACGTTGGGGTGCATGTGGCCCTTCTCTTTACTACGCGTGTATCTTTGGGGTAAATACCCAGTAGTGCAATTGCTGGATCATAGGGTAGCTCAATTTTTAACTTTTTAAGGGACCTCCACACTGTTTTCCAGAGTGGCTGCACCAACTTGCATTCCCACCAACAGTGTAAGAGGGATCCCCTTTCTCCACATCCTCTCTAACAATTGTTGCTTCTTTTCTTGTCAATTTTTGCCATTCTAACTGGCATAAGGTGGTATCTCAATGTGGTTTTGATTTGAATTTCCCTGATGACTAATGATTTTGAACTAAGGATGTACTGTATGGTAACTAACATAATGTAATAAGAAATTATTATAAATTAAAAAAAAAAAAAGTTAACCTGTTTGTCTTGTTCCCTTTTTAAGTGACACAGGCAAGAGAAAGAAGAGATTACAGCTCTCTGGAGAACCAGACCTCCCGGACAATACCAATTTCAAACTGAGAAGTAAACACCACCAGAAAAGCAAAATGGCATAAAGGCAAGACATGGGTTGTAGGCCCTGATCTTTCAGGATCACGGGACCATCACCACCCAGTCCAGGCCTTGGGCTCCTCATGTCACATGGAGAGCACAGAGTAGGATGTGGTGACAGAGGTGACAGGAGCTGCCACCACGTGCTGGGCACACAGCACCACGCACCATCCCTGGCACAGCCTCACACCTCCACGATACCCATACTATCTGATTTCACAAATAAGAAAACGGGGGCCTCAGAGACACTCAGTGACTTGTCTAAGGCAAGAGCCAGTAACAGCAGGCAAGCTCCCATCTGTCGGACTCAAGAGCCCGTGCTCCCCCGCTCCCACCTCCTGCCCTGCCCCAAGAGGCCTGTATTTCTGACGGAGATCAAAAATGACCTTGATGTGGCTGATAACGACAACTCCAAGAGCTACTGTCAGACTGTAAAGATTCCATGAACTAGGCAGTGAAGAACTGTTCCAACAGCATTTTCGTAATTTACACTGTCCACAGAAAGGCTCATTCAACACTCTCTGCGCTGTTTTGCAATTATTTATGTATACCTAGCTCCTCACTGCCCAACGTGATCCTCAAGACTCGTATTTGTGTCAGGGCACCTGGGGGGCTCAGTGGGTTCAGCAACGGAATCTTGATTTCAGCTCAGGTCATGACCTCAGGGTCGTGAGGTCAAGCCCCATGTAGGGCTCTGCGCTGGGTATGGAGTCTGCTTGAGATTCTCTTCCCTCTCCCTCTGCCACTCCCCCTGCTCCCATGCTCACGTGCTCTCTCTTCTCTCTCTCAAATAAATAGATCTTAATAAAAACTTTTTAAAAAGACTCCTATTTGTGTCCTAGATCAGGTCCTGTAAAACATATCATACACATTCGGACTCAATAAAATTGAAATGAATAAAATGGAATGAACTAGAAAAGAACGAGTCTTTGCTGCATTCATTGTACTGAAAAGTGGGCAGCAAGACAGATTCAAGGTGGCAAGAGCTCTGGAAAACCGAACGGCTACTGACCAGCTGGGGACACGGGAAGTTCCTAAGCCTCCCTGAGCCGCAGTTTCCTGTCTATGAAAGGAGTCTGGTACCAATACCACGTGGCTGGCCCGAATAATCAATATGATAATGAACACAGCTGCTCCCTCCCTTCCCCCAGAAATGCGGACAGGGCCCCGGATCACAAGCATTTTGGTCCTTTTCAATCCCGACTGTTCTTTTCAGTTCGGTTTTTCCCGGGGCTGTCAAAAGACACAGATAAGAGCTGACCGTAAGACAAACCATTTGTCCCAATTCCCTCCCACCTTTCCTAAGATGTATCTGTCCTTCTCATAAGATGATATGGCCATGTCCCTTTCAAAGGGGAAAAAGCAACTCACCAAAGACTACCGAGGTCCCTGCATTGTGACTTTCCCAGATGGGGTCAGAAAACCTGCCACTGATTTTCTTCGGCTAATGGGAAACACTTGTGTTCCCTCTGCCTGGTTTTTTTTTCTTACGATTCTCTTCACAATTTTTTCCCCTAATACATTTCAGGCAACTTTGTTGCCAAAAAAATGAGAGGATTTCACAGCACCATTGAGGAGTAAGAACAGTGGGAAGTATGGGAAAATACTACTATGAGTAATAATAGCGACATGACACCTGATAATCAAGATAGAGTGCTTTTTTAACTTCCCAAAGTCCTTTCAGAGTCACAATTTCACCCGAGCTTTCCCGTACAATGGTGTCACTGGGTCCCTTGCTTCTTTTCTAGAGGAGGACACGTTTCCGCCTGGAAAGGTGAAATACTTTTTGCCCAAGTCACACCCAGATTGGAGGGAATCCAAAGCTGGTATTGTTTCCACAATCGTTTGCCAGGCTAACTTTGATCTTTTAAAGGCTCTATTCCAAATCTCATTTATTCATTTCTCTTTTCACTCAGACACAAACTTCAATATCTCAAAAGAAAATATTTACAGAGTTAACACCTCATTTTTCCGAAGTGGTCACTAGGCGGGCAACTCCCACTACACAGAACTCAGTTTAGGACCCAGAAACAAATAAAACTCCCAGCCTCTCAGCAATTAGGAGACACCACCAAGCCCCTACACTAAAAATCACCAGAGACCTTCAGGCCTGTACCCAGAGGTAATTTTTCCTTTTGAACGAATTCTAACAAGCTTCATTATCTTTGCTGAAAGACAGGTGTGCTGGCCACAAATGAAAAAAACCTAACGATGTGAAAAGTGCCAGAACATTCAGTCCAGGGACAAAATGCCCAGGACACAGCCAGTTGCCCTTAAGACACTGGCTGTTAACACAATGATGCTCTGACTGGCCTGATGAGAATCAGCAGAAGCTTTGATAGAATACAGACTCCCAGGCCCTGGCCCAACGCCTGCTGAATGTGAATCTCCTGAGAAGGAGCCTGAGAATCTCTATTTCACACCAGATGGGTCTTCTTATTAGTAAGTCTGTGAGATGTCGATACAGCAGACATCCCCCAAATAAGTGATCCCTCCTCCAATAATGTGTACTGGTTGAACTGCCTGCACAGGGAAGAAGTCCTTGACTCCGGTCTCATTAGCATCATACTGCAGCCAGCTGGGCTTGCCAGCCCAAACAACTGCACAGGAAGGGGAAAGAAAGAATCCAAAATTGACAGGAAATCAAACAGGGCTACAAGTGGAAAAGGCCACCAAGTCTGGCCTTAACAGTCTCCCACAAAGACAGCTACACCCCCATGGTGTCTCTCTTAAGTACTCGAGAAAGCTGGGGAAGAAAGAGCTAAGGGGGAAAAAAAAAACCCCAAAAACCAAACAGCAAAAACAAAAAGACCCTAGCCATTCTGGACAATGAGGAAATAGAGGTTTTCAACCATTCTGGAAAAGTCAGCATGGCTTACCTACAAAATGGAGGTTCCCTCCTTTATTTCAACCCATCCGAGATGCTTGGCTGGACAGTTCACCAGTTGATTAATGAAAATCTATTTCTATATTCTGTGGTTCGCATGGTAGATTAAATGATCAAAACCTATTATTAAAAACACGTACTTAGTGAATATAATAAGAGTAACAAAAAAAGAGGGAAAGTTACCTGTTATGCTTGTTTGCTTGTGATTGTAGCTGAGCCTTGAACAACAGAGCTTTGAACTGCACAGGTCCACTTACACACAGACTTTTTTTAATACAGTACAGTACTATAAATGCATTTTCTCTTCCGTATGATTTCCCTAAGAACACTTTCTTCTCTCTAGCTCACTTGATTGTAAGGACACAGTTTACAATCCATATAACACACAAAATACGTGGTAACTGATGTTTACGTTACCAGTAAGGCCTCCGGTCAATGGTACGCTGTTAGGTTTTGGGAAGTCAAAAGTCATATGCATTGTTCAAGGGTCAACTGTACTATAAATTTCAGGAGGCAGGTTGGGGGACACATGCGGCTAAGGAAAAATCTAGCTGGTTTCTCAGCATAGTGGGTTAACTTTAGGAACAGTGCTTACTTTCTCTCCAGAATGAATACCAATATAAGCTCATTGTCAGCATGCATTCTTCGGTTAATAAACGTAACAATTCAATCGATGATGAATGGTCTAACGGAATGACGGAATGACCGGGTTTCTACATCACAGTATGTATCTACCAGAACAGAATCATAAAACTGTTAGTGCTAGAAGAGGTCTGAGAAGATGATCTAGGCCCTTCCCTCTATTGCAATAATGAAAGAACCCAGGCCCGGAAAAGTCAAGCGCCTTTCTCCGACGTTACAGGGCGACAAAGCAGCAGTCCCAGGCCAGAACTCCTATTTCTAGGCTCATCACTGTTGCGGTGACTCACGGAGGTAATGTACAACGAAGAGCCAAGCAAGTGCATGCACGAGGGAGACATTCAACGAATGGCTCATTCCTCTCTGCCAGAAATCCATCACAGAACGTTGCTTAGCAGCTTTGCGTATCAGATGTGATCCTGCCCAACCTGCCATTTACCAATGGGGAAAAGAACACCCTGAGATCCACAGAAAACCAACTTGTCCACAACCACACAACTGGATAGTGGCATTGGCCAGCCTGGAACCTGAAGCTTCTGATTCCGAGTCTCCTGTTCTTGCTCACACTGCCTCTCTTTCAGGATGAAAAGGGAGTAATTTAATAATAACACTAGATGATGTTATATAGCCCATCTACGGAACCAGTTCTAGGAATTTTGTCTCAACCATTTAACTGAAAATCAAAAAAGGCCAAGAGCATTCTGGAACCGCTAAATTACACAGCATGGTTGCTGAGCATCCAAATCCTAAATTTTTACCTGTTTGAGTTTCTTTCCCTTTGCTTCACGGTACTCCACCCGTTGACTGCATTTCCTAGTGGGGAACGGCATGGGAGTCCGGCCTTTCAGACTCAACCTGACCAAGCACCAGCTTCTTCCAACGCCTCGCAGCCCTCCTGGTGTAAGTTCAGCTCACCTACCCTCTAGTATCAAAAGCCAAATGAGGAACAGGTTTGTTTGTTTGTTTTTTTAACAAAAGAACCTTCTCTAAAGAGGGCTCAGGGTACACAGTGCAGATAGCTGGCTCCAGAGCTCTGCTCGGTTTTAGGGGCTGCCCTCTCAGCTCAAGTGTAGAGTGGACATGAATGGGAATCATCTGTCATCAACTCACTGGGCCAATGTGACATTCTCCTAGTTAAAGTGCAGCCTTACGGTCTTCACTGTAATAATATTACTGGGTGTTTATTTCATGGTCTCATCTATCTATGACTCTGAGACACGATGTATGAAGACAACCACAAAGCCTTCACCCAGGGCTCCGGGTTATGAATCCCCTGCATTTGCCCTTGCATTTGCCTAAGACTTGAGAGATTTCTTCTGATCCTTACAGCAACGGAATGAAGCGGCCAGTCTGCTCACCATTTTGCAGGGGAGCTAACTGAACTCAAAGGATGAAGGGCCTTGAGCAAAGTCCACATAGAAAAAGCTGACCTGTCTAAAACTGCCAAGGCCTCCAAGGGCACAGGTTGGAGGGAGGCACTCAGCAAAAAGCTGAGATGAGGGACAGGAGAGAGGGAAAGCCGGGGCACACTCGGCACGGATTTACCAAATCTCTGCCTTTTGCTCCAGCCACGTACTGCTGGTGTTCTTTCTGGGCAACCACTGTCTCAAGGGGTAAAAAAGTGCCCTCAAAAATCTGGTAACTAGTCTCAGAACTAGCTCCAAATCCAAACAAGGCTGTGGAGCAACAAGACTGCACCCCTGACCAGAAGAGTTCAACCACCTCTACCCATTTGCTTTGGCGCAAATAGGTGACCTCGGAAATGCGGGAGAGGCAGGACTTTCTGCAAACAGCTTTGGGATTTTCTGCTAAGAATCTCGAGTCTGAAAGGCAGATGGACTCCAGTCTTGCTCACTGAGAATCAGGCATCCACCCAAGTCGACTTCACGGTGCATCTCAGAGCTTCCTGCCTGACACATGGTTTTCTCACCTATGAAATGGAGAAGCTTACATGCGGACAGTACACACATGTATATAAAGAGGAGGCTAGCAGAGCTTAGACGGCACACGCTTCTCCCTTTTTGCCTGGGAACAGCCTCTGCGGCTCTCCTGTCACCTGGTGTCCAGAACCAACTGCCGGAAAAACAGGAGGTGGGGCATATTATGTAATTGAAAGGAAAACAAAATCAATTTTAGAAAGACTAGCACACAAAGATTCTTAACTGAATTTATAAAAGCAATTAGTTGGCAAAGACAGCTGTTCAATGGGAGGTAAACTCCCTCTGGGGTTCTCAGACACCAGATTCTTTAGGCCTTCAAACAAGAGTGGACTTTTGTTTTCTGCTAAGAACTTCATATTCCAAGAAGGTATGTGAAACAAGTTCAACTGCTCACATATTTCCACTCACGTAACACTTATGTAGCACATCAGGTTTTATTTTTTCCAGATACAAGGAGATGACGCTTGGTATATATTCCTGTGAGAGAATAAACAGAAAACTATGTTTCTCTTTTTTACTGTATTAGTGCCCTGTAATCCAGACCATATGATCAATAAACTATATAAAAATTAAATCACACTGACAGTCTTAGGCAAAAAGTGAACCAAGAAGAAACAATTTTTTTTAGGGCTGTCATGTAGGGGATATTAAAATCACATGTTGTGTTAATAATTTTCTTTTGGAAGCCAAATAGAGTTCTCCTGCATAAATTTCTCAAGTATTTACCTTACAGTTTTTCCTACTGAAGGTAGGTGAGGCATTAAATTAGTGATGTTATATTTTGGTCTATGCCTAGGGGAGACACTGATAAGTCACTTTGAAAATGACTTTGTTGGCGCGTTTTTTTGTTTTGTTTTTAACAGCAAGGCATACCCTTTAAATAGATAGCTATGTGCCTCAGAATAAAATGCGGGGACCAGTTACCACCTTTTTGAGGTAAACAAAATAATTGATTCCAACAGACCAACAGTGAGTAAAGATCATCGATAGCTTGGCAGAGGATATTAGCTTTCGGGGGCCACAGGGAGAGTTGGGGCAGATGAAGTGAAAGGTGCAAACATCCACCTTGTACCTTCAATGTACAACCCTGTCCCTGGCTAAACTAGAGCTGATAGGTGCGTCCTCCGGCAAATTCCTTCACACCTCTTTTCCCTTTAATAAGAATGCACCATCTCTCGGGCCTGCCTTCTGAAATCAGAAGACTGGAAGAGGGGAGGAGAACAATGAAACTGCAAAGGCTGTCAGGCGTGTTCTAGCTTTACTGTCCTAATCACGAAGTAGGAGGTAGGAGGGTACTCAGCACAGGCCGTCTGGGAAGAGTTTACCTTACCACCAACAAAACACACCAGTAAATACTGGGAAGCCCCAGACAAGTTTACAGCAAACAGTTTGAATGTGTTTAGTGTTCTCCTTGTACTCCCCCAGGACCAGGGAGGGCCTTTTAAAAATTCAATAGCTTGGCAGCTGACTTTAAATCCTCATCTTCCCACTGTGCAGGCTGATAAGCCAGCGGCCCACAGGAAGGCAGGCCCCCCAGTGACAATTTCTTTACATAGCATCTTAACGTCTAATTTCTATGAAGAGGTGGGAAGGGGATTTGCCACCTGAACTAGTCACCTCTCTTCCCTTCCACAGAGCACGATTTTAGCCACAGCTGTCTCTCTGTACCCCAAGGGGGCCATTCTTGTGTTTTAATAATTCTAAGTGTCCCATCTTCCTTTGACTCCCAAACTCACTACGGACAGTGAAGCCAAGGACAGACGGACCTCAGGGAGGACCTTGCTGCAGAAAGACTCATGAAACACAAGAGAAGGGTAACTCCAGCCCACTAAGTCTCTGGTTCGCACAATCTGCACGGACAAATCCATTTCAAAGGGGACTTACGTCTCCATGCAGGAGTTCTATTTTAAGGGAACTGAATTGAGAACACAGATGTTTCTTCAGTTAGCAGAGTTGGCAGAACAGCTCCTGGACCAAATCCGAGTTCTTAATGCAGGAAGGGGCCTTAGGAGAGCATCTAATGCAACCCACTCACTCAACTGATGAGGAAACCGAGGCCCAGGAGGCAAGGAGGTGGCACGCCCAGCAAGTGGCAGAGTAGCACTGTTCTGACGACAAGTCCTGTGCGCTTTCCATTACACCATGAATCGCTTAAAAAAAAAAAAAATCTACTCTGACTTCAACCTTGGAACTCCTGTAGATTCATGTCAATAGCTTTCTCCCCGCCCCCGCCAAGTTCATAAATCCTCCTCACTCCCCGCTCAATTTTTTTAGCGCCCCCCCCCCCGGCTCTTCGGGCTGGGGCATGCAACTAGTTTGGAAAACAGAAATGGACCATGGCCTCAACTTTCTGAGGCTGCAGTTAATCGTGGTCCTCAAACACGATCCCGATCTTGGATTGCTTTCCCAGCGCCTCAGTCTCCTAATCGGTGAAATGGGGCTCCTCACCCATCCCGTACAGGGTCGGAGAGAGGGCTGGTTGAAACTAAGTCCGGGACACCGCCTACCACTGGCACATAGTAGGCGCCTAACAAGTGGCAGCTGAATGGGTGCCCTCAGCAAGCCCCCGGGGCGCACCTTCCAGCCCCCCGGGGGGCGTGCGGGGGGGAAGACGGGGAAAGGCCAGCTCGAGTCCGGCCGGGCCGAGGCGGCGGGAGAGGAAGGGTTGGGTGTTTACACACAGCCAGCGAGGAGGCAGCGCGGCTGCAGGCAGGGGCCCGGCGCCCCAGGAGATCCATTTTACTTGGATGGGGGCACCCAGCTCAGCGCGGGCTCCGGGTCACGGTTCCGCCCACCGCCCTGCGCTAAGGGGCCGAACCCACACCTTCCACCCGACCCTGCCTGCGCCTCCGGCCGGAGGCGCCTCCTAAGGGGCCGGGCTCCCGTGGCCCGGGAGAGCCTGAGCGCGCCCCACGCCCGCTTCCAGGCCGGGAAGTCGGCGGCCCGGGGAAGGGCGGGCGCCGGGGCTCGGGGCGGCGCGAGGGCTCCGGGACTGGGCTGGGGGCCCCCGGGGCTGACGGCGCGGGGCCGGGCTCACCCATGAAGAGGCAGAAGAGGTCGAGGCAGACGAGCAGCACCCGCTTGCTGCCGCCCTTCCTCGGGTTGTTGTTGAGCGCGGGGCTGCCGCCGTTCTTGCTCTCCGGAGCGATCGCCTTGTCGTACTTGTAGTTTTGCATGGCGCTGGCTGCGGCGCGAGCCTCCGGCCCCGCGAAGACGCCCGGCGGCGGCAGCCACACACCCGCGCGCCCGGCCCGCCTCCCGGCCGCGGCTGCTCCGGGACGCGGAGGGTCGGCCCCCGGCTCGCGGCGCGGCGGAGACGGTGCAGCCCGCCGCGCGCTTCGCACTGCAGCCCGGGCTGTTTGCTGCTCCCCGCTGCTCCTCTGCGCTCCTCTCTCAGCCCCAAAGCGTCCGAAAGTCCAGGGGGAAGAGAGCCCGCTGCCGAGCAGAGACTGCTGCAGAGCTGTGCTGCCCGGGGCGCGCTGGGCTGGCGCGTGTCCGGCTGCGCGAGCGGGTGAGTGGGCAGCGCGGGCGCTCGGCCACCTTCCTCGGGGGCTGCTTACTTAATGAATGGGAGCTGCTCCGAGCCCGGCCGCTCCGGAGCGCCTGCCCCAACTCCAACTTTTCCTCCTCCTCCTCCTCCTCCTCCTCTTCCTCCTCCTCCTGCTGCCGCCGCGGCTGCTGTTGTGGTCGCCTGGGTTTGTTTCTGCACTTTTATTGCACGAGGTCCTTTTAAAAAGAGAGAGGGGGACAGAGGGAAAGACGGACCTCCTTACTTGGCTCTGAAGAGATCCCGAAAGCACAGCCCCTTCCTTAAGCTGCCTAAGACGTAGGATAATTAAGGCCACATTTTCCCCCACCCCCTTCAAAAAAAAAAAAAAAAATCCTAAAAGGAAAAGTTACTCTCAAACCAGAGAATCCGGGAGCCCCTAGCGTTCAGAAACACCAAGTTGTCACAAAAAGAAAACTGTATAAATAAAAAGAAACATTTTCTTGTTGGCCTTGGGTCGGGCAAAAGTTGAGGCTGTATATGGCGAACATGCATTTTCTCCTCCATTACAGATTTGGGGCTTTCAAGTATTTATTTCGCTTTGAATCATATTATCTTGAAAATACTCAGGGAAAAACGCCCAGCATCGGATACCGGGCTGAAGTCTTTGAGGATATGAACTTGAGACCGGACCCTGGAGCCAGACCCTGTAGATTTGAATCCTGACTGTGGCTCTGTGCCTCAGTTTCCCTATATGTAAATGGAGATATTAACTGTTTCTCCCAAATACAGTAATTGCGAAGACTGAATTAGTTAATCCATGTAAGCATCTAGAACAGTGCCAGGTATATAGAAGGGCTGTATAAGGGTTCGCCGTGACTTTTATACCTGTTTCTGAGGTGAGGGCGGCGGAAGCCCTCAAGCTTCTCTGCTGGTTCAGCTGGCCTCAAGCCTGCCTGTACCACTGTTTGGGGGGGGGGGGCCGCTGGGGGAGTCCAGGACAGCAGGAGTGCTCTCTGGAGGTATCATCTTTAGCTTGAGTCTGGGGCAATCTAATGCTTTGCTTTAAAAGCTGTAATATTATTTTACATTATTTTATGTGAGTTCATCTTTCTTCCAGACAGAATGCTCTATAAACATTCCCAGGGCATGGGTCTTCCCCTATATCTTCTATAGTCCCTAGCAGAGAATTGGGCACACGGTGGACAATAAATGGATATTTATTCCAGGTGTCTCTGTGCATCCCAAAATAGAAACAGTTGTAACTTTTTGATACATTTACACTGACTTGTTACGGGGTTCAGTAACCCCTACATCTAGCCACCATCAACCACTTGTCCTTTCTGGAATACTCCTTCGACACTTCCCACCCCTGCCCTCCTACTCCCTCTGTTTACGATGCACCTCTATCCCTTCTCCAGCTAGCAAAATGCTTCTCTTGCTTTAGAGTCCCCTGAAATGTCACCTTCTCTCTGAGCCCTTTCCTGACCCTTGGACAGAATTAACTTTACCTTCAACACTTTGTTTACAGCACTCTTGCAGCACTTCTCACAGTCTGGGCGTTATCGTTAGTAATCTAGTCAGCTCTGTGGATTATCAGCTCCACAGCATCTCCCCAGTACCCAGCACAGGATTTGGTGTCTCTTGAATGAAATTCAGGTCCAGGCTGGACAACAGATAGGGCTGGCAAAGAAAGGCAAAATCGCTGTCTTCTGGAATATCCAAGACAATTCTGGAAGCTGGGGCATCCTGATGCCTGTCAGACACGGCACTCTCAATTCAAACAGCAGCAGGTAAAACTAAGCCAGGATAACTAAGAGAACAAATTCCTTGGATAGCTTTTCAATGAGAAACTCCTCTTCAAATGTTAAAATAGCAGAAACAATACAATGTGATTACTGACATTTCGAAAGGAATTCAGGGATTTCAGTGTCTTTCCCTTGCCCACCCAACCCTCCTTGTAATTATAATCATCCTAGAAGTTCTAAGTCACTAAACCCTATCTTTGGAATTCTAAGCTAAAAGTAAATGCAGATCTTCTTGAAACTGCGGACCTCTCTCATCTCCTCCTTGGGCACCTGTGCCATATAAGGCAGCTGCTTATGTTCCAAGATATTCTACTCTGTTCCATCATTAGAATTTTAGAGTTACCTCCCTTTACATTTCCTGTCTGCTTTGTCTTATCTGGGAAATGACTTTTATTAATTTAAGAATAAACATCTTTAAAAGCCAGGCTTTTACCCTAGCTAAATGATATTACAACTCCTCAATCTTGTTGGTCCCTAAAGCCATTGGGTAAGATTGTTAACTTTAGCTGGCACTAGATTGAATGCTAGGAACCTAATATTCAGGTCCTCCAGACTGAACTCAGCCACTTAATAAGAGGCCTAAAGTCTGGTATTCCAGGAGCAGATAAGAGGGAAAAGTAATGGATGTTTAAATAAGTTTTATATTTCCATTCACAGGGCTCTGTGGGCTATTTTTTTCCCCTCATAACACAAAGATCATAGTGTTAATTGAGGCATGGAGTTGTATGCAAACAAGTATTATATTTGGATTACTCTTCGAGGGAACAGAATACTACAGATACTCATTAAAATTGACTTGAACAAGTCATAAGCACAGCGTCAATATCATTCTTCAGATAATAGGAAGTCAAAGCACCTAACCAGACACGGAAACTTGAAGGCCTCTTTGCTTTAACCCTGAAATGGAACAGTCTAACTAGCAAGTTAAATGCAATGGAACAGACTCCAGAGTTTAGAACCACGTCATTTCAAAGTAATTAAGTAATTAAAATTCCTGGTAAACATAGCTGACCAAAACTCACACCTAAAAATGGCATCCAGTTCACTAAACGCGTCTGTAGAAAAACTGTAACATCAGCGGGGATAAATGCCTTTTTAAGATTAACTTATTATGCGTGGCAACAACAGCACATCATTCTTAACCGACTGATACCTCCCAAGAGATTTAAATGGCTTTCATTTCTAAGATCTCCTGTTACCTCATAATTTTATTTCTCTTTCTCTTTAACCCCTAACATTTAATAATTAATCATTTTTTTTATTTTTTGAAAAGGCCTGAATTGGCTCTGGAAATATTTAGGGGAAAGGTAACTGAGTGCCTTTCCGGGAGAGTGTGTAGTCCAAAGGTCAAAGCGAGCCTTTGAAATTCACATAAGAAGACATAAAGTTTTGGCTCTCAAGTACCCATTTACCCAGTTTCCTTGAAACTGGTACACTCCACCTCTGGTTTATACTAAACAAAAATTGCTAGCTTGCTTTTGTAAGTGCTGGATGCAGTATCAGGGGTGCTGCCGAGGAGAGGAGAGAAGCCCCCACAGTCATGCGCCTAAGACAAGACAGGAAGGAGCAGGGGATTGGAGGTCTGAGTATCTTGGATCTGCTGTTTGACCGGAGGCAGGCTAGGCAACTTCTCTGAATCTCAGTTTTCTCAACTTTTAACTTCAATTTTCATTAAATTTCCATTTAATTTCAATTTCTCTCTCGTTTTGAGGACTAAAGCATTAAAAAATGAAAGAACACATTTTTAGAATACTTGCTTCAAAATAGGCAGTTGACAAATGTTAGCTGAATGTTAGGAGTTTAAGGGAAGACATTTATTTCTACAATACTCCTAATTTAAATGCAAATATTCAAGAAGTGGTTATCAACTAATTCTGAATATTTAATTTTATTTATCCTTCCCTGAATGCGATGATACCTTGAGCTTCTTTATTCCTATCTTTTTTTTTAAATGTGCAATTTCCTGAGATTCTGAAGTAAATCAAACATGCTTATTTTTTAAAAAAACTATTTAGTTACATATTTCTTCCTTCAGGATTGTTGGTGAAACTCAAGAAAAGCCATTTGCTTAAACTAATAATCTTGTACAAGTGAGAGTACGTTCATTTTAAATGCACTTTCACATCTATTATCTTATTTTATCCTTACAACTCACCGAAGTAGGTGGGGTTGCTTTCATTAGCCCATTTTATAGATGAGAAAACTGAGGCAAGCCCATTTAACTAGCTAGAACTGGTTTTCCCCGTTGGTAAAATGGAAATGATTCTAACCTTAGCTCGTGCAGTATAAAATAGAGCCTTTACAATTTCTAAAGGAATTTACATTCACTGATCTCATTTCAAGTAGGTAAGGCAGAGATTGTTATCTTTGTTTTACAAATAAAGATACTGAATTCTGGAAAGTAAGGAGTTTCCTGGAGGCACCACTGGAATCCCAGTTCTCTTCATTTAAACCAAGATTCTTTTCTTTGCACCACAAGGTCTCGCCCTCAAAGGTGCCCAGAAAGTTCTGCTTCTCAACAGTGGTTTCGCAGAGTAAGTTAAAAGGACTGCAGAATTAGCCTCCTGTCTTTATTTAGAAAGCAGAGAAGTTTGATTTTGTTTTGTCTTTTCTTATAGACTTGGAAAGGAACAACATTGTTGCACCTTGTGTAGCAGAAATGGAAGAGGTTTGCTCATTATTTCTTACAAAGCCAGAGCTTTACGAACACGAAACAGTAGCGGTACTGTAAGGCAGCCTGGAGTAATGTCAGTATTTTTATCTTTTTACAAGCAGTCATCTTTTCTTTAGCTAGAAATTAGGGCAGTTAAGAGCTAACCTTACAATAATTCAATTAACGTTGTTATTTAAAATAACAGAATCTAGAACGGATGGAGGAACTTGCAAATAGGGAAGTTGCAGGGTCTGTCTAGAACGTGCGAACTAGTGCAGCTGATGGCTCAAAAGGAGACTGATGCTGCCACCTTGTGTCACTGTCGGAAAATGCTATGATTCCCGAAGAGCGAAATTGTCCTCGATGGAGGATGGGGAATGGCTGGAAAGGGAATCTAGAACTTTCACCTCATACTTGAACTAAGAATAGTCAACAATTACTGAGATTTTCCCGATCCAAGGATTGGTCATTCATGCAACAGATGTGTTTAATGAGTATCTACTACGCACCAGACACTCTTTTATGAGACAGGGGTCCAGCAATGAACAAAGCAGACAAAAATTCCTGTCCTCATTGAGCTTTCCAGGCCTCTGATTATTTTATAGGTATGCGCTCATTTACTATTCTAAACAACTCTACGAGGAAGGTATTCCCATTTTACAGATGAGGTTACTGGGGCACAGGAAGATTAAGTAACTGGTCTAAGATTACGCAGCTACTGAGTGAGAGAGCCGGGATTTGAACAGAAGCTCTCTAATACAAGAGCCACCGGGACCCCAATCACGAATCTTCACGGCAGAAACTTTGTCCTCTGACTAACATACACAGACATTAGTGGTTGCCCAAAGGCACTTTAGCTCATGTGTCTGGGAAGAGGAGATGGAAGGTTGTGTATGTGTGTTTGCGTAGGTACACGTATGTACATTGATGTGTGTTAGTCACTGAATTCATATATGTACATATTCTGTATACAGATGCACTGTACGAATATATGTCTGTTTACTGCGTATGTGTGACTATTGATCCACTCGTTTAATCACTCATCCAATGTTCCTTAGCACCTGTCCTATACCAGAGTTCACGCGAGGTGCTAGAGATAACCAAATGAAAGCCTACGGTTCCTTTCTTCAAATGACTCATTTTTAGTAGGAGAAAAACAAACCAATACTTGCAATATTATCATGGCACTTATCACATTTTATTGTAGAGACTTCGTGGTTTTCTTTAAAAGACTATAATCTCCTTCAGACAAAAGCCAAACCTTTGTGTCTAGCATGTTACTTAATAAGCCTTTTAAAAGTAGTGGTTGAATGAAGGACTCACTGACGGGTGTAAGCTCCATATCCGGCCATCAGGGAGAGTTTCATGGAGCAGAGAAGTCATGGCTGCATGACAAAGTTGCAAAAGGTCCATGATGACTCGGGGACACAGAAACAAACGTGTAAAGCTTCTACTTCACACCACACACAAAACCTCATCCTAGATGGATCATTGACGTAAAAGTGAATGATAAAATGCACCTTTTTTTTTTTTTAAGATTTTATTTATTTATTTGACCGAGAGAGACAGTGAGAGAGGGAACACGAGCAAGGGGAGTGGGAGAGGGAGAGGCAGGCTTTCTGCCAAGCACGGAGTCCGATGCGGGGCTCCATCCCAGGACCCTGGGATCATGACCTGAGCCGAAGGCAGACGCTTAACGGCTGAGCCACCCAGGTGCCCCATAAAATGCACCTTTAGGATAAAACAAAGGAGAACATATTCAGGAACTTGGGATAAGCAAAGATGTCTTATATAGGAATAAAAAGCATTCATGACAAAAGAAGAGATATAAGTTGAATCTCATGAACATTAAGAACTTGTATGCGTAACATATATCTGCGGTCACCGAACTATGGCCGACGTACTACATTTATTCTGCTGCTGGCTTTGTATAGCCTGTGAGCTCAGAATGGTTTTTGTATTTTCACATGGTTGAAAAAAGTCAAAAGAAGAAGAATATGTAATGATATGTGAGATGTACATGAAATTCAAAATTTCAGTGTCCATAAATAAATAAAGTTTTATTGGAATACAGCCGTGCGTGTTCATTTGACGTATGGCTGTCTGCAGCGGCTCTTGGGCTGTGGTGGCGGAGTTGAGTGGCAGCAGCAGACATCACCGAGGCCTGCAACGTCTGAAATAATTGCCATCTGGCCCGTTACAGAAAAAGTTTGCTGATGCCTAAAATACACAAGCGAGAAAATGAAAAGGCGATTAGGGCAGATTAGGGAAAGACATATATTGACAAAGAGAACTCATATCCAGGATATATAAAGAACTATAAATCAATTGGAAAAATGAGGACACCCCCAGTTTTGGATTTCTGGCCGCCAGAACTGTGAGAGAACACTTTTTGTTGTTTTCAGCCGCCGCGTTTGTAGTCGTTAAAGTAGCTCTTACAAAGGCATCCTTCATGTGCTCATCTGGTGACATTGGGTCGCTTCTGCTTCTTAGTTATTACGAATGACGCTGCTATAAACATTTGAAGGGACTTTAGTCTTGACGAGAAGGAAAATGAAAGTCGATTTTAGAGCTGGGGTCACAGGAGTGGTGATGTGACTTAAGTTTAAAAGAATCGTTCTGGCCGTTTTGAGATAGACTGGGCGATGAAGCGGAGTCTGCTTTGGAGACCATGGCAGGAACCCGGGAGAGGGACAGCGGTGGACTGATTGAAGGCGGTGGTGGTAGAGAGGGTGGCGGGAGAGTAGATTCTAGAGATATTTCGAAGGTAGAGCCAATCGGATTTGTTGACAAAATGGATATGTGGTGGGAGAAAGAGATCGGTAATGACTCCAAGGTTTTTAGCCTGAGTAACTGGATAGATAAAGGTGCTATTAGTGGAAAGGAGAGGCAGGCTGGGAGGCTCAGTCAGGTAAGTGTCTGCCTTCTGCTCAGGTCATGATCCCAGGGTCCTGGGCTCGAGCCCCGCATCTGGCTCCTTGCTCTGCAGGGAGCCTGCTACTCCCTCTGCCTATTGCTCCCCCTGCTTGTGCTTGCTCTCTCTCTCTGGCAAGTAAATAAATAAAATCTTTAAAAAAAAAATTTTTTTTTTTTTGAATGGAAAGGAGAAAGACAGCGTGAAGCATACCTGTGGAGGGAAGACCAGGAGCTCGGTTTTAGACATGTAAAATTCAAAATATCTCTTAGTAATTCAGGATGCTGAATAGACACATAGCACATCTTATACTTTTATTACATCAAATAGCAATTTACTAATTTAATTTTTCCACTTATTCAGTAAATAATCAGTGAGTGCCTATTATATGTAAGGCACTGTGGCTATCCAATGAAGACAATCGAACACTGTTTATGTCTCACATAGCATTCCACATATTGCCAGTCATCAGTGAAACAGCGTGGAGTCCGGAGGCATGAATATTAGTTGTGTCTCTGTTCCAACTGGTTACCTGATCTTGGGCAAGTATCTTCACTCATCTGTGCCTCAGTTTCTACGACTTTAAAATAAGGGCTTGTGCAAGATGATATAGTCAAGATGTCCCCACCCAGCCCTAAAAATTCTTCAATTTGCACGTCTGAACTGAAGCCTATTTTCCCTCAGGTGATATCATTTCCTTGGAACTTTGCTGGGGAAGGCAGCTATTTTTCCTTCTTCCGGTCATTCACTGGACAAAGAAAAAGTTGGTTTATATACAGACAGTCCCAACTTACAGTGGTTCAACTTACGACTTTCTGACTTCACGCTGGGGTGAGAGTGATATGCATTCAATAGAAGTCATAGTTCAAACTTTCGAGTTTTGGTCTTTTCCTGGGCTAGCCGTACATGGTACCATGCTCTCTTGTGATGCTGGGCAGGGGCGGCAAGCCACAGTTCCCAGTAAGCCCCAGCGTTCACAAGGATGAATACCCAATACTCTTAGAACCATGCCATTTTTCCTTTCTGTATGAATAAAAGACATGAGATATTCAACACTTTATTATAGACACTTTATTTGTAAAATAGGCTTTATGTTAGATGATCGTATCCAGCCGTAGGCTGGTGTAAGTCTGAGCATGTTGACGATAGGCAAGGCTAAGCTATGATGTTCAGTAGGTTAGATGTATGAAATGCATTTTTGACTTGCAATTTTTCATTTTACAACGAGTGAGCACGGTGTGATCCCGTCATCCGTTGTGGAAGACCTGTATTTCCGACCTTCCATGGCTACTTCCATACCTTTGTTTCTCCTCCATAAATGTAATGTTCTCTCTTCTTCAAAAATTAAATGAATCTTTTAAAATTATTATTGTAGGGGCACTTGGGTGGCAGAGTCAGTTAAGCGTCTGACTCTTGGTTTTGGCTCAGGTCGTGGTCTCAGGGTTCCCCCCACCAACCGTGTCTGCTTGAGAGTCTCTCTCCCTCTGCCCGCTCCTCCGACATGCTCTCTCTCTCTCTCTCAAAGAAATAAATCTTTTTTAAAAAATAAATCTTTAAAAGAAAAAAGACTTGATATCCGTGAGTCACTAAAAGCCTTGTTGTCAAATAGACAGGAGCGGGAAAATCCTAAAAGGTGGAGGGGAACAAAAATCATGAAAAATAAATAAATTAAGAAAATAAATACATAAAATTGTTATAAGAGTAATATGTATTTACTGTAGACAAAAATGGCAATTATATTGCCTCCGCTAATTTCTCATAACCCTATACTCACGTGTCTGGTGTGGCATTTATAACATTTTGCCTGTTATTACAGTTATTTGTGTGCTTAGAGATGACATATTTCAGGAGGTCAGTAATTGCGTCCTATTCATTTTCACAGTTCTCAGAGTGCTCAGTTCAGTGCCTCATTAATAACAGACACCCCAGAAACGTACACTGAGTTAATGAGTCAACGAACCATCTATAAAAAATTTTTAAAAATCTAATATACAAAAAAATAAATAAATAAAATTTCCCTTCTGGTGTCTGTGGGTGGTTTCTCTGCTTTTTTGAGCTTTTATGTAATATTGTTTAAGCATTGTTTATGAAACACCCCCTTTGATTTTATACACACCTGTGAGGTCGTTGAATTCTCTCTGGCACAGGCAAGATATTTCTGATTTTTTTTTTTAAAGTAGATAGTGCAAATATTATAGCATTTAGAATCAGAGTCTTGAATTCCGAGTCTGTCACAAAGTGGCTGTGTGATGTTTGGTCAAGTTGCTCTGTCTCCCTAAACCTCAGTTCCAGATTTGATACGGTAAGAAGTGCAGACCTTATACCCTGGGTTGGTATGGGAATACAATGGGATAATGGATGTGGAAATTCTTTGAAGACCGAAATGACTCTATTTTTTTTAATTTTTAAAAAAGATTTTTTTCATTTATTTGAGAGAGAGAGAGCACAAGAGGGGGGAGGGTCAGAGGGAGAAGCAGACTCCCCACTGAGCAGGGAGCCTGATGCGGGGATCTATCCTGGGACTCTGGGATCATGACCTGAGCCTAAGGCAGATGCTTAACCGACGCAACCACTCAGGCTCCCCGAAAGATTTATTTATTTGAGAGAGAGAGAACGGTGGGGGGAGGAGAGGAGGGGGGGAGAGGAGGGGCAGAGGGAAAGAAGCAAGTGGACTCCATGATGGGCACAGAACCAACACAGGGCTTGGGGCTTGATCCCAGGACCATGAGATGAAATCAAGAGTCAGCAGCTCAACCAACTGAGCCACCCAGGTGCTCCTGAAATGACTCTATTAAAAACTCATCTTTAAAAAAATTCTGAGAAGATATGGAGTGCCAGGGTGGCTCAGTTGGCTACGTGTCTGCCCTCAGCTCAGGTCATGATCTCAGGATCCTGGGATCAAGCCCCACATGGGGCTCCCTGCTCAGTGGGGAGCCTGCTTCTCCCTTTCCCTCCACTGCTCCCCTTGCTTGTGCTTTCTCCCTCTCAAATAAATAAATAAAATCTTTAAAAAATTTTCTGAGAAGATATACTATTATTACATTATTTTTACTGTTAAAATGATCAAAATTCTTCAGTGGAAGAGATTAGCAGACTCCTAGTTCAATGCTAAGATTTGATAGGAATTTGACCGGATAGGCAAGCCCTGTCTTTTCCAAAGGAGGCAGAGAAATATGCCGGTAAAACTTTTGGAGATGTATGCAATCTTAGGGCCACTATGTGTGGCTACACAATTCCAGGATCTCCATTCGCATGGGTGTCTGTGAAGCCCCGTGGCCCTGTGTAACAGGGTGGCCGTGGCCGGCCATGCAGTTACCAAATGAATGGCAGGCCTAACTATGGAACACCTAGTAAGTTCTGTGAGTGTTTTAGGAGGTATATTATAATGAATTCTTAACGTGTACATGTCACTCTGTGTCATTACGAGTAGTAAAAACATGAAGAAGAAGTGTGGAGACAAATAGAAGACATTATGTTGAGAGGCTACAGCTAACCAGAGATGAAGAGTTTTGGGTGGTAGATACAGATGCATTCTTCCTTGGCCTAAGTGCTTCCCGTCATTTTATTAATGTAAGTCTGGATCCCATTCTTCAGTAAGAAGTGTTTCAAAGGTACAGTTATACGTTGTTAAAAATTATATATCCCAGTGCTGTACTTTTCATCTCTAAGACTTACTTGTTTTGTTACTAGAAATTTGTATCTCTTAATCCCCTCTGTATCTATTTCACCCATCCCCTCACCCACCTCCCCTCTGGTAACCACCAGTTTAGTCTCTGTATTTGAGCCTGTTTTTGTTGTTGTTATCTTTTTTCTTTGTTCTTTGTTTTGTTTCTTCAATGCCATATATGAGTGAAATCATATTGTATTTGTGTTTTTCTGTCTGACTTACTCCGCTTAGCATAATGCCCTCTAGGTCCATCCACGTTGTTGCAAATGGCCAGATCTCATTCAGATTGCAGTAATGTTGTTGGGTGTCAGATGGTGACTACACTGATTGTGGTGAGCACTGAGTGATGCACAGATTTGTTGAATCATTATGTTTATACCTGAAACTAACCTAACATTGTATATTAATTATACTGCAATAAAAGTTATATATCCCAATAAACAAATCATAATGTCTAAAAAATACACGCAAATAGATTACAGAGGTATTTTTAAATACATAAATACTGCACTACACAATTTTTCTTATGTACCATAACTGCTATGCTTACTAATAGCTTTGTCTCACCAATGTAGCCATTCATGCAAATAAACATGAATTGAATGTTGACTCCTGTTAAGTCGTAAGCACAAAAACTGTCCTCAAGAAGCTCACAGATATTTGCTGTGGGTCCTAAGGCTCCCAAGAAAGCATGAGGTAAACTGTAAATGTGATTATGTGGAATCTAGCATGAGGGTGTGTAAGCCACAAAAATAAGAAAAATAAGGAAGGAAGGAAGGAAGGAAGGAAGGAAGGAAGGAAGGAAAGGAGGAAGGAAAGAAGGAAGGAAGAGAGGGAGAAGAAAAAAAAGCCATACCTCATTTCATGAGGTAAAATCATCTTCGGGTAGGAAAGAATTAAGACATGAGTCAATTTGGGGCTTAAATTGATCTTTCCACAAGAGGAATCGTTAAGTAGGACTTTGACGCACTATCAAATGTGTTTCATTCCAGCCAACAGGGAAGAACTCATAAAACTCTTTGTGAGCCAAATACAAAGCTATGACTGCTGGAAGAGAGACCCTTTTCCATTCCTGGGCATGGCCAGTGATATCAGGAAGGGATGAAGCAGCATTTTGGGAATGAGCCCAGCAAGTGCCAAAGCAGTGGGGGCCACCGGGAGCCACAGGACTACCAAGAAAAAAACTTCATCCAGGAGCCTAGGGACACAGGGTGCACGCTTGGGGGCTGGGGATCCTAGTGACCTTACCAGGAAAAGATAATAATATTAAAAGTAGTCCCATAGTAACAAGAAGAAAGGGTTACACAAAGGGACTTTGTTGTCCCTCAGTCTCTTACAAGAATGATAAGCCTATTTGCCTTAATAAAATAAAAGGTCTTCCTTTTTAATATTATTTAAACTAAACTTTTCCATTTTTTAAAAACCCAGTTGGTATGATAGTAATAAAGAAGGCATTGTTTTGTAGTTGAATCTGCGCAAAGTATTTTGTCTGATGTTCTAAACTTTGGGTTGGAGTGGAGATAACTATCCTGAGGTAATCACACATAAAAGTTTATGTATGCCCTTGAGCATTCTTTCTAGGTCATTCTGCTAGGATAATTAGTAGTTACTCAGATTCCAGGATTTGCTATAGAAACTCACTCTTAAAATAGGGAAGGAAACACAAGGCAAAATATTAGGGCTAATGTCTGGGGAAGTTTCTTAACCCCTCATAGGCATGTGTCTGAATTTTTAATTTTGGAAGAAAGTGGATGTCTTTCTTGAATTACCTAAATGATTCAGTTGATTACATTTGATACTGTGAGTGTGGAGTCAGATCGGCTGTACTACTTGCTAGCACGTGTGATCATTGTCAAGTTACCTCAGCTCCCGTCCTTGAGTTTCCTGATCTGTGAAATAAGGTGGGTTAGGCCTGTTTTATAGTGCTGTGGTGCAGAATAAAGAATGTACGTGGAAATAAAATGCTCCGTTCATGGTCACTGTTTTACAGTTCAGTGATAGAATGAGACGACTCCTTATAATCTGCATTCTGTATGGAGGATTCATGTCTCATGTTTGGTAACTAACTGAAATGCTCAGATTTCTTTTTTTTTATAATAATATTTTTATTATATTATGTTAGTCACTATACAGTACACCCCTGGTTTTTGATGTAAAGTTCCATCATTCATTAGTTGCGTGTAACACCCAGTGCACCATGCAATACGTGCCCTCCGTACTACCCATCCCCGGCCTATCCCATTCCCCCACCCCCCTCCCCTCTGAGGCCCTCAGTTTGTTTCTCAGAGTCCATAGTCTCTCATGCAATGCTCAGATTTCTAAAACGTATAGACATGTGAGGCAAAGAAATTTATTACTCCGTATCAGGCAAATTGATACTTCCAAACAAAAAGAGTGAAAGACAGAAACACAAGGTTGAGAGTTCATGTAAGCCAGTAAAAATCCTCATCTGAAAAAGCTTGGGAGGCTGTCTAAATTCTTCCTAGGCTTTGTCATCCGACCTCTAGATCATTTGATTGCATCTAAACAGGAGGAAGAGTGATAGAATCTAAACCCCTCCCCTTTGTAATGCACAAGTTGCAAAACTGGTCTGAGGCCTGGGTTTGGAAGGTCACACACACAAAGACAATGGAATTAGTTATTTGCTATGAAGGTGTATCTTACAGATTCTCTGTCTTACAGAGGGATAATGAAAAGCTGAGGGCAATTAACCATAGAAAATTAACTGTGGAGGCCAGAGAGCCTCTTTGGTTTCCTAGAGGCCCCTTTTCTCTCATAGCAAGAAGCAGAAAAAGCATAAAACCAAACTCAGGAGGCGCCTGGGTGACTCAGTTGGTTAAGCTCGGCCTTCAGCTCAGGTCACGATCCCAGGGTCTTGGGCTCGAGTCCCTGCTTCTCCCTCTCCCTCTGCCTGCTGCTCTCCCTGCTTGTGCTCTCCATCTGTGAAATAAAGAAATAAAATCCTTCAAACAAACAAACAAACAAACAAACTCAGAATTGAATAGAGTTCCTAGCTTCAAAGACGATTGAACACATTACGCAAGAAGGTCTATTATGCCAATGTCAGGGCCCTGGTTGGGAAACGCAGGAATCCTGATACATGGAATAAGAATATCTGCATATTTCTTGAAGACTTTTGTTCCACAGACTTACCTAAACCCTCAGGGCCTGCAAGGGTAACCTCCTTCTCCTCACTAAGAGGAATACTGTCTTCACAGAGGAAGGTACTCTAGACACCTCTCCTCCGCAGAGCAACTGGGCCCAAACCGTCAAGTTAATAGGTATGTGGAGTGACAGCCAGGCTCATGCTGAGCCTGATAAGGGAGGACAGGGCCTGTACTCCACAGGAGCTGTGAGAGTTAGTCAGCATTTTCCTCATGGAACCAGGGGATATCTGAGGGACTGGATCTTGAGAATATTTTATCAAAGGGGCTGAAACTTAAAGACTGAATGAGGTAGAGTTTATTGACTCAGGGGAACTCTCTTGAGATACTGGGTTTAGCACCCTTCCAAGAAACTCAGGAGACAGTACAAACGTAATGCAAGAGTAGCTGAAGAAAGCAATGGCTTATGCTGAGCTAAGTTGAAATGCTTGAATTTTTGTAGCATACAATGAACAGGAAGAATAAAAAGCTCAGGCAATGAGCACACTTGAGTGGACATATCCTGTGAGGCTGAAAAATCCATCAGATTTTGTTCTGTGGAAGTCCCAGAGATCAGGCAATTTACCAAGGCCACCAGGTGTATGCCAGTGAGAAGCATCAGCATCCCCAAGAAGTCTAGTGGCGGCTCTCATCTGACAGTAGTGGAGTAGGGGAGCTTGGCTCATTGACAGGAGGGGATGAAGACAAATGGCAGCATTTACTGACTGGAAGCCAATGGTTCGCAATGGTCGTCATGATGGGCAAAGGTGACGTGGCATCCAAAAGGACTTGACCTGCAGGGTTGTAGAGATGGTTAGTAGAACACAGTGTCCTTAGGGGCAAAATAGATGGGAAAAAGAAAGCAAGAATAGATATGGGGCACCTGGGTGGCTCAGTCGATTAAGTGTCCAACTCTTGATTTTGGTTCAAGTCACGATCTCAGGGTCACGAGATCTAGCCCTGTGTCAGGCTCTGCACTCAGCACAGAGTCTGCTTGGGATTTTCTCTCTCCCTTTTCCTCTGCCCCTCACCTTGCTCACACACTCTCTTTCTCTATAAATAAATAAATAAATAAATAAATAAATAAATAAAATATTTTTAAAATAATACTAGAAAAAGAAAGCAAGAATGGGTAAACAGAGGGCTGCAGAATGTTGTCTTAATAAAAATTCCGGATTGCTCGCTCAGTTTCTGGACCTGTGCCAGGTACAAAATTTGGAGTCCGTTTTAACATAGGTCCCGTCGGAAGATAGAAAGTACACTGTGATTTAAACAATGGAAGTTCAATGTAAAAAATTATCAAGCTATGATAGAAGAGTAACTATAAGATATAAATAGATCTTGGGGCTGAGGGAGAGTAACGAAGGCAAGACAAACATGGACAAGAGTTCAGACCTTACTGGAGAAGGTAGAGTTGCAGATCCACTGGATGGTGAAAAATTCTCTGACTTTCCGGACCAAGATGGTCTACAATCACGAGGCAAGCAGGAAGCAGCCCTTTGGGGCACAAGCAAGCCACACCCAGGGGATGTGCACAGGGTACAAGAGAAAGCTATTTCCATAATGGAGCTGAAAATCAATGGGCTTCAGGTGTCTTTTTTTTTTCTATGTAAGTACTGAGGTGCTTTCAAAAGGATCCATCCCACACCCAGTCCTCACAGCCACAATTGTCAAACACTAAAGCCACTTAAGTGTCTAAGGCACTTGCTTCTTCTGGCACGTCATGACAATCAACCAATCAGTCGTGATGAATTGTGATGCCATTGCGTGCAATGACTTACCAACGTCCCGCTTGCCATTGGCAATGTGCTCAGCACCGCACTCAAGACCAGGGGATGACCGATCTAATTCCCAAATCCTAACTTTCTGGGACCATTCCCATTCCGTATCAGTCTGGGTCCAATCAAGAGACAGAAACCACACCAAGATTTAAAAAGGGTAAGTACCGTATTAAGAATAGTTAGGCTAGGGGCGCCTGGGTGGCACAGCGGTTAAGCGTCTGCCTTCGGCTCAGGGCATGATCCCGGCGTTATGGGATCAAGCCCCACATCAGGCTCCTCCGCTATGAGCCTGCTTCTTCCTCTCCCACTCCCCCTGCTTGTGTTCCCTCTCTCGCTGGCTGTCTCTATCTCTGTCGAATAAATAAATAAAATCTTAAAAAAAAAAAAAAAAAAGAATAGTTAGGCTAGGGGTGCCTAGGTGGCTCAGTTAGTTAAGCAGCTGTCTTCAACTCAGGTCATGATTCCAGGGTCCTGGGATCGAGCCCCGCATCAGGCTCCTTGCTCAGTGGGGAGTCTGCTTCTCCCTCTCCCGCTCCCCCTGCTTGTGTTCTCTCTCTCTGTCAAATAAATAAGTAAAATCTTAAAAAAATAATAATTAGGCTATGATAAAAGAGTAAGTATAAGATATAAAGGCACACTAGGCCTGAGGGAAAATATCCAAAGAAGGACAAACTTCTATTGAGGGAGTTCTCCTTCAAAGGCTGGGTTCCAGACCTTGTTGGAGAAGGTATGGTTGCAACCCACTGAATGACAAAGAAGTGTGCTGGTTTTCCTAGGCCAGAGCTACTCTACTTTCTCGACAAGCAGGGAGACTATCATTGTAGGGGAGGGTTGCCCACAGTGGCCAGTGCAGATGGGACATCTGGAGAGCACAGTGTCTATGTCAGGAAGGCCACACCATTGTCAGGGAAGTAGGAGACAAACTTCTGGGGGAGAGATAGCAGTCAGCAGAAGGAGGCGGGGTTGTAGGGCTTGGAGGTGAGAGGCTTGGAGGGCACAATATCTGTATTAAGAGGGCTATGGGAAGATTGTCAAGCTAGGCTGGGAGCGTTCTGGGAGCAAGGCTGGGTCAGCACCACTGACCACATGCCTGACAGACAGCACAACTGCCAGAAGGAGTGGGAGAAGCTCCTTCCTCCTGTTCTATTGCTCTAGCACCTGCCATTGAGAAAGCTTAGCATTTTGCTCACTGTAAAGGATAAATCCTTAAAAGAATTTCATCTGTTATCAGAGAGTAAGTACTAAAGGGTAAATTTGGAGCTGCAAGGTAATAAATTTATAACTAGGGCACCACTGAATAAAGAGGTGGGTTGTCTCCAGGAAGAAGGACCCTGAAACACCCCAGCAAATACGTACTCAAGTCTCCTTGTTCTTTCCCAAGGGACGAATGGCCTTTGGCTTGGGTGACTCTACACTGGGGAAAGAGAAATACCAATACATTTTGAAAACTATTGGAACAGGATCTCATCTTTGACACTGATACTGTGAGGGTTAATTTCATGTGTCAGCCTGGCTAGGCTGTGGTGCCCAGGGGTTTGGTGTAATACCAGTCTAGACGGTGTGGGGAAGATATTTTTCAGATGTGGCTAACGTTTAAATTAGTAGGCTTTTGGGTCCCACAGATTACCCTCCATAATTCTGAGCGGGCCTCATCCACTCAGAATGAAGACCGAGGTCCTCTTTAAGAAAAAGGAATTCTGACTGCAAACGGCCTTTGGACTTAAGCTACAGTATCAACTCTTCCCTGGGTCTCCAGCCCGCCAGCTTTCCTTGCAGATGTGCCTGTTGCTATAATCACATGAGCTAGTTCCTTAAAATGTCTCTTTCTTCACACACACACACACACACACACACTATTATTTAATTTCCCTGAAAAACCTCAACAAATATAGATACCTAGAAACCCAGTGTCACCATAATCATGGATGCAAAAGTGAACCAGGCAATAGTAGATTTGTGGCCAAAGTATGGCTTAAAATCAATATACTCGAACTGTGCACTGACCCTGTGGTCTTTCCTTCCAATTCCTGAATCTATAATTGAGTTTGAATTACTTGACATTTTGAGTAACCCTTGGCCTGCAGGGGTAAGAAATATGATAGCAGCTAGGCCAAGTAAAAACCTCTGAACTTGCCCCATCCTCTTTCCTAATAAAGATAGAAGCAGCATTGCATCTGAGGGAGGATGGGATGGATTAGTATCAGCCTTAAGGACCTCAGGGATCAGGGATGGTGGCCACGACCGTATCTCCATGTATCCAGCCAGTCTAGCCTCCGGAGAAACCTGATGCTAGATTCTGGAGAATGACAATAGACCACTGCAGGCTCAAATTGCCACTAACATGCTAAACATTCTTTTTTTTTTTTTTTTTTTAAGTAGGCTCCACACCTAACATGGAGCCCAACCTGGGGTCCAAACTCACAACCCTGAGATCAAGACGTGAGCTGAGACCAAGAGTCAGACGCTCAACTGACTGAGCCACCCAGGCGCCCCTCAACATGGTATCTTAATTAGAGTAGATTAATTATGGTCTTAGGTGCATGGTATATGACCGTTAACATAAAGGCTATATACCTTTCTATCCTGATCAAGATAAAGGCCCAGAATCAGTTCACATGAAATGGGCCACTATACACATTCACAGTTTTGTCATTGTGTTAACTCTTCTGCTATCTGACAGTAATACAGTTCAAAGAGATCTGAACTCTCTGGATGTTCCGCAGAACATCACATTAATTCACTAGAGTGACAACATCATTCTGGTGTGGCAGGATGACCAAGCACCGGCTAGCACACTGGAAGCCTCGATAAAGCATGGGCACGTACTCTAGTACGTAGACGACATCCTGTGATGATTTAGGGACCTGCCACTTCAGTTACATTTTTAAAGTTCCAGGGGTCAGGCATGTCCCAGAACATCTCCTCCAAAGCAAAAGACAAACTGATGCATCTTGTATCTTTCCATTCTCAGTGCCTTCGGAGTCACTTTGGTTTAACTGAAGCTTTACTCTGTCCAGGCAATCCCAAGCCAATGACTAAGCACAGTGGATGTATGTTATGGATTAAATGTTTGTGTCCCCCTCCCACCAATTTACATATTGAAGCCCTAACCCCTAAGGTGGTGGTGCTATGGTCTGTTTGTGTCTCCACCAAGTTCATCTGTTCAAACACTAATGCCCAATGGGATGGTGGTCGGTAGGGCCTTTGGGAGGTGTTTACGTTGTGAAGGGGAGGTTCTTAGGTCATTATGGTGAAACTCTCACAAATGGAATTCGTGTTCTTATAAAAGAGAGCACACAGAATTTCCTGGCCCTTTCCACCACCTGAGGACACAGCGTGAAGTCTGTGACCCAGAAGAGGGACCTCATCCGAACATACCGGCGCCCTGATCTCAGGCTTCCAGCCTTCACAACTGTAAGAGAAAGATAAATTTCTGTTGTTTATAAGCCATCCAGTCTGTGGTATTTTGTGATAGCAGCCTGTACAGACTAAGACAGGTGATATTTGGAGATGGGGACTTTGACGCTAATTAGGGTTAGATCGGGTCATGACCATGGGCTCTGATAATGTGATTAATGGCCTTCCGAGAAGAGGAAGAGAGAGATCTCTCTTTTTCTCCTCATGAACATAGAGGAAAGTTCACGTGAGGACACAGAGAGAAGGCAGCCATCTGTAAGCCAGGAAGGAGAACTTACCAGGAACTGGACGCTGTCAAACTTGGATCTCGGACCTCCCAGACTCCAAAATGGTGAGAAAAATAAGTGTCTGTTGTTCAAGCCCCCCAGTCTACAGCAGTGTTTTATGGCAGCCCGAGCGGATGAAATCAGTGTACTGGCCATTAATACCCAACCAGAACTCTTAGTCTTTGATGTAGAGCTCCTCATTAGGCTGAAGAAGACTTAGATCTGCATTGCAGTCTGATGCCCTCCCTCTATTGGTAACCATTCAAAGTAACTGTGGTTTGCCATTTTGTTTTTTTAATATAAGCAAATACTAGCGTAGATATTTGAATCCTCTTCTCCATTACTTAGATAAATGGTAACATACCATGTATGCTTTCTCCTCCTTGCTTTTTACACTTAACAGAATATTCTAAAGATAACTCCATTGTAATATATAGGAAACTTCATTCCTCTTTACATCTGCCTGGTGCTCTATTATACTAAGGTGTACGGCAATTTCCTCTAATCCCCTATTGATGACGCTGGGTTGTTTTCAGCAATTTGTTGTCATTTCACCCTGAGGATGGAGTCTCAGAAGTGTAACTGCTAAGTCAAAGAGCAAATACATATGTAATTTTGCTATGTGTGACCTGGCATTCACACTTTCGTTTGTCATGAAGCCTAGTTCTACTCTTAAATTTGCCATTTTCCTTCAAGGCATCTCTCTCCACCCAGTCCAGCAAGTCAGACATTTGGAAATTTCCTCCAACCTTCCTTTTATTCCCTGCCTCCAACAAAGTAGACATAAAATTAAAATAATTTTGCCTTCTAGGGATGGGGTTCTGACTTTGAGCCCTGAAGTCCATGGCTTTAATTCAAACTCTTGTAAACTCTTTGGACATGCTTTCTTACACACTATATTATTAGTGTCTTGGGGCACACACACATTAGAATATATAATAGGAATTGGACTTGGCTGGAAGGTTAGGGAATGCTTGCATTAAAAAAATGATTCCTGAACTTATACCTGGAGACTGAACAGACATTGACTAGAATAGGGCTTTCTAGGCAGAGGGAAAGCATATCCTAAGGTACTGTGGTAGGAGGGCATATGAAGAGTAGGAGGAACTGAAAGAAAGCTAATGAATTCAAAGCACAAAGTAAAAGAAAGCAAACTGGAGAAATCGAGGCCAGAACATACAAGGTTTGTGGACTAGATGAAGGATTCCCTATTTTATTCTAAAAATATATAGAAACCATTTTAAAAATTTAAGCAACAGGGTGACACAATCAGATCTGAGGATTGAAATCATCATTCTGGATACTGGGTGAACAAAAATTGGAGTAATCCCCAGACAAAAGATACTGATAAGAGTATGACGGCAGTGGTGGTGGCAAAGCAGACAGATTCGAGAAATATTTAAAAATGGAGTTAACGTAGGGGCACCTGGGTGGCTCAGTCGGTTGAGCATCTGCCTTCAGCTCAGGTCATGATCCCGGGGTCCTGGGATTGAGCCCCACGTTGGGCTCCCTGCTGAGCCGAGATCCCGCTTCTCCCTCGCCCTCTGCCACTCCCCCGGCTTGTGTTCTCTTTCTCTCAAATGAATAAATAAAATCTTGTTTTTAAAAGATTGTATCTATTTGGTTGAGAGACAGTGAGCGAGAGAGAGCACAAGGGGGGAGTGGGGGTTGAGGACCAGAGGGAGAAGCAGGACCCCCCAACACGGGGCTCCATCCCAGGACCCTGGGATCATGACCTGAGCCCAAGGCAGATACTTAACTGGTTGAGCCACCCAGGCACCCCAAAATAAAATCTTAAAAAAAAAATAGATTTAACATAAAGGACACTAATTAAAATAGTTTGGAATCTCTACAAATAGACAGGGCTTAGTGATGTGTTGGTTAAGGAAGAGTTTCCCTTAACTTTGTTCCTGCTGCTATGACTTCATGATCAATGATCTAATCACTGAACTAGGGAACCTTTGAGAGACAACCAGGTTGGGCTGAGTGGAAGGTAGCGTAGAAATCATGAGTTCAATTTTTAGACATGCTGAGTCTGAGGTGACTGTGATATTCTTTTTTTTTTTTTTTTCAGGGCAAAAAGATGTTTTTATTAAAGCACAGGGACAGGACCCACGGGCAGAAAGAGCTGCTTGCAGTGCATTTGAAATTCTAAGATAAGACAGTAAGCACTAGGTGGGAAATAAAGATCAGCGGAAAGGTCTGGTTGATGACATACATTTCTGAGTCATCTGCAAATGACATAATTTGGAATCACAGGTCTACGTGAGAATGTCTCAGTATGTAATGAGGAGGGGGCAGACCTAGATCAAGTCTGCAGGACTGGTGACGTTCACCCAGAAAGAGGAAGAGCGCACACAAATGTAATCAAGAGACAGCAGCAGGTGGCAGGTGGGGCGGCAGCGGGCAGGGAGTTAAAAGGAAGTGAGGGAAGTAGTTAAAGGAGAGAATGCTTGGTTGTGTTGACTGCTGCTTGAGGTTGGGTTAAAATGAAGCCATAGAAAATATGATTAGATGGAGCAAGAGTCATTAGTAACTTCCATGAGGTCAGTGTCCGCGAAGTGGTGCGGGTGGACGGCTCGTTACACTTTGTTGAGGAGACAATAGAAGGTGAGAAAGGTGAGACAGCTTTCGCTTCAGAGAAGTTTGGGAAAGCAAGTACAGAAGTGTGGAAATAGCTGGAGGCCAGCGTGCAGTAAAGGGAGGTCTTTTACAGGGAGGAGAGTGTTTTGAACGCAGATGGGAACAGAGCAAGAGGGATTAGGGCTTCAAGAAGGAGGGGAATAGGGCGCCTGGGTGGCTCACTCAGTGAAGTGTCTGCCTCCGGCTCAGGTCATGATCTCAGGGTCCTGGGATCAAGCCAGGCATCTGGCTCCCTGCTAGGCGGGGAGTCTGCTTCTCCCTCTGCCTGTGCTCTCTGTTCCTCTCCCCCCACCCCCACACTGCTCATGCACTCTCTCTCTCTCTCATTCTCTGAAATAAATAAAAAATATATTTTTAAAAAAATAAGAGAAGAAGGGGAATAAGGAACCAAGCCTCTGAGAAGGCCAGAGGAAATCAGATCTATGCTGAGGAATTGACTGGCGATAGGAGAAGGGACACTTCACCAGATGGAACAGAAGAAAGGGAGATGAGGGCGGGTGCAGATGGGCTTGTCGATCTAGTGATAAGATGATCAAAGGGTGCCCATCTGATGGCGTCTATTTTCCCAATTAAATTGGAAGAGCGGTTGTCAGGTGATAGTGGTAGGGATAGAAGTCTGACGCTAGAGAGTCTGCCAAACAGATGCCAGAGAATTCGAAAGTGAGCTTCTAAGAGAAGGTGGTACGATGGTCACACAACGTTGACAGCTCATTTAACTTGTCAGTTGGCATTACCATTCTTCCGTATTTAACATCCTGTCTCGTAAATTAATCCAAATGGATCTCTGCAAGAATTTAGTCTGAATTAAGCAGATGATGGTTTCAATTCTCCGCTTAGGTCTTAGTCTGGATCTCTCAAAAGCAGAGCCCGAAGCAGAGGGTTTACGTGCTCTTATTTTATTAAGGAGTACGATCTCAGGGAAGGAGAGTGAGGAACAAGGACAGCAAAGCAAGGATGGCGGGAAAGCCAAAGTGAAATGTACATGCTAGTTGTTGCAACGTCCTATTGATTGCTGAATTCAAAGACTGGGCTCTTAAGAATTAGGACATGCTGGGGCGCCCGGGGGGCTCAGTGAGTTAAGCGTCTCTCTCAAGTAAATAAATAAAATCTTTAAAAAAAAAAAAGAATTAGGACATGCCTTATGTCAGGACTACTCACTTGGCAGGGAAGGGGGTACAAAGGAGGGAGATTTTATCCACTGGCTGTGAGCTGTGAGATCACGGATTCACCCCCTGCACTCCAGGTTGCATATGACTGGATGCACGTAGACCCCTAGTAGGAAGCTCTGGGGCTGGAGGAGAGATGTGAGAGGCAGGGCTGCAGGGGAAGTGCTTTCAGCTTTGGTCCGTGTGAACTTTGTCAGAGCTCATACAGAGCTGGCCTGCCCAGCAGCAGCTGGCATGAGATAGATACATCCAAAGAAGTCTCTTAGATAACTTACGATTGGCAGTATAAGTTACTGATTTCACTAAAGTCAAGCAACACTTGAGAAACACAGACAAAAATGGAAATGAACTCGTTGTGTCTAAAGTCATTAAGAGAAGTCCTCTCACCTGGGTGGTGAGCTGATTCGAGATTTTAAGGTACTTTGCATATAGCAGGAGAATTTCAGATTTGCTTTGGGCAGACTTACATAGGAAACAAAATTGTTTCCTATTTAAAAACTTGTTATTTTTAAATTACTTACATTTTATTTAAATTTAAATTTTAAAATTATTTAAATTATTATTTAAAATTGTTGTTGTTTTAACAGGGCAGAAGAATCTCGTGGATTTTGAATGCTGACTTCTTTTCCTTCATCTTAAAGCTCCCCTGTCCTGCCATCTAGTGTTGACTGGTTTCTCAGAGGGACATCTGCAAGGCGTTGCTTTATCTGTTTCTCAGTGCAGCACCACCAACATTTTGTGGCGAGGCAATTTCTAGTTGAGGGAACTATTCGGGAGTATTTATCCCTGTCCCCCACCCACATCCCTCTGGGCATTGTGGGCTGAAAACACTCCCACACATTTTCAAACGTGCCCCAGCACCCCAACCATTGCAAACCACTGCAGGAGGGGTTGACGGTGAGCGCCTACTTTACAGATGAGGAAACCAGGGCTTGGAGAAACAAAGAAGCAAGGTCACACTACAGATGTGCCGTGGAGTCGGTGCTCCATAAACGGAAGTCCTTTCCTAACTCCCTCTGCAAAGGGTGTTTAAGGAACTCAGTGCATTTGGGATAGGACACAACTTATAAAATATTCTATTTTTGCAGAGCTGTGTATCATAAAGTCAGGTTCACTTGTCAGATCGCCATGCTAACAAAGACAGAATAAATGATAGATTAGAGAGAAGTTACAAATCATGAGGAGTGTTAAGAGTTTGAGGAGAGATTGTAGGAAGAAATTATAAATAAACCAGGCGATTCAGTTTAGAAATTGGAATGAGGATTTGATAGTGGCCTTCTAGCATATGAAAGATTTTCCCACAGAGAATGGTGTGTATATGTGAAATGCTCTAGAGTCAGAGATGCTGTGAGTTAATGGTATTTGCATCCGGGTGATGTTTGTACAGAGCTGGAAAGCTTACCAAGCACTTTCATATACATTATCTCATTTTCATAATTTGTATAGCATTGAGTTGAGTTTAAAATGGCAGTTATATGTATCTTGTTATGTACACATGTAAAAGATGAAGGAAAGACAATCATTATTAATAAAAACAGGTGAAAGGACTACTGGATATGAACATATTCAATGATTCAGGTTTTTAAATTTTTTTAAAAGATTTTATTTATTTATATGAAAGAGAGAGCATGAGCAGGGGGAGGGACAGAGGCAGAGGGAGGAGAAGCAGACTCTTGCTGAGCAGGGAACCCAACATGAGGCTCGATTCTAGGACCCCAAAATCCTGACTCTAGCCAAAGGTAGATGCTTAACCAACTGAGCCACCCAGGCGCCCCAATGATTCAGGTTTTAATTAGGTAGGAAGATGGGAGTTCATACGGGCCAGCCCATGCTGATCACCGACATCTGGGAAATGCAGGGAATTGGTTAATTTAATCGAATATATAGAAGATGATAGATAGATAGATAGATAGATAGATAGATAGATAGATAGATAATTACAAGACCCGGCTTGCGGAACAAACCAACAAACCATCAATCAAAGTGAAATCAGATTCAAAGAGAAAGTACAGATGCATGACATATCACAGACTATCACTAAAAACAAATCCCAAATTTTAGAAAACAATAAAGTTAGGAACCAGGAATATTGGGAATGCATGAGGCACAATGAACACACAGGACAAAAAAGATGATATTAAGAGAAAAACCTGGAAGAAAAGAGAGTATTGAGAAGAACTCCTTATGAGAAAACAATTGCATGCAAGCAGCAATCATCTAATTCACTCCGAGGAATTGTGCATCCTATTACAAGTGTGTTAGCCCAAATAACTAGAAATGGCATAAGTGGTAAGGACAGTTGACCATGTATGGTGCATGAATATATGTATTCATAGTTATATTATCTGACCAACTTTTAAAAATTTTATTTATTTATTTATTTATTTATTTAATTTAGAGTGTGTGAGCTGGGGGAGGGGCAGAGGGAGAAAGCGAGAATCTCAAGCAGACTCCACACTGAGCACGCAGCCTGACGTGGGGCTCGATCCCACAACCCTGAGATCATGACCTGAGTGGAAACCAAGAGTCTGACACTTAACCAACCGAGTCACCCAGGCACCCCTGACCAACTTTTAAATCCAGGAATTATCTCCAGTGATGGCGCCATTGTGCCTTCCTCCTTGACATTATTCATTCAACAAATAGCATACCTACTGTGTGCCAGGCACTCTGTAGACACTGGGGATACAGTCGAGAACAGAATAAACATATTCTTGCTCTCATGGAGATGGCTTTCTTGAATATGTGTAGAGGGTGGGGAGGGGAGGAACAACAGATGAACAAAATAAAGTAAAAACATTGTTGTATGTCAATGGTGGCAGGTGTTACAGAAATGGTAAAGCAGGGAAGGAGGGTGCGGACTGCTGGGGCATCAATAAAAATATAACATTTGTTGCTCAGGATAAAATATTAAGTGAAAAGAACAAGACTGAGGGGCACCTGGATGGCTCAGTCAGTTAAGCAACTGACTCTTGGTTTTGGCTCAGGTCATGATCTCAGGGCCTTGGGGAGGCTCAGTGGGGAGTCTGCTTAAGTATCTCTCTCCCTCTCTCTCTCTGACCCTCCCCCTTCTCTGAAATAAATAAATAAATCTTTAAAAAAAAGAACAAGACTGAAAACTGCATATAAGTATATTGTTTATTTTTATATAAAAATAGATTTAATACAATATGCACAGAAAAGAGAATTAAAAGGAATATTCTTATATATTAAAGTGATTATCTTCTTGGTTGATGAAACTAGGAGTGATTTTTAAAGTGCTTTTCTTTATATTTTGCTATTTTGTTAGTTTTCTATGTTAGCATGTATTACTTTTATAAATCAGAAGCAAAAAAAAGTTTTCATCTTTTTTCTCAGTATGTTCTTCCTCTTCACCAAATAGAACGGTTCCTACCCAGCTTAATGTATTTGTGTTAGATGTATAGAAGAATCACTTTCTAGAAAGATAAAATAAAACCTTCTTGAAATGCCTGATAATATCCCTTGTCATGATTCGCTGTTCTTTCTACTAAAAGGTGGGCCCTATGCCCTGATTTCTCTCCCCCTCATTCCCTACCTACTTAGACCGCTTATAAAATGCTTACCATCTACTGTTGGGTATTAGTAACCTCCCTTCAAGAGGCACTGGCTAAGAACATGGATTCCAGAGACAGGCAGCTTGGGTGTGAATTCCATGTTGCTTCTCACTAACTGGGTGACTGTGGCCAAGTGGCCCAATCTTCCTGTGCTGTCCCTTCCTCACACAGAAAATGGGATGTGCATAATTCCTGTGTCATACGTTATTGTGAAGAAGAGTGAGTCCCTCCATGTAATCGTGCTTAGGACAGTGCTTGGTATATATTAAATGTTACTCATTATGGTTCTAAATTTAATTTTCCAGAAGACGAGGACCACATTTGATATTTCTCTGTAGTCTTAGCTCCAACCAAGCACAGTGCTTAGGAAATGCGTCCTGTTCCTTTTGTATCCCTAGGACCTGACATGTGGGGAACAGGTGAGAGTTGATGTGGGGTGGGAGGGAATAAAATGTCAAGCAGTTTGATATGTTATGTTTGTAATCCACTCTGTCATTCTTCAAGGGAAACAGCAGATAGGCAAGCTGAGGCTCTGAGAATTTAAACAACTTGTCCAAGATCACCCCGCTGTTAAGTGCAAATTAAAGCCATGTTTGTTTGACTCTCTTCATTGTACTATGTGTTGGAAATAAACGTGAATAAATGGATGAGCGGATATGAGAAGCATCTGGAATTGTCTGTTGAGCCCTTCCTGTGTTTATTTATTTACCCTGTATTCCCAGAACTTAGCACAGCGTCTACTTCGCAGCAAGAGCTCAATAAATATTTATTGTTAAGTGAATGAATAAATAAATGAAGAAAAGGACAAAGGAACAAATCAAGGAACGAGTAGGCAAAATGCCCTCTCAAAACATTATTTTCAGACTTAATATCCAGTCCCCACATTCAGTATATGACAGATGCATGATAAATGTATCTATTCAGTACCTAGAGAAAGTGGGGAAAGAATTCATTACCTACTTGCTACATGTACAAATTCAGACCAACTGTACACAATCACCTGTGGTTTTATTTTGATAAAATTAAGAAGTAATAAGTTTCCAGCTGTGCAACCACAAACTTCGCTTGTTTGGCTGTGGGTTCACATGCAATAGGCATAGGGATTCAAATAGATTGATATAGTTCATCCCCCACATATTTTCTCTTTCGAGTCAAGGAACTTTGGGAAAACGCTTTTGTTTATATTTTAAATTATCGTATTTCCCCTATTCTACCATCCCCCCTCCCCTGCCTCAAATCAGCCTCAAGCTGGCAGAGGTCTAGAGGGAGCCCTGGAGGGACTATCACAGATGCTTCTTTTGATTCCAACTAGTCTCCCATTTCCTCTTAATAGAAGCATGAGGGAAACACCGTAAGTTTAACATAAAATGGATTTATTTATAATAACATGTCAACATGATAAAAACACATTAATATATCTGCAGGGTACAATGAAAAACTGCTGCAAAAATCAGCTGTAAAAATAATTTTCATTTAGATGAAAAATAGCAGATAGTTCAGGAATGAGCCAATATGTATTTTTGTGAAGAAAGTTTATATCCCACTGGTGCTTATAAAACATTTCTCAATTTATAAAAATATGCTTTCCTGCATGATTTTAGAGTTTATAAAAATACTCCTGCTGGAAATGGCATAATATCATTATGTTTTATATGCTTACGTTCTCTCCACCCACACATACAAATCTTCGACATTAGAATTAATTTTGGAACAGGGAGGTTGCTTTGAGATAGCCAAATAGCTATAATATGCAAATACCATAGAGCAAAGATATAAACAAATGAGTGTTAGTCACAGATGATTTTAAAATTTTGAGATCTACTACTAGTGCACAGGATTAAATAAGAAATCTTTCTCAGTGGTAGAACTGGACGCTTGCTACAAGCGAGGGTATTACTAATGTTTGGTGTTATTATTTTTAGTACCACAGGTATCTGGGGGTAGAGTTATATATGACAGCGTTGTAGGCATACAACATGGTGTCTGTCCTTTATTTCATTTTGTGTGGCCATTGGTAGATAGTGAAAACTGTCTGAAGCATTTCATAAGCCTAAAGTTCTCTTTTATTAGGATGAAACTCTTCATGTCAGTTCCTTCACTGAATTGAATTATGGGCAATAGATTTTATTGTAAAAATGAATCCTTTTAAATTTTATAACATATGGGGTATCATGACAGATACCTAACTATTAATTGTTAATACAAACATACAGACACATAGACATACCTGTAGATTATTGTCTGGCTCCTAAATATTTGCATCCTAAGCACACATTTCGGTACGAAAAGGGAGACACTGTGTTAGAAGTGATAGAAATAGAGCATATCCCATAATCTATGTATAGCATTTGCTTCTTTGTTTTGAAAGGCACTTCAAATTCCTGTCTTTTGTTTATATTGCTCATGGTTTTTCACACAAGGGTGCTGTTAAGGTTGACTCTTGTATTAGTCATTTTTTGCTGCAGTAACAAGCATCCCCAACATTTCAGGAGCTTATACTAATATAGATTTATTTCATGCTCATAGATCTCCGATGAGCTCTATGTGTTTTGTTTTGTTTTGTTTTGTTTTTCCAGTTCAGGACTATCTGAGGAAGGCTCTTCTTTTGGCAGAGATCAGAAGCCCAAGAAGACAAACCAAACCATGCCAGTGTATTGAATATGTCTTCAAGGATAGGGCGTTTGTCACATCTGCTCACATTCTATTGGATGAAGCAAGTCACATGTCCAAGCCCCTTGTCAGTGTGATAGGGAAGTCTATGCCTCCCCCTCCCCCCGCAGGGAGGATGGGTGGGGGGCAAATACTAGTGAAAAGTAATACAATCTGTCTTGACTACAGATTAAAAGGCCAAGTCATACCCATGAGTTACAAAAAGAGTTAAATACTAAAATATCATTGTGGATTTGAGTAAAATTTTCCTATATCTTTGGAGAACTACTTATAAGGACATGATTGTTCAGGAGCCAGAGTGGAAGTTTAGAAAAAGCAATCAGATATATTAATTAAATCTAAGAAAGGACAAAACAAAACATACTAATTTCTTTCCGGGGCTTCCTTAGCACCTAAGCTGAGTGCTGTTCTTTTACTTGTGACTCTGCTTTCTGATCATTCATTTCTGAAGACAGGAGTGGTATCTATTATCTTTGCACACCCAGGGCCTAGTACGATCCCTAGCATGAAGTAAACAATCCATGAATCCATGCATACATGATCCAGAGTATGTTGTCCTTTCTTTCTTCCTTTTTTTCTTTCTTTCTTTCTTTTTTAGATTATAATAATATTTTTTTATTAGATTATGTTAGTCTTTCCTTCTTTTTTTTTTTTTTTTTTTGAGAGACAGAGTGAGTGAGCCTGGGAGTCGTTGGGGAGGGGCATAGGGGGAGGGAGAAGGACAAGCAGACTCCATGCTGAGTGTGGAACCCTTAGGAGGCTGGGCTCCATCTCACCACCCTGAGATCATGACCTGCGTGAAAACCGAGAGTCAAATGCTTAACCCACTGAGCCACACTGGAGCCCCTTATTGTTTCTTTTTCAGGGCTGAAACTATTGATATTTATAACATGGGCGAATGAACACATTTGCTTTTCTCTTCCCCATTTTCTTTTTCTACATGGGACTTTTCACTTTTCCTTCCCTCAGTGAGGTGATTTTATTTTGAATAAGATAAGTTGAACACACTTGGTTTAATATACCTCAAGTATTTTCCTGCAGATAAGCTTTTGTGCACATGCACATATGCGCTGGTGTGTGCAGACGTGTGTGTGTGTGTGTGTGTGTGTGTGTGTGTGTGAAAGAGAGAGAGATCTGTACAAATAGTTTTTATACCTTTACCAGATATCTTTAGGGTAGTCACTCTTCATTTACTATACTACTGACAAAAATCAGTTCTCCAGCCAGCTTCTTTCCACGTTTATTTCTTTTGTGATTTGCTTAGTGGGAAAACCTTCAGAGATTCACGTTATGCAGTTCCAAGCCTATCAGGAGGGCCATTACCATACTAGCGCAGTTAAAAAGATTTCAAATAGGTTGTATTATGCAGTCCTCTCACAGTAAATAGCAGACAACAATATAAAGGGATGAGAAAGTGATGATAATTAAAAAAAAAATGAAAATGGAAACAGTAGAATGCAAACTGGTTTCTATTACCATTCAACACATATAATAAACCTTTCAATTTCTGTAAAATTATTGTTAAACTCACTTGGCTCAGTTGTGTATTTTTCATGATTTAAACTTCACACTGAAGTCAGAAGTATTTTTAAATGAAGTTCATATGAAATTGCATCTTTGCAAGGCATCCAGAAATAATAGAGAGATATCATCTCCGCAATTCCCCCTGCTTCTCCAAACCATGACTTTCCAATTCTGTAGCTGATATTAGAGAGACGAAGTATGTGACAAGAGTAGAAAATATTATTTTTATTTAACTACAACAAAAGGAAACAGAATTTGCCCATGATTTTTACATATGCATATCATCCTACTATAGGAAACTTTATTGTTCATGACAAAACTTTTGAAGATTCAAGTGGATATGATTTCTTAGTACAAGTGACCTTGGCTTTTGTTTTTTCTTATAGGTAAAAGAATGATGACAGTTTAGAGGCTAAGTGAATTATCCAAAAATCACAGCTTCAAGAAATATCAGATTTATAATGAATAGTCAGAAGATTTTAGAGACCCACATATATCATGGCAGAAATAATGAAGTGATTCAAAATTGTTAACATTTGAAACCTCAAAATTCCTGGGGCGCCTGGGTGGCTCAGTTGGTTAAGCATCTGCCTTCAGCTCAGGTCATAATCCTAGAGTCTAGGGATTGACCCCTGAGACAGGCTCCCTGCTCAGCAGGGAGTTTGCTTCTCCCTCTCCCTCTGCTCTTCCCTCTTATGCTCTCTCACTCACTCACTCACTCACTCACTCTCTCAAATAATTGAAAAAAAAAAACCTTAAAAAAAAAGAAATCTCACAATTCTTGGCTTAATGCTGAGAAATACTTGCAATACAATAAGATCAAGCTGTTTCTATCTCATGCTTGACTCTGTCCTAAGGATTCTATCAGATACAAGCTTGGGTAAGACTTATGACATAAAGCTATGATATAGAGCTCCCAGCAGCAAAGGAGTGAGAACATAAAATTCTTGTAGGGATTTATTTTTTAATTTGTATTTGAAAAATGTTCCTAACAGATGAGAAAAAGTAAGGAGCTATTCATAAAATCTTTGGCTTATTTCCACAAAAATGTTCCATTTATTGAACAGGAAATAAGGTGTAGAATGTCCTTTTAACCAAACTAAGAATTCATTTCTCCAATTTATAAAAGCTATTCATTCCTTCTACTACCAATCCAAACATTTCCTCATCTGTACCCCTCAAGAGACTTGACTCTAAGTGAAACTCAAGAATGAGTGTTTATGGCACCCTCTTTCGTGAAGAAGAGGAAAAAATAGTCCCTTTTCGATGTTGATAAATTCTAGTGGGTAACAAAGTTGGGGGTTACTCGGTGTGACACAAAACTTGTCAGAGGGGCATATGCCTGGTTTATGTGATACCATGGCAACATTTTTCAGGCCAAAGCCTGGAGTTTGCCATGGTGTGTCCACATTTTGTAGAGTAAACTTCGCAGTGGTGGGGAGGGGCAGGGTGTTGGTGAGATTTTCAGACTCTGGATGGAGGAGTCCTAGAAAACGGGTAAATATAAAAATGCAGAACAGATTTCACCAGCAAACTGGTTAAAGAACAAAAAGGAACAACTGGTGAGAGTTAACAACAGGTGCCTTTAGGCTTTGCAGCAGGAATTCGGGGTTGAAGCTGACTTTGGGATTCAAGAAATATAGTCAATGTTGGGACTTAGAAATATGGGATTTATTAAAGACAAGTTTGATTAGTTCTCTCTCTCTCTCTCTCTCTCTCAAAAAAAAAAAACAAAAACCCAAAACCAAACTTCCTTGCCTGCAGGTTAAACAACCTGAAGCAGTCACCACTTGATTTAGCTTTTTCCCTGTAGGCATCATAAAGATACATTAGATTTTTGAATGACGGAGTAAAGAAAACGGCAGAAAGGGTGTATAATCAGGCTCTTTTTACAAGCCCGTGTTTCTGAGAGTATTTATGTCATAGGCAATGAAAATTGGTAACAAAAATCAAGTAATTTCCTTCCTATGCAACTGAAGAGAGTTTGGTGGGAAAAATATGAGGTGCCATTTTACTTCACGAGTTAAAAAAGAAAATGTCAAAAAATAATGACTTGTTTTTAAATTGTTTTGTGAGTACAAATGTTCTTGAGGACGTAAGAGCCTAAGGCATTGTTCATGGGATACTTCTTTTGTATGTAGCATGGTTGGCACTAGAAAATTCTTGAGGCTTGAATGACATTCTGAAAAATTAGCATTTAACTTACCAAAAGAATTTCTCCGATGATTCACCTTTACAGTAAACCTAATAATAGTTACATGAATTAGAATCAGATCTAAAACAAAAAAAGAATGCCTTCAAATTTATTTTTATTTATTTATTTTTTTGTTGTTCCCCAAATAATACTTGAGAAAGATTTTAAAAGGCTGGAAGTAATAGAGGATTTTAAAAAATAGAGGATGATACTTAAGGTGATTTCTTTTTTTCCTCCTGAAGAAAATTGTAAAGCCCCATTTCCAAGAATATAGAGAACGATTGCTTTGAATTCTTTTTTTTTTTTTCTTTCCTGGAAAAGCTCATGAGAGATGCTATGATAAGCTTCTCATTATACCATTATACATTATGATTTTTAAGCATTTCCCTATTCTATGCCAAGCATGCCCAACGTTCCGTACACTTCATTACATAATCTATGTGAGATATCCAGTGGATCAGCTAATGAAAGAGTGTAAGAACAGGGTCACAGTGGGGATACCAATCACATGCTCACTTTTTGAATACGGGCAAGGGAACTGAAGTGTCGAATTTGCACAGAGACACCCTCCGTCCATGCCTTCTCCCTTTATCCCAGTGATAGGAGGAGCTTTCTGGGGCACGAGGATGATCACACAAAGAGGAAAAACGAAGTGGGGGAAATAAAAGCTGCCTCCAGCAAACATGGACGATGTTCCCTGAGAAGGTGAGAATTACCCACGCGGTAGGAGCAGCAGAGAGGCACACAGGAGCTGGTTGACTCCATTACTGTTTGAGGGCGGAAGTGCTTCCGGCAGCGTGTGGATGATGCCCTCCCCCTGGCGCCCAGTCCGTGTCCTGAGACATTGGTTTCAAGTTCTGCATGTAAGAGGCTGTAAACTAAAAGAACAAAATCACCTTTTCGATTACTAAAGAGTTGTAGTCACCGGGAGGAGAACATTTTTTAAAAATCCCTTCTTTTCGATTTTGAAGATCACGAAGGCAGCAACAGGAGAAGCCTGCTGGAGGACCCGGGAAATGGGAATTGAGGTAGGAAAGACATTAGGGTTCGAAGCCCACAGCCAAGAACGAATTCTTGAGACGTCTTTGGTGCAAAAAGGTGGTTTTATTAAAGCACGGGGACAGGACCCATGGGCAGAAAAAGCTGCACTGGCGTCATGAGGAGTGGCCCATTATATACTTTCAAGTTGGGAGGAGGTTAGGGCTGGCTAAGTCTCTAAGGAATTTTGGAAACAAGGTTTCCAGGACCTTGAGGGGGCTAGCTGTTGTTGGGAAAAGGTCATTTATTACCGTCTAATAAAACCTGAGTCATGAGACCCTTCAGATGTATATTGGTGGGTCCTATACTTGGGGGACAATTGCCAACATGTATCTTGGGAGGGTTTCGAGATAAAAGAAGTTTCCGAAGGAATTTTTGTATGTTAAAATAAACTTACGGGATCCTGGGGCTTGGGCTAACTTTGTCCTTTGCCCTTAGCAAAGTATTAACATTGAGGCAGCTGAGTTCCTACAGGAATGTCACTCTGCCTGTTTGAAGGACTTGTCAATGGGCTGCAAGTAGTAAGGAAATTTAATAATTTTTCTTCTGCCTTTGTTTCCCACAGAAGGAATGAGCATGGGTTACTTGAGTTCCACAGAGAATAGAGAGGTCAGAATGTACTAAAACCTCAGGGAGAACTCAGTTCCTGTAACATTTCTATTTGTTTTCAAAGCTAGCATAGCCTGGGAAAAGAAGCATAATTTTTTTAAAGTAAAACTATTATTTTTTTCAAATTTAGTTTATAAGGGACAATACTATCTTCCTCTAGCCCATACAAATAGGTGATTTCTGGCTCTAAGCAGTAATAGATTAAATGAGCAGACTAATTTTGTACAAAAGGTAAAGTCTGAATTGCCTCTGAATTTGGTAATGGAAATAGTAGTCCTTCCTTCTTTTATTCATTCATCAAACTTTCAAAGAATGCCTTCAAAGTAAAGCCTCAAGGGGACAAGAGATTGTCATAAATAGTTACTAATGGTATAAATGCAGTAGTTTATAATTGTTTATTTTTACAAAAAAAGCATATCAGATTGTGGAGTATTGCTTTTACAGCTCCCTCCCTTGGGAAAGGGTAGAATTATGCCTACCCTTGGCGTGGGCCTGTGTACTACTGAAGTATAGTGGTGCACAAAAAAGGAAAGTTGAGAATTACAGCTGTGTGGGAATATAATGAAGAGTTTTCTTGTTCTTAGGCTTTTGTAGTCACTATACCAATTACTGTCCTAGAAAGTGATAATTACACAAAAGAGATAACGCTACAGGTTCATAGAATGCAGAGCAAAAGATGAATTCTAGCCAAGACTGCGCAGGGAATCCTTCGTGACAGTGGAAAAAGATGGGCATGATTATATGATATAAGACTTTAAAAGGTAAGATAGGTCTTTAGTTATTAAACGATGCATTCTTAAAACATTTATTGAGAACCTAGGTGATTGGGATACAAAGATAAACAGGATAAAATCCCTGCCCTTGAATATTTCAGGGAGAGACACATGCACCAAAAAAGGGAGAAAAAAACAATGCAATAGAGCAAATATAATGTTATAGCACAATGTGGTGCTAGAACAGAAGTGATATAGGACCTTGCAGGAGTAAACAGGAAGAACCCTTCAGTGTTGCATGTGAGAGGATAGGTGAACTAAGATAATGTTATGTCTGAAATGAGATTTCATCAGTTATTCACTCGTTCAACCAAAATGTATTTAGTGCGTGAATTAACATATACTAAGTACAATTAACATGTACTATGTACACAGCTTGCCCTCAAGGGAATAATAGTCACATGGCGAACCAGACATATAAATAGATAAGTACAATGATGGATTTAGTTAGGTATAAAGCACATGGCATTATTAAAGACAGGGTAGTCAAATGTATCTGGGAAGTTGCAGAATGACTGCAAAGAGGTGGTGAATTTTGAAACGTGGAGGTCTTTGTTAGGCAGATTGTGATTGGGAATACCAAGCGCTAAAGGAGTTCTAGACAATGAAAACAATGGGAGTAAAGGAACAGTGTTCTGCTACAGCATGGTATGTATGCAGAATGCAAAGAGCTTTAGGTAAGCAAGATGAAGCAAGAAATGGGGTTGGCAATGACCAGATTATAGAAGGCCTTGAATGCAGACTTAAAGACTGAATTTTACTCTGTAGACCAGTACTTTTCAAACTGGATTCCACTAAGTTCTTGAGTTCCCCAAGAAAGTATCTAAGGAAGGGACTGGGCATGCCAAAAAAGCAGATTTTAGGAGTCCACGAATTCCAGACTCTGGAGTTTTAAACATTAATCTTTAGGCAATGTAAAGTGTTTGAACATTTTTAAGGAAAGAAGTGATAGGCTAAGAACTGTTTTAGGAAGATTTGTTCATCTATAATACCATGCTAGAAGTCTGGAAGTCATCCAAAATTGCTCCCTTTCTATCCTATTTCATAAATAGTCACTAAATCCTATTCATTCTTCCTCTTAAATATCACTCAAATCTACCTTTTCTCCTCCTTCTCTATTGGAACTGCCAGTGGTTCAAGTCTCACCCTTTTTTTTCCCTGGTCAAATACAAGAGCCTTCTAACTTACTCTTTCATACTCTTCAGTCAGTTCTATCTATAACTTTGGATAGCCATACCACCTATTGCACCATTTTTGGAATTTATTAAAATGTATATGATTTCCATTAGAGTATAAGTCTCTTGAAAGCCAGTATGGGAGGTCCTGAAGGACTGTCAAATCAGGATTCACTGCTAAATGTTACACAGTTAGTCATTCTGTCCTACTCTATCATTCCCCCCCACCTCTATTGGATCATTCCCATTAGCACACTAGCATATTGTATTTTTCCTCATCCTAAAAAACTACTCTTGTCTCCACATTCTCCAGTTGCTACCGCCACCTCCATAGCAAACCTCCTAAATTTCTCTGCTCCCTTTCATAGCAAAGAATTGTATAGAATCATCTTTTCTATTTCTTTGCTTTTATTTTCTCGTCAACTCACTCCATTCTGACTTTTATCTGTTATTCCATTATAAAGTCATTTGTCAAGGTTATCAAATCCAATAGTCAACTCCTCATCCTCATCTCACTTGACACCTTGGTAACATTAGACATGGCTGATAATAGTGTCTTGAAAAAGTTGGTACTTTCTTAAATTTCCTCCTATCTTAGTGGATATTCCTTCTTAGTATCTTTTGCTAACTCCTCTTCCTTTTACACTTCTCTAAATCTGAGATGTCTCAGTGTAAGAATCTCTTCCTCCTGCTGTTTATATTTATTTCCTAAGGGATCTCTAGTTCTATGGCATATATACTGATGATTTTGAAACTTACACTTTCAGTCTGGACCTATCCAGTTCACACTCTTGTGGTCGACTACCTACTGGGCATGTCCTTTTGAATTTCTTTTAAACATCTCACACTTACCATGGTCAAAACAGAATTTTGTCCCTCTCATCCTTCCCTTCCTCCCAACTTATTTCTCATGAAGACTTCTGCATTTCAGTCTATGACACCCTTGTCCATCTAGTTGTATGGGCCCCAAACATCTAAGTCTGTCATTCCTTTTTTGTGATTCTTCTCACACCTCACATCCAACCATTGGCAAATCCTCTTGGATTTGCTCACATTAAAGAATATGCTAAATTTGAATGGCTCTCCCATCTTCACTGCTACCAGCCTGGTGTAGGCTACCATTAGCCCTCACCTGATCTACTGCAACGGACTCTTAGTTTCTCTGCTTCCACTTTTGTCCCTTCAGACTTTTCCACACAGTCATCCAGAGAGATCCAGTAAATTTATAATTTGTATCATGCCACTCTCCTGTTCAACAATCTTCCAAATATATGATCACACTTTTTAAGAAGTCCAGAGTTTTTAACATAGTCTACCCTATATGGTCTGGCTCTAGGCATTCTGACTGCAAACCCTCCATTCTCATTCTTGTATTCTCCACTCTGGACACGTTGATCTTCTTTTTTTTTTTTTTTTTTTTTCACTTTGCCAGAAAAGCACTGCTTTAAATATCTATGTGGTTATATATATGAGATTATAAGACATATTATTATATGTTATATTAGATCTAATTATATGTTGTGTACATATGATATTAAGCAAAATTTGGATGCACACAAGAAACACTACAAGTAAAACCTAGTTGTCCATCACTGATGGATATTAGCCACTCCACGTGCCTTATGCATCAAAGCCTATAATTAAACTTTCATACTATAAGTATGAAATAATTTCACTTTATTTATTTATTTATTTTTTTATTAATAATGATTTTTTATTATATTATGTTAGTCACCATACAGTACATCCCCGGTTTTCGATGTAAGGCTCGATGATTCATTAGTTGTGTATAACACCCAGTGCACCATGCAATATGTGCCCTCCTTACTACCCATCACCGGTCTATCCCATTCCCCCACCCCCCTCCCCTCTGTAGCCCTCAGTTTGTTTCTCATAGTCCATAGTCTCTCATGTTTCATTCCCCCTTCTGATTACCCCCCCTTTCTTTATCCCTTTCTTCCCCTACTGATCATTCTAGTTCTTATGTTCCATAGATGAGAGAAATCATATGATAGTTGTCTTTCTCTGCTTGACTTATTTCACTAAGCATTATCTCCTCCAGTGCCGTCCATGTTGTAGCAAATGTTGAGAACTCATTCTTTCTGATTGCTGAGTAATATTCCATTGTATATATGGACCACAACTTCTTAATCCAGTCATCTGTTGAAGGGCATCTCGGCTCCTTCCACGATTTAGCTATTGTGGACATTGCTGCTATGAACATTGGGGTGCATATGGCCCTTCTCTTCACTACATCTGTATCTTTGGGGTAAACACCCAGTAGTGCAATGGCTGGATCATAGGGTAGCTCAATTTTTAACTTTTTAAGGGACCTCCACACGGTTTTCCAGAGTGGCTGTACCAACTTGCATTCCCACCAACAATGTAGGAGGGATCCCCTTTCTCCACATCCTCTCCAACAATTGTTGTTTCTTGCCTTGTCTATTTTTGCCATTCTAACTGGCGTAAGGTGGTATCTCAGTGTGGTTTTGATTTGAATTTCCTTGATGGCTAATGATTTTGAACATTTTTTCATGTGGACACGTTGATCTTCTTGCTAGATCTCCCATATGCTATTTGTACTGTGTCTTTGCACTTGCTCTTCTCTCTGTGTGGAATGCTCCAATCTCAGATATTTCAGTGGTTTCCTTCACATAATTCTCGGGTCTCTGCTCAAATGCTACATTCTCAAAGAGACTTTCTCTGACAACCTGTATAAAACGCCTATTCAACCCTCCTCTCCCTTTCATCTATGTATCCATTTATTCTGCTTATTTTTCTTTATAGCACTTGTCTCTAATATTACATTATATTAGATATTTGATTGCTCATTTATTGTCTGGCTTTTCTGCTAGAATGTGACAAAGACTCGCTCCTTGATCTGATCCTTGTCAGACTCCTCTGAGCCCAATTAGACTGCATCCTTTGGCATGTCCTCAAGAGCCCAGCTTTAGCAAGAATCCTACTAAGTTAGTTCGGCCAGATTAATCACCCTCACAAAACAACACCCAACAAAATTCCTTGTCTTCACCATCACCTGGGCTTAAGAATTGCATAGAATTGGGATTGACCCAATTTTTTTCAACAAATAAATGACATTAACAAAAAAAGAGGGGGAGGAAAATCAGTATAAATTAAAGAAACATAAGATCCATATCAACAAAATATCTTGTTAGGAAATGCATAGGGATTGCATGGCTTGTTAGGTCAGCTTAGCAAAGAATGACTGTACCCGTTTACTTTCCTTTTTTTTTTTTAAAGTAATCTTTATGCTCAACATGGGGCTCAAACTCAAGACCCCAAGATCAAGAGTCACATGCTGTACAGAGTAAGCTAGCCAGGCGCCCTGAATTACCCTATCATTTTAGTAATTTTCTACCCACTGACCCTCCCACCTTGTTCCTTGGCTATGAAACCCTACTTTTCATTATTGTATTCAGAATTGAGCCAAATCTCTCATCCCTACTATAAACCTCCATAGCAGTAGTCCTTATCTTATAGGAATATATATAGATAGATAGATATAGATACAGATATAGATACAGCAATAGTCCTGAATAAAACGTGCCTTACCTTCTTTAAAACTGTATCTTCAGTGCCTAGAATAGTGCCTAGCTCTCAGTAGGCATTCAAAACATCTTTGTTCAATAAATGAATTTATTTAGGGGTGCCTGAGTTGCTCAGTCATTAAGCGTCTGCCTTGGGCTCAGGTCATGATCCCAGGGTCCTGGGGTCGAGCCCCACATCAGGCTCCCTGCTCAGTGGGAAGCCTGCTTCTCCCTCTCCCACTCCCCCTTCTGGTGTTCCCTCTCTCGCTGTGTCTCTCTCTGTCAAATAAATAAATAAAATCTTAAAAAATAAATGAATGAATATATTCAGAAAAAGGAATGATACACACAGAGAATTTGGGAATCTTTAATGGGTAAAGCTAATTTTATAACACTTCTAAGACATTTCAATATTTTAAAAACAGAGGGTGAAAAGTTTATCAATAAATTCTTTAAAAAGTATTAACACATTTAATTTCATAGAATCAGAACCTCCAAGTTAAGAGCTCTTCAAGGGCACCTAGTGCAAGCCCACATTCTAATTTAAAAAAGAAACAGAATTCCCTGTTTATTTTTTAAAGGTCTGAATTATTTTATCATTTATAGGGCATTTGGAAATTTTGAAATTACTTAATTGATCTTAAGTTTACACTAATTAATCATGTCAAAGCTTTGTAGTTAATGTTAACAGGATTGAGCCTACAAACCAGAGCATTAACACCCACTTGAGGTCATTAAAAGTGGATTACAAGAGACTTCAAATAATATATATACTGTATTGTTTTGTCAAGGCTTGTTTTAAATCCAAAGCACAGCCATAACAAAGTGGATAATCAATTCAAGGTGACATTGGTATCTCCTTATTCAACCTCACCAATTTTAAAGTTTTCAGTATAGATAGGCACTGAACCCATGCCAAGAGGGAAATAATTGATTTAACTGATCTAAAAGTGTGTTTGAGCTTTTTTCAGACAAGCTGTCAACACACACATAAAAGCAAGTTTCTAAAAATGCTGTCAGATCCATAATGTTTATACAGCAAAGCAAACAACCTTTGTTATTCCAATTAATTCATCTGCTCATGGAAGAAATTCCATCCAAAATGTTTTATTTTTCTCAGCTACACTGAAAATTACAATGTTGACCCATATTGAAGCAATTTAGAAATGTACTCAGCCACAAAATGGAAATGGATTACATTAAGTTTAATATGTTACTAGGGTACCTGCTAAAAATTACACTTCAGAGTTATATAGTACATTTCCTTGAAAGGGTTTCAAGTATTGTCATAGGAATTGCATCTACATAACTTTTTGGAGAAGGTTGGGCCCAGTAATATTATTCTCTCAACTTTACAAATCAGTAATAATAAATGTCAAGAGGTAAAATGTGTGTAGGGAAAATAACATACCAAGATCAGTTTGTTGATACGCTGGACTATTGCCTATAGTGCTTTATAGTAATCTTATCTTTTTTCTTTGCTAGTTTCATTCTAAAATGGGGAGTGGGATTGGGAGTTGAATTTCCTAACAGCTGAAAAGAACTTTCAACATAATCTATTTCAACACTACTAGTTTTTTTTAAGATTTTTTTTTTTTTTTGACACAGAGAGAGAGAAAGAGAGAGAGAGAGAATGTGTATAATCAGGGGGAGCAAAGGGAGAGGGAGAAGCAGTCTCTCTGAGCAGGGAGCCCAGTGTGGGGTTTAGCTCTCAGGACCCTGGGATCATGACCTGAGCTGAAGGCAGACGTTTAACTGACTAAGCCACCCAGGTGCCCCACCCAACACCACTAGTTTTGCCAACGAGATATGAAACGATCTGTTTAAGGACACACTGCTCAAGTGGCTAAGCTGGGGCATAACTCAGGATTTTTGTTTCTAAATACTGTGCTTTGTCTACAACAGTTTACGATCAAGAATAATTATTGAACTAAGTTCAACAGGGCTTGGGATATTCAACAGGTAAAATGACCCAATTTTTCAACAAATAAATGACATTAAAAAAGAGAGAGGGAGGAAAAATCATTACGGATTAAAAGAAACATAAGATCCATATCAACAAAATGCTAACTGTAGACTTTTAAAATCTCAATTAGAATAAACCAAACATAAAATTACATTCTTAAGGCAATCAAGGGAAATTGAATACAGAGTGGGAATTCCAGGATAGTAAGAAATTACTGTTAATTTTGTTACATGTGATAGTGGTAGTGTTGTGATGCGAAAAAGAAGTTCTGTTACAGCTATATACTAAAGTATTTATCAGTGAAATATTCTAACTGGTTATTTGCTTTAAAACACCCCAGAAAACAAACAAATGAAAAAGTACAAAGATAGACTGGTAAATGTTAACAGTGTTGATAATCATCAAGGGTGGGGGTCATTTCTACTATTTTACTTTGGTGTATGTTTGACATTTTTCATAATAAAAAATAAAAAGGAAGTGATTATTGAACTCGTAATACATAAAAGACACCATCAACACAGTTCATTAATCACTGAATGTCCAACTTTTCTTATTTTAATCTGGAGAACAATAACAGAAACTTTAGCCTGAATCTATAAGGTCCTACATGTTCTGGCTTATGCTTATTTCCAATCTCAGTAATGACTATTGCACTGAGATGGAAACTTATGCTTTGTATTTAATATGCATTTGCATAAAATAAAACTGCTATTAATGTTGACCTTTTTAATTTTATATTATTTTTTTAATTAAAAGTTTTTATTTAAGTAATCTCTACACCCACTGTGGGGCTCAAACTCATGACCCTGAGATCAGGAGTCACATGCTCTTCTGACTTAGTCAGCCAGGCGCCCTGACTTCTTTTTTAAAATGTTCTTCCCTGTAGTCTTATTCCTTGATTCTTTAGTTCAGTAGCCATTTTGTTTAACCATTTTCAATTCAACACATATTTCTGGAATGATGCATGAGTTTCTGTTAGGCCCAGGAACAGCAGACAGGACATGTGATTTTTATATATATCTAGGAAATAGTCACTTATACATAAGTATATATGAAAAATATATGAGATATTAACAAATGTAATAGAATTGACAGATGCTATATTAGCCATATGAGAAAAGTCCTACAGGGACCCTGAAGAGAAACATGTAGTCAAAAACTTGATCAATAATGTCATAGGAAGGAGAGAATTATCTTTCTATACGCTCTATAAAGACTATTACAAAACATGAAGAGGCAATCAAAGAATATGTAGCCAAAACTGTAGAAAACAAGTATTAGAAAGATATGTGGGATATTAATTTATAAAAATATGTTATTTTTCTGGATTTAAGGATGTTTGTGTTATTTGTGAGTTTCAAAAATTTGTAGTTATGTTCTCTCATTTCAAATAAATATTCACTTTCATACCCAATTTTGTATTTTTTTCCCTTAAACAGGTCCCCCTCATTATATAAACTTTAGATGCCACACAACCTGAATCCACTTGGGTGCCTATAATTTGTTAGGCATTGTTCTGGGAGCTAACGATCCGTTAGTGACAAAACAGAGAAGAAAACCCCTCTCTCATATGAAGCTTACATTCTAGTTGGGAGGGACAGATAAAACAAAAACATAACAAATAAGAAAATTCAATAGCCGTTAGAAGATAAGTGCCATGGAAAACAGTTGCAAAGGGTTAGGAGGTTGGAAAGCGCAGGGCAGGGAGTGTGGGTGAGTTGGAACTGCAATGTGAAATAAGGTGGGCAGAGTAGGGACGTCTCATGGAGAAGGTGACTCTGAGCAAAGACTTGAAGGAACTGGTTATTGAGTATACCAGTGGAATCTAGTGTTGCATATTTGATTAGTGGTACTCCATTATTCTCTTAGTCAGGTCCTGCTTTAGAGTACTTAAAATAAAACAACCTCAAGGACTCAGTACTGGTGGGGAAAGCAGTAATGTTTGGATCAGGGTTAAGAACTGAATGGCCACCTGGGGCACTGCTCATAGAGATGGGTACTAAAGAACATAGGGACACTGCAGCATCACTGAAAAATAATAAAAAGGGGAATATGATATTTACCAGAACATCTCTGGTAGTGGGGGTGAGACCTCCAAGGGGCATGGCCCTGAAGACCTGGTCTGATGAACTGTCAGGTTTATACTGCTGAGTAGGGTGAAGCAATAGGGAATCACATCTGAAATGCATGGGTGACAGAAGACTGCTTGCTGCCACCAACAGTGACAGTGGTGCTTTCCCACCCTTCCCACCCCTTTGCATTCAATCCTGATGCCAAACAGAAGTCAGGAAGACAGCTAAAAATGTAAGCTTAAAGTATACATTGTTAGCCTGCCCTAGAAATAATAACTATGAGAATGAGACTATAATTGTGAAAATTTTAAGTGTTCTTAGAGCGCCAAGTTTGTTTTTCTTTGGCAACTGTGGTATAGTAGAAAGACAAAGGACAAGTCAGAACTGGAAATGAGTTCTGAGTCTGCCACTTAGCTGATTAGTCTTGGGCAAACCAGAAAGTGAAAAACTAAATTTTATCACCTATAAAATGGGGGCAATAAGTTTCTTTTATGGCAATCAAATGAGATAATTGTGTTTAAATGAACTTTTTTTAAAAGATTTTATTTATTTATGAGAGAGAGAGAAAGAGAAAGAGAGAGCACGTGAGCACTCGAGCAGGGGGGAAAGGGCAGAGAAAGAGGGAGAAGCAAGGAACCTGATGTAGGACTCTCTCCCAGCACCCTGAGATCATTACCTAACTCAGAGGCAGATGTTTAACTGATTGAGCCACCCAGGTGCCCTAAATGAACTTTTTAATCAACAAAATATCATATTATTGTTGGCATAATAATAAAGCTACAAGGTTCTTCACAGTTGCTAGGTAAGGATCACAGTTATTAAGTATATAATAACATAAGTTGTAATATTCAGCGAAGTTAAGACAGCATGTAAAATGCTTTAAAAATCTCTATTTATAACCTGCCTTCGGGTTGATTCAAGAAAATAATCTAAGACTTTTCAAGGTCTTTTAATGGTATATTAGAACAAGAAACAGACATACATCTTGTATCTCAAAAGCAAAACTAGGTATTTTGTTTTCTTACTCACTTGAATGGATACTGAAGGAGTGACCCTTAACCAAATGAAGGTTCAGCATCAAAAATAACTGGCTATGGGGCGCCTGGGTAGTACAGTCGTTAAGCATCTGCCTTCCGCTCAGGGCGTCATCCTGGCGTTCCAGGATCGAGTCCCACATCGGGCTTCTCCGCTGGGAGCCTGCTTCTTCCTCTCCCACTCCCCCTGCTGTGTTCCCTCTCTCTCTGGCTGTCACATAAATAACCTCTCTCTCTGGCTGTCATATAAATAAATAAATAAATAAAATCTTTAAAAAAAAATAACTGGCTATTTTCTCCAAATCGCCAGCTAGGTAGAGTGATTCTTAAATGATACTTCTTGTCAGCAAGAAAGATGATCCCAAGAATGAACAAAAATAGCCTCTGTTCAACAGCTGTGATATTTATAATTTATAAACTGTGATCATCTCTCATCAGATTGTCTTGGTGTCTAAACAAGAATGGATGTAGGTTTGCCATTTGTATATTTATCACTCCTTGGAAAACAAACTTTTATTGTATCTTATTCTTTCTGATCAATGCATTTCTCTCTTAACATATAAACAGTATAAGAGGCTTCTTGTTTGAGGAACATGACCTTGAATCTCTAGTGTCATGCACAATGTTAAAAATGTTCAACTAATCCTTAAACATTTATTTCCAATCAGCAAATACTTTTTAAGCACTGAATGGCAACATTGAAGACTAGAACAACATGGAAGGAAGAAAGGGAAGGAGAGTGGGAGTGATAATCAATTCACTACTAAATTCTTGTCAGTCTTGAATACTCTGCCTGGGTGTCATGCTTCTCGTTTCTCTTACCGTGCTTCCCCCACTTCTATTTTTCTTTAATTTGCGCCCTTCTATTGCCCTTGCTCTTCACCATTCTTTTTGTGCCCTATGTATTTTATTTGCTTTGCTCACTACATTGTTTCCCTCTTCACTTCCTTCACTACTTCCGTCGCGCAGCTCTATGACAAGCTACACTTTATACAGCATGTGCTAAATTACAATGGAGCAAATTTCGTGACTGTGCTGTACTGGAGAACTTCGTGCAAATGAGAATTGAGAGCTCTGGAGGAGAGGGCTCTTGCATCCACAGGACCAGGGAACTGAGAATTCTAAAATACGTGGAGAACACCCGAAGAGAGCACAGACTGGTGTCCTCCCTGTGCCATGACCTGCATCAGAGATACCCCGCCCGTGACTCAAGAAACTTCCTTGCAGCGCTCCGCAGACTGACCTTCGTTCGAGGCCCTTCCCCGCCGCCGCCTCCCCCTGCCTTCCCTTACACCCACATTTTAGTCTTTCTGTCCTCTCTCCCCACACGTCAGGCCCGTTTCTCCTCAAATTCGACTCCCACCTCGCTGCACGCCGAGATTCAGCCCTTCTCGGCTCCCACGGTCGCCCCCCCACCCCCCCGCTTTCTGTCACAGCCGGCCCGAGGCCCACCCCCGCGCTCAGCTCCCCCCGCAGGTGAAGGGGCCGCCTCCTCTCCACCCCTTCCCTCGCCCCTCCCCCGCACACCTGGCGGCCCCCGGCCCTCCCGGCCGCCACTTGCGCCCGGACGCCCCCACGCCGCCGCCCTCGCGCCGCGCCCGCCTCGCGCCCCTCGGCGCCTCAGGCCTCCCCCGCCCGGCCCCCCCGCGGGCCCGCTGCACTGTGGGTAGGCGGCGGCCGCACTGAAGAGCCCGCGGCGGCGGCGGCCGCACTCGCTCTGAGGAGCCGGTGGCGGAGCGAGGCTGCGCGCGCCGAAGATGGCTGAGAAGCAGAAGCACGACGGGCGGGTGAAGATCGGACACTACGTGCTGGGCGACACGCTGGGCGTCGGCACCTTCGGCAAAGTGAAGAGTTGAGTATGAGCCCGAGGCCGCCGCGCGGGGCTGTCCGCTCGCGGGAGGCCGGGCCGAGCGGCGGGAGCCCGGCGCCCAGGGCCGCGGGCGGGCGCGGGCCTGGCGGCAGGTGGAGCGGGCCCGGGAGCCCCGCGAGAGGGGCGGGGTCTGTCGGGCGCTCGCGGACCTCAGTGCGCGGGTCTGTGAAACCGGAGGTCGGACTGCTGGGCAGGGTGCCTTCCAGCTGAGATGGTGTGGGCAGCACCGGGGAGTAATACCCGGTGCTGGTGATTGAGTTTCCAGCGCGCCAGGTGCCCTGCTGGGTGCTTTACGTGTGATCTCATTTAATCCTTAGAGCGACTCGGTGCAGGTGTTGTCCTCACCTTGAAGGTGAGAAAACGCGGAGCCCTACAGGTTTGGGAACGTGCCCAAGGTCACACAGAAATTGGCAGAACCAGGATGAAGTGTAAAATGTCTTCCAGTTCTGGCCAGGCCGGGGAGATCCTGCCATCCGACTCGTTCTGCTCCAGGACTGGGGCGGGGTTGGTGGGGCCGACGCTTTGGGGGCAGGTTCCGGGGGCGCGGAACTGGGGGCGTGAGCGCAGAAGGCTGCTGCATGGGCTCAGCGCTTATTTAGAGCTGGGGGTGCGAAGGGTGCTTGACCTGTGGAAAGAAGCCTAGGAAGGCTTCTGGGATGGGGGGAGCTCTCTTGGTGTTGGACCTTGGAGCGTGCGGGGCTGAGGAGGCCAGAACTGCTAGGACATATTCTGCTGAGGTCTCTTTTCTTGGTGATGGGATCCCATTTTGGGTGTAGAGAAACAGGCTGCTTTTGATTTTTTTTTTTTTATAACTTGTTACTAGTTAAGTATTGAACTTTCCCCTTTTGCTGTTAATAAGAGTCACATGGGATTTAATTAGTCTGTCCTCTCTCCTGAACTAGAGCCAGCTTATTAATATTTTACTTTTGATTGTTGTAAATCCAGAATTATAAGTCAAACGTTAGCTTTTTTCTTTTTTTTTCTTCTTTTTGCTGTAAAAATGTTGGGTAGGCAGTCTAGATATTCTCTCAGGCCTCTATTTCCTTGTAAAATTCGTATTTTAACCTCAAGTCGTGGATGTTAAATGGGTAGAAGGAATTCTCGTTCATTCCTGTGGCAAAGATCAGCTCCTATTTACTTCCACATATCTGACGCTCTTCTATTCGGAAAACCCTTATTGAGCACCTACACTGTGCTAGACACCTTTCTAGGCAATGGGGATACAGCAAGGAACATAATAAACCACGTTAAAATCTCTCCTTCTTTGGTGCATATATTCCAGTAGGGAAACACAAAAAATAATCAGAATATATGTAAAATATGTAGTATGTTTAGTGCTACTGAGAAAAATGAATCGGGGAAGGGAGAATGAGTTTTGTGAAGTTAACAATTTTCAATAAGGTGGTCAGGCAAGATCTCACAAACAAGGTGGTATTGGTGTAAAGACCTGAAAAGTTTATAAAAATCTTTGAAGTCCTATGTGGGCCATAAAGTCCTGTGGTATTTATGAAAAACTTCATAAATAGAGTGGATAGTGAAGAGAATCTATTTAGAACAAATATAGGAAGATCCAGGCATTAGGTTAATGCCGGAAGGTTACCTGTCATTAAATATCATTACTGAGAACTACCGTGTTATGATGTTATACAGTTACTCAAGCAAACTGTGCCTTTGCCATGTAGGTATGTACACTCTCAAAATTCTATAACTTAACCCTACATCCTTTCAAACTGTGTTAAAATGTTTGTCTTTTTGAGTTTTTGTACTGTACTCTGAATGCAGACTGTAACACCCATCAGATCAATTGGTCCATTGTCAAGGGACAACGTAAATCTCTTTTGTATGTATTCTTGTGCTGCTTCAAGGCACTGGCTTCTTAAAATATAAACCAATGGAAGATACATTGGCTTATGAGAAATCCTTTTCCTGGAGGACCCAGTCTAACGAGCAACCAACCAGAGCGGTGTTTTTTTAACACTATGTTAGAGCCTCTCTAAAGTTATGCTGTGATTTTCTATCCAGGATCAGAATTAGTATCATTGTTCAATAAAAATGATGGAAGTTGCTACAGTGCAGTTATTTAATTCTTCAGGGGACAAGAAATAAAAGTACACATTTATCGAGGTATAATTTACATATCATTCACCCATTCCAAGCGTACAATTCAGTGATTTTTTTGTAACTACTGAATGATGCAACCATCATCATAGATGCAACCAATCTCAATTTTAAAACATTTTTATTGCCACAGTACGATCCTTCGTGCTCATTTACAGTTCATCTTTGTTCTCACCACGAGCTTCAGGAAACCCTTAATCTGTTTTCCGTGTGTATAAACTTGTTTTCTCTGGTCACTTCTGATAAATGGGATCATTCAATATGGAGTCTTTCATATTTCCTTAGACAATGTTTTTAGGTTTATGGATGAGATAGCATGTGTCAGTGGTTTATTTCTTTTTATTGCTGAATAATATCCCATAGTGTGGATATGCCACCTTCTGTCTTGTCTGTGGATTCACCAGTTGTTTTCAGTTTTGGGCAGTTACAAATAATGCTGCCACAAATATTTGCATGCAAGTCTTTGGGCATGTGTTTTCATGTATCTTGGTTAGGCACCTAGAAGAAAAACTGCTGGGTCATATCATAGTTTCATGTTTAGCTTTTCAAGAAACTGCAAACTATTTTCAGAAGTGGTTGTACCATTTTATAATCCTACCAACAGTGGATGAGAGTTCTCCTTTCTCTGCATCCTCACCAACATTTGCTGTAGTCTGTTTTGAAGGCATTCTAATGGTGTGAAATGATGTCCCATTGTGGCTTTAATTTGCATTTCTTTAATGAGTAATGCTATTGAACATCTTCAGGTACTTACTAGCCATTCATATATCTTATTGGGTGAGATGTCTGTTCATATCTTTTGCATATCTCATGAGCTGAATTATAAGAATGCTTTGTAAATTCTGGATTCCAGTGCCTTATTAGGTGAAGTTTATAAATATTTTCTCCCAATCTGACTTTTCATTTTCTTTCTTTCTTTCTTTTCTTTTTTTTAAGATTTTATTTATTTATTCGACAGGATAGAGACAGCCAGCGAGAGAGGGAACAAAAGCAGGGGGAGTGGGAGAGGAAGAAGCAGGCTCATAGCGGAGAAGCCTGATGTGGGGCTCGATCCCAGAACGCCGGGATCACGCCCTGAGCCGAAGGCAGACGCTTAACCGCTGTGCCACCCAGGCGCCCCTGACTTTTCATTTTCTTAATGGTGTCTTTTGAAATATAAAAGTTTTGAATTTTCATGAGGTCCAATGTATTCATTTTTTTTTTTCTTTTTATGGGCCTTGCTTTTGGTATTATAGCCCAGAAATCTTTGCTTTAGGTTTCAAGGATTTTCTCTTACGTTGTCTTTTAAATGTCTTCTAGATTTTATTGTTTCAGTCCTTACATTTAAGTATATGACCCATTTTGAGTTAATTTTTGAGCATGGTATAAGATGAGGTTCTAAGATCAGCTTTTTGAATGAATATCTAATTGTCCCTGCACAGTTGAAATGTATGTGTTGAAAACACATACAATTTTATTGTTATATAGATTTAGACTTTGGAAATTAATTTTTACTAAAAAAATAATAGATGATTTAGTTATTTATACACACACACACACACACACATATATATATATTTTTTAAGATTTTATTTGTATTTTATTTGTCAGAGAGCACAAGCAGGGGGAAGTGGCAGGCACAGGGAGAAGCAGGCTCCCCGTGGAACGAGGAGCCTGATGCGGGAACTTGATCCCCGGACCCTGGGATCATGAACTGAGCTGAAGGCAGACACTTAACCAACTGAGCCACCCAGGCATCCCATAGATGATTTAGTTTTATATGGCTATAAAAACATGGAGATGGAGGAATGAATAGCATTTTTGCCTTTTCTCTTAACTGTTAGGCTAATTGTAGATTTTGAAAAATTTAACTTCCCTTGTTGATGTACCAATTTATAGACTGAAGTTAGTTACAATGAGTGAAAATTCAGAGTGGCATAATTTTCATTTGATAGCACTCATTTCAAGTTATTTTTATTTTTATTCTTTTTAAAGGTCTTATTTATTTGACAGAGAGAGAGGGAACAAGCTGGGGATAGTAGCAGAGGGAGAGGGAGAAGCAGGCTCCCCACTGAGCAAGGAGCCTGATGCCAGGGCTTGATGCCAGGGCTCGACCCCAGGACCCTGGGATCATGACCTGAGCCAAAGGCAAATGCTTAACCAGCTGAGCCACCCAGGTGCCCCTCCAGTTATTTTTAAAAAGTATGTAGAAATGCTTTATTTGCTCTTAAATAATGAAAGGCTTATTTTAAATGTTCTAAACTGATTTTCTTCATTGTTCTGTTGTTTTGTTAGGTTACCAGAGGAGTGCTATCAAAACAAATTATGGGGGCTGATAGAATTTAAAAGTAATGCTTTTTGTCTACTTAAATTTTTTCTCCACATTGATTTAGTTCATACTTTTTTCAGGGTAGGATAGAACTGCTGTTTAAGAGCTCTTGTAATTATACTTGTTCAGTTCTTACCTAAATAGTAAAGGTGATAGAAATGCTAGAAGAATAGATTTGTTGCTTGTGTTATACAAAGACTGGTTCAAGAAAAATATATGTAATATAATGCTAATTACTTATTTAAAAAGAAGTCTGCTTTTTCAAGGTGAGTACTGATAGATTTGCTTTGTGAAATATTTATTCTTCATCAGAATTGTACACCAAGGGATACTTTGCAATCACACTAGCCTCTTTCTAGCCAGCGAAGTCTTATCAAGGAATTACCTTCTCTGTTTTTCAGATAGTTTATTTGAATGACCCACAGAATTGGCTTTCAGGAAATTAAGTATATATTTTACTAATTCCTCACTTATTTTTGAGATAACAGTAATGGTAAATAGATGGAATTTTTATTACTTTTTTTTTTTTTTAACAAGCAGTGTTACCTTCTTTGAAATGTAAATATCAAGTTCCAAATGATAAATTGAATTTTGGACAACTACCTGGTCATTTGATGGACCTGAATGTTGTATCTGTGGCATATTGGGCCCTTGCTATGATTGTTTTTTTGACTTCCGTGTATTGTCACAGCCCTGAACAAGACATTTAACCTCTCTGGGTCTTGTTTTCTTTTTCTCCTGAAGGAGAGCTCTAGAACATGTAATGTATCATGTCCTTCACAACTTTATCATTAAACTGATTTTTAAAAAGATTTAATTCCCCCAAGTGGATATTTTTAATTGTTCTTTCTAGATTAAAGGAAATTTGAGTTACTGAAGATCAGAGCTGAAATGTAGATGTAATGGAGAACAAAAGAAAAGGGAAACACCTTTGTAACACTTTAATAATAAAAGCTACAACTTGACTCAGTTTTTGTATTTTTTGTATTTTAAATACTACTCTTGATTTTATGTATTCCCCAGAGTAACCCTGAGTTTGGTATTATCTCCATTTTACAAATGAAGAAATTGAGAATCCTATACCCTAAGTGACTCGCCCAAGGTCACAGTGCTGATAAGTTGCAGAATTGGCTATCATCGCCAGATCTTCTTACTCCAGAATCTGTGCTCTGTGCAATGTAAAGTCAAATGCATAGTGTGTTATCTTGAGTGTCAAATCTATAAGAATGTAATTTTACATGTCTGTAGGTATTTATCAGTAATTATAAAAAAGATTTAAATGTCTTTTTTTAGTCTACATTGAGATAGAATAAAAGTCCCCCCCAAATCCATTATATGTGTGATTAAAATTTATATTTTCATATTCCTAACTTTTATACCTCAATCTATTTTCTTATATGGATGAATGTGCCGAATTCTGACAATTTTAACTCAGATTTCTTGGAAATACCAGGTAATTCTTTTTTTTTTTCTTACTATGAAAGTAACGCTGACTAAAGATTACCAGTAACCTTTAGAAACCAGAGTAAAGAGAATTTACAAAAATGATTTGATGTCCAAGAAGGAATATTTTGTGTAGGAAGCATTAGCCCTAGGTTTTAATTCCATTCCACTACTAGTTATATAGATTGGGTAAACTATTAAATTTCTCTGAGCCTCTGTTTCCTCCTTTGTAAAATGGCAATGACAACACTTGGTCTGCCTACCTTCTAGAATTTTTATGAAGATTTAATTAGTCAAAGTACATAAAATGGCTTTAAGAACAATAAATTGCCATACATATAAGTGGCAGTTTTGTGGAGATGACTAGGTGCGTGGCTGTTGTGCGTCAGTTCTGTACCATGTGTGAAGTGTTAACAGCTGTTTGCTGTGTTTAGAAATGCCTTCAGTCCTGATAGAGACATTGAGACAGAGCTGTAATAATCTGCCATTGTGTTTTGGATATGTGCATTGAAGAAAGTTCTAAATGACTAACTTATTTTTGTTATGTGATACTTAATTATTAGTTTTTAATTAAAATCCAGCAGTCCTTTTTGGATAAGTCATGTAATTCCTGCCTCCCCATGTGAAAAATGAATAAAATAAGAATGAAAGGGAAATAATAGTGAATGTTCATTTAAGTTACTAGCTGAATTGATTTTACTTTTAAAATTATGCAAATTCTAAACAAGTGTTAAACAGTAGTTCCAAATAATAAAGTTATATTTCTTCTCAAGTACTAGAAGGTTAGTGTTGAGTCAAAATCAATTCAGTGATTCTCTCAGAAATTAGGTAAATTTTCACTTATCTTGTCCTCCATGTTAGTTTTCCTTTAAGCATTTGGTAGTATTTGTAATGGTGACACTGCTCCATTTATTCTTCCCAGATTCCTGTAGTTTCCTTGATGGTAGGGAAANTATTTTGTAGAGAAAGTAGTTAATTTTTTAAAGTCAAGCTGATAATTTAGTTTGATTTACAGAAGATCTAATCTCAAATCAAAAGTCTCTTAATACAGCCTTTTTTTTTTTTTTCTGACTTATATATCATTTATGTGATTTCAACATAGGTAATTTGGTCCTTAATTTCTGAATGGATTTTGTTCATTTTGTATAATCAGTTCACTGACCCTGAAAAGATATTTTCCCATAAGAAGCAATGTTTTAAATGGGGGATAGGTTCAGGGTAAGTCCACAGAGACAACATAGTATATAGTACAAACAACATTGGATTTGGAAGACCTGGTGTGGAACTTTTGCTATGTTGTAAGCCAGCTGTGTGGCCTTAAACCAAAGACTTGATCTATAAAAAAGAAAATAATAACACATGTTCTCTTACACTGTTGTGAGAAGAACATGAAAAAATGTAGGTGAAAAGACACTCATAAGTACTTAACACTTAGGTAATCTTATGTAATTAGGTCCTATTGTGTACTTAGACTCACAATTAGCTGAATTCTGAGAATAACCTATGATCTGGTTCTGAGACCAAAATTCATTTAATGAGGGGGAGGAAGAGTTTACTGTCTTCTGGTTTTTGTTTTTCTCAGGTCTCCTTTTACCTTTCGTTCTGATATGCTCAGAAAACTCTCAGTCTCTAGATAGTGCTTACTGTTCACCCTCTCCTATACACTACTCCCAATGCATATGTGTGAACATGTTATTTATATTCCAGATCCTCTGGTAGCGATCACAGATCTGAAAGGAAGAGGCAAAAGTTAGGAGAAGGAGGAGAATGTGAGCAGCAGCTGGCAGTTTTTATTTATGGGTCATTTTCAAGGCCCTGTCTACTAAAAGTAGAACCACAACATTACAGTTCATTTTTTTAAACTAGAGAAAATGCACTTTGAGCTAAAAATGTCTTTCTACTAAACCTCTCTTAATGTATCTACATAAATTAGGATTTTTGAAGTTTGGTCATATACCTCACTTACCTTCCTTCTTTGGACTTTGATCCATTTCCCATGCTGACACAGCACTGCTTTATTTAGGTGTTTTGTTTTTCATAAAAATATGCCAAAATATTCACTTATCTTGTCATCCATGTTAGTTTTCCTTAAAGCATTTAGTAGTATTTGTAGTAGTGACAGTGCCCCATTTATTCTTCCGAGATTCCTGTAGTTTCCTTAATGAAAGAGAAAATATTTTGTAGAGAAAGTAGTTAATTTTTTTAAATCAAGCTGTTAATTTAATTTGACCTAGCAGAAGATCTAATCTCAAATCCTCTAAGAGATAATGAGTAAGTGGGTGTCACAAGACTCCTAAAATATTGAATATGCTATAAATAGAGCAAATCTATCTGGTACATGTATTAGACACAAATATAAGAGCACCTTGAATCAGGTTGATTTTTATGGATTTTTGTTTATTAAATGACTGTAATGCATATATAAAGCAGTGTGTTTATTTTGAAATGTAGTGAGCCATTTTATTTTTAGTTTAGTGTATTAAGGAAAGAATTCCAGGCAGCTCTTATCTCTGCTAATAATAGAAACTTTTTCACCCCTTCAAGGGAACAGTATTCTTGCTTAAGTGCTGTCTTATGTTTAACCATGTTTGCCTTGCCTCTGATAAATTGTACCATATTTCTTTAGACGGTGCCTTTGTTTTTAAAGTGGTAATAATCCTTTTAATTCTGCTCTTAGTTTTTTTTTTAAACAACCTTTTATATGGTTAAAGAAATTATCAAATCTTGCAATAAACATGTCTCATTCTGAATGCCAATGTATTGACTTACTAAAATGCTTTTTTCAGAATTTTTTTTTCATATTATTCATGTAATTTTATGTAGTATTAAAAACATGAGTCATGTGTTCTCATTTAACATCACTCAACTCCTAAATAATAAATTAGTTACAAGGTAATTATCTAGCTGTCATAATTGAAAGTCATTGAATTAAAAATTTTAAACATACCATAAATTTTTTCCAGATTCTTAACTTTGCTTGATAAATACCATAAATATTAGTTAATTTCATTTTCTTTTTAAATGTGTTTGAGTGTGACTTGGCACTATATAGTATTCCATAATTCACTTCTCCCAGACTTAGTTAACGAAATAATAAAACCAATATATATTTAACATTTACTGTGTTTAGTCATGTTGGATTTAAAGGAAAATATTTTTACCAGAGTTAAAAATGTGGCAATGATACTACTATAGATGATTTACTAATTTAAAACAAAGTGGGAAGTAATCATCAAGAATTTACTTAAACGAGTCTTGTCTCACATTTGAATTCAAAGCCAAAAATAGGATAAATCTACCTTTTACTCAGATTTACACCAGTCTGTACTTAGTGCTCTACTAATTCACAGTTAGATAATATAACAGGTATACTGTATGCTGTAAACTTGATTTCAGCAAGAGTTTGACTTTATGTCTTAGAGTAGCTTTGTGGATAAGATGAAGAAATGTGCTCTATATGGCTTATTCCTGCTGAATAACTATTCCCAAGGAAACTAGGTGTCATGCTAAAGAGAAATCTTGGACATTGACTCTAATAATAAAGATAGTAATATTTCCTATTCGGGAAGGTATAAAGCTAGACAAGGTGATTAATAGACAAATTACAGAAGGAGAATTTAAATTTATATTGACTCTTGGATTGTGAGGCAAAACCCAGGAAGGTGAAATTTAATAGGGATAAGTGTCAAATCTAGCGCTTAAGTTAAAAAAAACAAACAAAACAAAACAACCAGGCACATAAGAGTAGAACAGTTGATGGTAGTTCCTGAGATGCTGGAGTTTTAACTGACTGCAAGCTTAGGAAGTGTATGTTTTGAATGCTTTAAATGTAAAAATTGTTATTGGAATGAAAATAGGTGTATATTAATTGGTAGTTTTAGGGGTAGCCTAGTTCCTGCTGTACTTTGGATTAAGCTAAATTTTGAATATTAAGTTCATTTCTTGGTGCTACAATTTGAAAAACTTAGCCAATTATGTTTCATTCAGAGAATGACCAATAAGGGGAGCCCCAAAAGAATGCCATATGAGATAGTGCAAAGGAAACATTTTTTATACTATTAGAGAACATGTATTTTAAGTGTGATAGCTGTTTTAAAATAGCTAAAGTACCATCATCTAGAAAAAGGAGTCACCATATTCAGTGATGTTTTGAAGGATACAACTGTGACTATTGGGTGAATATTTTAGGGAGGCAAATTATAATGCAGAATAATGAGGATCTTTCTATCAAGGAGCTTGTTTAAGAATGGTACAACTAGGGTACCTGGGTGGCTCAGTTAGTTTAGTGTCTGCCTTCAGCTCAGGTCACGATCCCAGGGTCCTGGGATCGAGCCCCATATTGGGCTCTCTGCTCGGTGGGGAGTCTGCTTCTCCCTCTCTCTCTGCTCTCCCTCTCCCTTTCTATCTCTCAAATAAATAAAATCTTAAAAAAAAAAAAAAGAATGGTACAACTTGTACTCCAAATCAGTTAGATTTCTGTCATTGACATATTTACCTAGATTCTTGGTGGTTATCAAGATTCTTATCACAAAATTTCAGTTTTTTAAAAAAGATTTATTTGAGAGAGAGAGAGAGTGTGTGCATGTGCGGGCACGACCGGGAGTGGGGAGGGAGAAGGATAAGCAGACTCTCTGCTGAGCATGGAGCCCAATGCGGGCTCAATCCCAGGACCTAGAGATCATGACCTGAGCTGAAGGCAGATGCTTAACCGACTGAGCCACCCTGGTGCCCCACAAAATTCCAATTTTGAATGGGAGGTTGGCATAAATAATTTGTAAAGTCTTTTTTAACTTTAATATTCTATTATTGCAAAAATAGTTTCTCTAATGTGATTAATTTCCACACCTGCTATGACTTCAAACTTGTATCAAATCAACATTGTAGTCAAGAACAATTTTTTTAAAAAGAACAATTATAAAACCTGGAGAAAATGTAAAAATCTGTGTGAAGTCAGCCAGGACTTGGGTGGTCAGTATCTTCCCAGTGAGAAGAAAAGTGCATTGGAGTGAGTCTGGCTGTTTGAGTCATTTGCTAATTTGTAATTATGGTACATGTACGAAGCCAAATAGCAATGGCTGAAAGGCAGAAAAGATAAGCAGAATTTGAGTCCTGGGGAGAAAGCTGTTGGAGTTCACAGCTTATCAAGGATGAGAGCCACTGGTAAACAGTTGGGTTTCTGGTTGCAACCCTCTGAGGACTGAAATACTCTTTAGAATCAGCTTAATTCCACTTATTAAGATGATCTGCCTCCTATCTTTATTCTTTGGAGCAAAATCAAATCAACTGGAGCTTCCACAGTTTTTTCATGTGCAATGTTCAACATTCCAGGACACAAGGCCAAGATAATAGAAACAGATTCAAGGGTGATTCAGATGTTAAAGTTACCAGACATGCACTTTAACTATGATTAGTATGTTGAAGATGGAGAGTTTTAGCAGAGATCTGGAATCTTAAAAAAAAAAATAAAGGGAATTCTGTGACTGGAACATATAATAATTGAGTTAGGACTCTGTGGGTGCTTTAACAGCAGATTAGATTCTGTTGAAGAGAGAATTGGTGAACTAGAAGATAGGTCAGAAGAAATATCCAGACTGAAGCATAGGGAGAGAAAACGATAGAAAGTGTAGAGAAACTGTGAAAAGTCTGACATGTATTATTGGAACCTGTAGGTAAAAAATTCTTTGTAGGCTTAGGATTTTTTTTTTCCCCCTGTGGAAAGATGACATCAGGTTTACCTTCTTTTGGTATAGTTTCTCTTAACATATACCAAGATAAATGTGATTTCTCAGTTTTGTTACCATACTGCCAGTATTTATTTTGAAAACAACCTCTGATTATTGAATTACATCTGGACTGGGAGGTCTCTGAAGGGACATGTAATACTCCAAGGAACTATATTACTACTTCATTGTTCCGTCAGCATAAAACTTGTACAGAAAAAGATATTCCAGCTTCCCTTTATGATGTCTCTTCTAACTCAATGCACCCCCTTATAGGAGGTTTAGAAGCTGCATGAATGGGCAGTTATTTGATGTGGTTACTGTTTGAGACATATAAATGCTGGAATAGATTATATCCATTCATGTGAGTGTCATCCCCCACAACCTACTGTGTGTGTGTGATGTGGGGTCTGGGAAGCAGGGATTAGAGGTTTTAAGAATTGATAAAGATGTGTTTGATTCTATTGCCATATTGATATGCCGTGTTTCTAGTCCTGAATCTTTCTAAAAAACTAAGTAAAACCGGTGTTAGATCACTACCTGTTGTGTCCCATGAGCATGAATATTATTTTGAACCCAAGACTACTGATGATCATACAGAGTGGACACTATGCAGTTCCAGAGGTACGAGAGAGGGAATGGGGCAGAAGCAGCATTTGAAGAGATAATGGCAGAAAGTTTTCCAAAACTGATAAGCATGTCAAGCCACAAATTCAGAGCTCCATGAAACCCAAGCAGAATAAATACAGGAAAATAGTTCCTAGGTACATCACTGGAAAACTGCTCAAAACTGGTTCCCTTTGCTTGAGGCTTTCCAATGCTGGAGTGGACTCCATCTGTCTATGTAGAAATGAGAGAAGATGTTAAGAGAAAATCTTGAAAGTATCCAGGAGATATCATCTTCAAAGGAACAATAAGCCAATTTTCTCAACAAAGTAAGGAAACAGTAGAATGATATCTTCAGAGAGGTGAAAGAAGTGAACCACCAGCCTATAATTTTGTACCCAACAAAAATATCCTTGAAAAATAAAGGCAAAATACATTTCAGATAAGCATAATTTGAGAGAATTTATCACCCGCAGACCCACAGTAGAGGGAGCACTAAAGGGGATCTTTCAGGGAGAAAGAAAACGATGCTTCCCCAGATAGAAGCAGGAGGAAATGAAGAGCATTGCGAAGGGCAAATATGTGGGTAACTAAATAAATACTGACTATACAAAATAATAATACCTTGTGAGATATAAAATATATATAGGAATAAAATACAACAATAGAAAAAGTGGGAAGTCGTTGGTTTTCTAGGAAATGATAAAGATACTAATTTATACTAGATTTCTGGTAAGCCAGAGATGCTTGTTGTAATCTCCAGGGTAACCAGTGAAATGAAAACCTAAAGGCCCTAGAGATAAAAAGTAGTTTGGTTCTCATTTTGTTTCGGAATGTTAAGTTATTCCACAGTTTTACTTTGTTTTTTAAGTAAGCTCTACTAAGAAATACTTTCACATTTTTACAACGTAAAGCCTGTATAAACATAAGTTTTAAAAATGAAGCTGAATACAACATATCATGTAATCAGTTCTCAAGTTAGCTGAAGAACAAGTCTTTGCCAAAAATTCACATTTTGAGGCTTTCCTGATCTATTTAAAATAACACATTTTCCCACCTCCACCCTGTCACTCATACTGTACTTTATTTTCATTGTTCTCCATTATATTACCATTATGTATTTATTGTTTATATTCTCCACCTGCATGTAAGTTCCATTTATACCTGTTTTTTCAGCATTTGGAGGAATCCTTAGTACACATTAGGTACTCAGAAAATATTTCTCAAGTGAATGAATGAACAAATGGATGCTCAGACCAACAGAGGATAAAAACAGCTAGGAGAAAAGGATCTTCAGGGATATGAGTTTGTTCTCTCAATAAAAATAGAGTGCATGTTACATACTGTATTATGGGACTGTTTCCATCCGTGTTTTATTTTCTTGACATTTGGCAGCACTGGATGAATACCTTTAGTCTGTCTGATCCACAGCAAAGACTATAGCCCTACCCCAGCCTGCATTTTGACTAAACGGCAATTTTTCTTACTTGATTCTTTTCGTCCTTTGTCCCTCCTTCCTTAGCCTATCACTACTAGGCTTCATCCCTTCAGTGCCCTAATTTCTCAACTCAAGTGTTGCAGATAAAAGGATTAGCATGCAGTAAGCACTCTTGTTATGTTACAATCAAGAGAGGCCAGTTGTTGGGAGGTACAGTAGTGTGAATTTTGAGCTTGGGCACTGCAGGCAGGTATAGCATCTTGCCACTCACTGTTGCCTAATTCCTAGTTTCTTCATCTGTAAACTGGGTGTCATATTTACTTTATAGAATTCTGGGAATTAAATAAGATGTATATAAAGCACTTAATAGTATTTGTTTAATCAGTGGTAGATAAAAAGGAATAAAGCCTTTTGCTTCCTGTTCAGAATTATCCTTTAGAGAACTTTAAAGGGCTTTCAGGGAAAGGGAATTTGGAGAAAAGCAATGAGTCTGTGTTTTGTTTCATCATGGGTGAAGAAGAAAGGAGCCTTGTGTTATTTTGGCAGAAGTCTGGAGATGGTAGAGGTGAGAACATATGTGCCTCAGATGACTCTCCTGACTCCAGAGTGAAAGCTCTTGATACGATTGAGTAAGGATGGGTGCTGCCTGTCAGGGCGCTGCTTGCTGACACAAAAGGGGCCTCTCAGACCTGTCGTAGCCTGAGTATGGCTAGAGTGTCATCCAAACATTCTTTCTTAACTTTTTTTTTTTTTTTAAAGATTTTATTTATTTATGTGACAGAGAGACAGCCAGCGAGAGAGGGAACACAGCAGGGGAGTGGGAGAGGAAGAAGCAGGCTCCCAGCGGAGGAGCCCGATGTGGGACTCGATCCCGGAATGCCGGGATCACGCCCTGAGCCAAAGGCAGACGCTTAACGACTGTGCCACCCAGGCGCCCCTCTTTCTTAACTTTTTTATTAAGCTGTACCACATATACAAAGAGGTGCACATACTCTAAGTGATTTTTTTTAACCTAAATCCTCAATGAATATTCATAAACTAAACAAACACATACAACTACTACTTAAAGACACAGAAAATAACCAGCATCCCACAAGACCCCAGTTTGGGCCCTGCTTTAGTTACTGTTTCCATCCTCCACCCCCACCAAAGGTAACTATTATCGGATTAGTTCCACCTATTTTTAAATTTTGTAGAAGCAGTTCTGTTTGTGTCTGGCTTCTTTCACTTGAGCTTATGTGTGTTGCATGTTGCAGCATATAGTTGTAATTTGTTAATTCTTATTGCTGTATAGTATTACATTAAGACTATACCATTATTTACTCATTCTTTTTTTTTTTTTTTTTAAAGTAGGCTCCACGCCCAGTGTGGAGCCTGCTGTATGGCTTGAACTCACGACTCTGAGATCACAACCTGAGCTGAGATTAAGAGTCAGATGCTTAACTGACTGAGCCACCCAAGGGCTCCTGTTTATCCTTTCTGATATTGATGGGCCTGTGGGTAGTTTTTACATTTTGGTTATTATGAATAATGCTGCTTTACACCTTCTTATACATGTCTTTTTTCTATTCATGATATATTACTGTATAGATAAGCATACATATTCAAAATCATAAATACTTGAGAAATACTGTTTTTTCCTACTTTTCAGATTTTTGTCATTACTAGGGCTACTTTTTGAATCATCAACCATAGTTTTCTAGAGTACCTATTGATTTTTATTCAAGTTATTTTGAATCTGTGAATGATACTGTAACAGGTGCCCACTAACATAACATTAGAACTTTGGTTTTTTTCATTTGTCTTGTAGAGTTACACTTATGAACTTCACAATGTTGTATACACAGAGTATACTGCTTTTTAAACAATCTTTGATATTTATAAGGCTTATTTTATTTAGGATGATATTCTGCATTTGTAAGTATGAAATCACTGTTCAGGAATAATTGTCATATTATCATATCCTTGATAAATATCTTTTTTGTTGTTTACTGATTTGGTCAAGTGTTTTTTCTCAGCTAATGATTGACACATGTTTAGGCAAATATGTCTTTTGTACATATAGTCATTTGTTCAAAATAATTTAGAAATAACCTTTCTAAATATGAAAGGTTTATGAGACCTTGAATTTGAGAAGAATCTCTTTTTTCTGGAGTATAACTTTTGGTTAAAAAAAATCAAGTTTTATTTGGAATATATGGTATGTCTTTGAGAAAAGGATTTTGTTGTATTGTGGGTTTTTTTTAGTCCAAGCGCTGTTTCCAGTCATTTTGCCGGTGGCAACAGAACTCTTTAGGACTCTTGAAAAATGAGAAACGAGCAAATTCTGCCCCCTAAGACTAGCTTTGGAGATAGCGAGGTATTTGAATCACAGTTCTAGCATTAATTTCTTATATGAATTTGGGTAAGTTTCTTAAGTTCTGTGATCCTCAGTTTTCTCCACAAAAGCCCTTGTAGATTTAAATAAGCAAATGTGTATAAAGTACTTAATACACATGTAGGGACACACGTACGTACAAAACACCCAGTATGCTGTAAGCACTCATTATAATATGCCTTTGAGAAATACCTTTCTTTCTATTGATATCATAGCCACCTTTCTCCAAATTGCTTTACTTCCTGGGCCCCAAACTTGTCTGCTCCCTTCACCCTGCTTTTGGAGACCCGCTCTGTTTCTTTTCTTCAGCACCCTGTGCTTTTGCTTCCACTTCTTAGATCTTTGCTACTGAAAGCATAAGTCCATGGACCAGCAGAACAGAGAGCTTTTTATAAAGATCTCAAAGCACTGGAGAACTCTCTGTACATTTCTGCTGGTTATATACTGAGCCAGAGTATACATGTTCAGTTTTAGTAGTGACTACATGTTCTGCAGCAATTTACACTTTTCCCAAGTCTTTGCACTTTCCCACCCCCAATAGAAAAATTCCAGTTACTCTGTATTTTCACCAGGGCTTCATATTGTCTGTTTTTTAAATTGTTGCTGGGTGGGCATGTTGTGATATTATATTGTGGTTTTAATTTACGCTTCTTTGGTGACTAAAAATATTGAGCACCTTTTCATGTGTTTATTGGCTAGCTACATCTCCTTTTTTCCAAATTTATTTTCCTGGAAGACATTTGATTTCTTCTGAAATGCCTAGACTTTAAGTAAATTGCAGTTTTGGTGCTGATGGTTATTTCTTCTTCTATCAATACTTTTCCACATTTAGGAGCTCCTGAAATGTAGTACCACAAGGGATTCCTTGCGACTTAGAATGTATAGATAATACTTTTTCTCTGACCGATGTTTGTTGGTTTTTCTCACATATGAGGAATTAGCACACCCAATTTGAATTCCCCTCTCAAATTCTGAAGCTGCAATACGAGTAGTGTATGAAACCTAAATTATATGTTCAAACAACCAAATATTAATGTCAGTCATGCATTCCATCCATACAGAAAATAGTTACTGAATGTCAGTTATATGTCAGGCACTGTGCCAGATGCTGCAGATACAAAGATAAATGAGACACAGACCCTGCTCTGAAGGAGCTGATTGGTTTAAAGAGGGAGATCAATAATAACAACCAAATAGATAATTACAGCACTTGATATTAAGTGTCATCATGGAGAGGAGCTGCGGTTGTACATTTGAGGGTCATTTAATCCAGACAGTTGAGTTGTTGGAATCATGGGAGGAATGGGAGTGGTGTTTAGGAAATGCTTAGTGGAATGGTACTTGAGGTAAATTCGAGAGACAAATGAAACTTGGATAGGTGAAACATTGGAGATTGGTGATCAGGGACACAAATGGTTCACATGTTTAACTGAATTCATTTACTGTATTCAATACTACTGAAATTTACTGAATGCTTGTCATGAGCTAGAGATATTGTTAGCCTTGGAAATGGGAGAAAGCACAGCTCCGATGGGGAATTCAAAATGGTTCTAAATGACTAAAGTATACCATTTGAGGTGAGGGAATGGTGAAAGATGGTACTGGAAAGGTATGCAGATGCCTAACTATGTATTACATAAATACTATATGTGTATCTATGAAACTAAATGAAGCCTCCACTATTAGTCATTCAAATTACCTCTTCATTCCAATTTTCCAACTAAGTACGCAGAACAAACTGGGATAGGTTCTAGGTTCCTAGTATCAGTGGAACCTTCATTTTGTGTGGTATCATAATTTGTCCTGTCTCCCAGAACTTCTGTCCAACACCATTATAAAAAGTTCTTGAATCTTCCCTTTACTTTTTATTTCAGTCATCTTGCCTTATCTGCACCTGGCAGGTATACAGAAGACTAATCTTTCTTGCCATTGAATATTTCATAATGTATCCCCAGCTTTTCCCCCTTGCTCCTTACACCTAGGGCCAGTTTCAAGGTCTCACACTAGGACTGTTAGAACCATGGAAGGAATCTTTTGCTAGGGCAGTAAAAAATCCCACTGTAACTCCTCGAAGAGCTGTGTCCCTAGCATCTTAACTTGGAATCCTGAGTCCCACTGCACCCAACCCCAAATCATTATTACATATAGTGTTTAGATTCTATCGTACTTTTAACATAATAGTATTATTTTAGACATGAGTGAAATTTGTTGGGTAATTATGGGATGCAGTGTACTCTGTAATTAATACATAATCATTATGAACCTAGTTTTTAGAATCAGACAGACTTGGATTTAAATACAGATTTTTAAAAAGATTTCTTTGAGACAGAGAGCACAAGCAGTGGGGGGAAGGGCAGAGGATGACAGAGAAGCAGACTCCTAGCTGAGCAGAGAGCCTGACGTGGGGCTCAATCCCAGGACCCCAAGATCATGACCTGAGTTGAAGGCAGCTGTATAACTGACTGAGCCTCCTAGGTGCCCCTTAAATACTGATTTTGTCCACTACTAGTCATTTTTAATGTCTGGAAGCCTCAGTTTCCTATAAAATTTCCTCATGGGGTTGTTATAAGGTTAAAATGAAGTAATGTATGTAAAAATGTTTAGCATGTGTGCATATATATAGACATACAGCTGTTAGTTGTCCTTCTCAGATTAGTGAGAAAGAACCATTAACTATCCTCAAATAACCCCCACTAGAAATCACACTGGAGCTTGCTATCTGAAGTTTGTGCTTGCTTCCAAGAAAGATCTGAAGTGCAATTAAATGCTGTAGTCATGGGGCACCTGGATGGCTCAGCAGTTAAGCATCTGCCTTTGGCTCAGGTCATGATCCCAGGGTCCTGGGATTAAGGTCTGCATCGGGCTCCCTGCTCAGTGAAGAGCCTGCTTCTCTCTCTCCTTCTACTGCTCCCCCTGCTTGTGTTCTCTCTCTGTCTCTCTCTCTGTCAAATAAATAAAATCTTTAAAAAAAAATCCTGTAGTTATGTTGAAGAATGATGTCCATCTCTTTTGTAGTCTCTCCTGTGCTTTCACTTGGAGACCCTCTTTAGGGATTTAGTGTGCATTTTGTAGCCCAAATTTTAAGTCAGGTCATCCCAACTGCACCCTGAAAATTTTAGGAAACGTCTTCAGCTATACTCAGTAATATGGTGATAGACTTGATTTTATTTGTTTAGGCTAGTAATTTCATGGGAGCATAGCATTATGCATGTCATGTTCCAGTGAGGTAATACTTTTCAAGTGCCAGAAAAGAAACTTACCAATTTTGTACATAGGTCATGGACTTTGTATAGGCATAGGAAATATCACATGTAGCTATTGGGCCTGTGAAGCATATAAAATTAAATCAATTTTTCATGGACTGAAACTTTGCTGACATAGTTCAAATTATTATATAATATGTCCATGATCTTTACAGCAGAGGGACATTTGACAACCCTTTGTTTTTCTTTGAGCCTCACAGAGAAATAGATCATAATTCAGGCCTAAAATAATACTTTATTTTGTAATTGTTCTTTTTCTTTGTTTTACTAGATATAGTAATAATCTTTTTTTTTTTTTTATTATATTATGTTAGTCACCATACAGTACATCCCCGGTTTCTGATGTAAGGCTCAATGATTCATTAGTTGTGTATAACACCCAGTGCACCATGCAATACGTGCCCTCCTTACTACCCATCACCGGTCTATCCCATTCCCCCACCCCCCTCCCCTCTGAGGCCCTCAGTTTGTTTCTCATAGTCCATAGTCTCTCATGTTTCATTCCCCCTTCTGATTACCCCCCCTTTCTTTATCCCTTTCTTCCCCTACCCATCATCCTAGTTCTTATGTTCCATAGATGAGAGAAATCATATGATAGTTGTCTTTCTCTGCTTGACTTATTTCACTTAGCATTATCTCCTCCAGTGCCGTCCATGTTGTAGCAAATGTTGAGAACTCATTCTTTCTGATAGCTGAGTAATATTCCAATGTATATATGGACCACAACTTCTTAATCCAGTCATCTGTTGAAGGGCATCTCGGCTCCTTCCACGATTTAGCTATTGTGGACATTGCTGCTAAGAACATTGGGGTGCATATGGCCCTTCTCTTCACTACATCTGTATCTTTGGGGTAAACACCCAGTAGTGCAATGGCTGGGTCATAGGGGAGCTCAATTTTTAACTTTTTAAGGGACCTCCACACTGTTTTCCAGAGTGGCTGTACCAACTTGCATTCCCACCAACAATGTAGGAGGGATCCCCTTTCTCCACATCCTCTCCAACAATTGTTGTTTCTTGCGTTGTCTATTTTTGCCATTCTAACTGGCGTAAGGTGGTATCTCAGTGTGGTTTTGATTTGGATTTCCTTGATGGCTAATGATTTTGAACATTTTTTCATGTGTCTGTTAGCCATTTGTATGTCTTCATTGGAAAAGTGTCTGTTCATATCTTCTGCCCATTTTTTGATTTGTTTATTTGTTTCTCGTGTATTGAGTTTGAGAAGTTCTTTGTAGATCTTGGATACCAGTCCTTTATCTGTAGTGTCATTTGCAAATATATTCTCCCATTCCATGGGCTGCCTCTTAGTTTTTCTGACTGTTTCCTTGGCTGTGCAGAAACTTTTAATCTTGATGAAGTCCCATAAATTCATTTTTAGATATAGTAATAATCTTACATGACATATTAAAATCGAATGAGGAAGTAGTTACAATGAATTAATATGGAATAAAGTATAGGAAGCGAGTGTTTCTGATTATACTTGATAAAATTGTAGGGTCTGTGCTTGTAAAAAATGCTAGAATTTACTGGGAATAATACTAGAAATTTGAAAAATTAATTTTATCTTTGTACAAAACAGTCATGTATTTACAATTACATAATACAGTTATATGAAGTCCTACATGTTGTGCATTCAGAAAAATGTGGAGCTGGAAAACATCCAGGAAATGGCAACTAAAATCATCAGGAGACTAGAGTGGCTTAAAAGACTTATATCCTTCAGTGTGGAATGATCCTGAGGGATATAATTAGAAAAATGTTAGAGTTGGAAGGGGAATTAGGCTTGATCTAATCCAACCTGTAACTTAATGCAGGAATTTATCGAATGGTAATCCTGGGAAATGGGTGAGCTGCTTCTGCTTGAGTATTGGACAGTACATGCTACTGGGTTTAAATCCTGGCCTTACCACTTTATAGCTGAACAACTGTGGGAAAATTCTTAACCTTTCTGTGCTCCATTTTCCAGGCTTGCTAGTTATTGCCAGTAGCTTGGTCCCTTGCAATAGACGAAGACTACAGGGGATCTGACCTCCAGCCTCCTCCCATCTACCATTGAGAGATGAACTGAGAATCAAGTAAATGTTAGTGTTGCACAGCCTGTGAGAAAGGTATACTCAAGAAACAAAACAAAGGGAAAAAAAAAAAAACCAGAAAGGCAAACCAAGAAACAGACTCTTAACTATAGAGAACAAACTGATGATTTACCATAGGACAGGTCGGTGGGGGGATGGGTTAAATTAGATGATGGGGATTATGGAGTGCACTTGTCCTGATGAGCGTTAGGTGATGTAGGGAAGTGTTGAATCACTACATTGTACACGTGAAACTAATATTACACTGTATGTTAACTAACTGGAACTTAAAACTTTAAAAAATTGGCAAAAGATTTGAAGAGACACTTTGTTAAATAAGAGATATGGATGTCTGATAAACACATGAAAAGATGCTCAACAGCATGAATCATTAGGGAAATGCAAACTAGGAGATGTCACTACACACCTAGTGAAATGGCTAAAATAAAAAATGCGACAAACCATGTGCTGGGAAGAAAGAACTAGAACTCTTTTTTTTTTTAAGATTTTATTTATTTGTCAGAGAGAGCGAGAGAGCACATGCATGGCGAGCCACAGGCAGAGAGAGAAGCAGGCTCCCCACTGAGGCAAGGAGCCCAATGCAGGACTTAATCCTAGGACCGTGGGATCATGATCTGAGCTGAAGGTAGATGCTTAACTGACTGAACCACCCAAGCACCCCTGAACTAGGACTCTGATATACCACTGGTGATATGGTATACAATGCTGGGAAACAGTCTGGTAGTTTAAATATAAACTTACCATACAACCCAGCAATCCATTACCTAGAAATCTACCCAAAAGAAATGAAGACACATTGGCCTCACCTACCCACCCTCACCACAAACACGAATAGACTTATTCATAATCTCCAAAAACTGGAAACTACCATATGTCCATCAACTGGTGAATGGATAAACAAATTGTATGATACACATACAAGAGAACATTACTCAGCAATAAAATAGAATAAACTGATAGATGCAAAAAGAAAAAATCCACAAAAGTGGACAAATCTAAAAAGCATTAATGCATAAGAAGCCAGAGTTGAAAGGCTACATACTGTATGGTTTCATTTATAGAATATTCAAAAAAATACCATAGTAACAGAAAACAGATCAGTAGTTGGCAGGGATTGGGGTGGAGGAAAGGGACTGACTACAAGAGGGTATGATGAAATTTTTACATGATGATGGAAGTGAGCTACATTTGATTTTAGTGATAGTTACATGACCCTATATGTTTCATGGTACTATATGAGAGGAAAATTTTAAACTTCAATAAAATGACTTAAAAAAAGGGTACAGTGTTATATTAAGTGGGAAATTTTTTTGGGTGGGGGGTAATTTTCAGTATATGTTGAAGTGGTTAAAAAGGGAGGTATGGAGAGGATTCCTAGAGCAGCTGACTGTTGAAAGAATTATTATCAGTTTTTTAAAAAAGATTTTTATTTATTTATTAGAGATCACGAATGAGAGAGCACAAGCAGAGGGAGCAGCAGAGGGAGAGGGAAAAGTAGATTCCCCACTGAGCAGGGAGCCCTATGTGGGGCTTGATCTCAGGACCCTGAGATTACGACCTGAGCCGAAGGCAGCCACTTAATTGACTGAGCCACCCAGGTGGTCCAGTTATTCCCAGTTCTGCTTCTTGAACAATATAAATCAGTTTCATTCTTCTGTATGACAGCTCTTCACCTTATCAAATGTAAAATCCTAAAAAGCATAGATAGTGTAAGTATGGATTTTTTCCCATAAAATTCCATAGCTTTAGAGAATATTTTCTGCAATTTGGCTATAATTCAGGAAAAGCAAAATGAAACACAAATGAGTGGTGGATTTGTAGAACTCTTTAATCCAAGAAATTGTGTGGGCTATAAATTTATTTCCATTAGTTCAGGGTTGTTAGTTCAGCAAAATTGGAAATTTGAAGTAAGTTCAAACCGTTTGAGTTTTAAAGTGTGCTAAATAGTGAATTAATTCTATTCAGCTGTGAGTGGCAGACATCTTAGAAAAAAAAAGTGGCTTAAACAAGATAGTATTTTGCTCTCTCATAACAGTCTGAGCAGGTGGTTCAGAATGTTGTTGTACCCAACGGCATCAAAACCATGGGCTTCTCTCTTCTGTTGCTCCCACCTGCCTAACCCTGTCCTCAAGGTTCAAGATGGTGGTTTTGGAATTCCAGGCTGTAGGATGGAGAAAGGGATGAAGGATAAGCTTGTGAAGGACATTTCTGCTTACGTGTTATTGGCCAGAATATAGTGATAGGGCCGCATCTAGTTAAAAGAGATGCTAGGATGCAGTCTCTACTCTGGGTAACCATGTGCTCAGGTCTAAATTGGGAGTCTTTATGTCTGGGAGGGAAGGGTGGAATAAATATTGGGTATGGCAGAACTACTTTGTTCACGTCTCAAGTCTTTAGTGCAGTGTTTCCATAGTAGGCATTCATTAAATACTTGTCCCATGGATAGACACCTCTTATTGCTTGTATTAATCGGGATATTTACTCTGAATATATGATAAATTATGGCAAATTTGTCCATCCCTGGTATTTTTTAAAACATTCTTTCTTATCTGTGTTCTCCCGTTATAAAGAAGGTATCCCTAGTAGCCTGCAGACAGATTTAATACCATACAGAATTTATTTTAGCTCCTTTATTGCTGATGTTTTTTCCCCTACTAAAATTTAGAGTCCTGTTAAACCTCTCTTTTCATGTGTATTTGATCAACATAGTCCTGGCATTTGGAAAGTATTCAGCAAATGTTTATAGATTGAATAAATGAATGGAAATAAAACTGATGAATCCAACCCTTTTTTTCCAGTTACTTCCCTAGAAGAGTTTATGTCTGTAATACAGAAGAAATCCTTGGCTTTAAATGTTTTGCTTGCAAGATTTTTAGAAATACTCATTTGGTTTTCATGTAGAATATGATGATGAGATATTTGGATTTAATTAAGTACTAATTCACTCAAGTTATTAGGCAATAGGGGCTAATATAGTTCAGCAAAAAGAAGAGGCATTCACAATATAATCTTTTAAGATTTTATTTTTAAGCATTCTCCACACCCAACCTGGTGCTCGAACTCACAATCCCAAGATCAAGAGTCTCCGGTTCCACTGACTGAGCCAGCTGGGCTCCCCTTAATGCATTTGACTCTTGATATCAGATATCCAATTAACTTATCAGCATCCCTGTTTCAAGAGATAATGTCATTTCTTTTCCAGTGTTTCATGGGGAAAAATTTCATCAGATATAAAGAGAAATGAGTCAGTTATTTCCTCAGATGTCATACAGTCATGCTTTTAAAAAAAATTACTTTTAGTTAGAAGTTTTTCTCAGCTTTATTGAGGTATGATTGATAAAATTGTAAGATATTTAAAGTGTACATCATGATGATTTGGTTATCTGTATCCATTGTGAAAGGATTTTTCCCATCTAATTAACACGCCTATCATCTCATTTGTGTAAAATACATATGAAAATAATATAAATACATGTATATATATTTTATATATTACATATACTTATATATATGAACATTTAAATTATCTTCTTAGCAAATTTCAGTTATACAATATAGTGTTTTCAACTATAACCACCAAGTTTTACATTAGATCCTCAGATCTTACTCATCTTATAGCTGAAAGCTTGTACACTTTTACCAAGCTCCACTTTTCTACAAGCTTGACTTTTTAAAAAGATTCCACATATAAGCAATACCGTGCAGTGTTTGTCTTTATGGATAATGCCTCAAAGTCCATCCATGGGGTCGGAAACAGGACTTTCTTCTTTCTCATGGTTGAATAATATTGCTCTGTGTGTGTGTGTGTGTGTGTGTGTATATGTGTATCACATCTTTATGCATTTGTTGACAGACACCTTAAGGTAGTTTCCATGTCTTGGCTTTTGTGAATAATGCTGCAGTGAACATGGAAGTGCTGGTATTTCTCTGATACCCTGTTTTTCTTTCTTTTCTTTTCTTTTCTTTGCTTTGCTTTGCTTTGCTTTGCTTTGCTTTTCTTTGCTTTCTTTTCTTTTCTTTTCTTTTCTTTTCTTTTCTTTTCTTTTCTTTTCGGGTATATGCTCAGAAATGGGATTGCTGGATCATACGGTAGTTCTATTAATTTTTTAAGGAACCTCCATACCATTTTTTATAGTGGCTGCACCAGTTTATATTCCCACCAACAGTGCACAAGGGTTTCCTTTTTTTTTTCTCCCCCCACATCCTTGGCAACACTTACCTCTTGTCTTTTTGGTGACAGTTATTCTAGCAAATATGAGGTGATATACATTTTGCTTTTGATTTGCATTTCTGTGATGATTATTGATGTTGAGCACCTTTTCATGTATCTGTTGGCCATTTGTATGTCTACTTTGGAAAAAAGTTTATTTAGTTCCTCTATTTAATCAGATTTTTTTTTTTTTTTTTTTTTTTTGCTATTTAGTTGTATGAGTTCTTTAAATGTTTTGGATATTAACCCCTTATCAGATATATGATTTGCAAATATTTTCTCCCATTCTGTAGGTTGCCTTTTCATTTTGTTTCCTTTTTTGTGCAAAAATTTTTTAGTTTGATGTCTCCCACTTGTTTATTTTTGCTTTTGTTGTCTTGGCTTTTTTTTTTTTTTTTTTTTTTGTCAAATCCAAAAAAATCATTGTCAAGACTTATGTCAAGGAACTTACCACCTATGTTTTCTTCTAGAAGTTTTGTGGTTTCATAATTTGTTTTGAGTTGATGTGTGTGTGATGTGTGTGTGATATGTAAGATAGGGTTCTAGTTTCATTCTTTTATATGTGGCTGTCCAGTTTTCTCAGCACCATTTATTGAAGAGACTATCCTTTCCCTATTGTATATTCTTGACTCCTTCATTACAAATTAATTGACCCATATATGCATAGGTTTATTTCTGGGTTCTCAATCCTATCCCATTGACCTGTGTGTCTATTTTTATGCCAGTATCAGACTATTTTGATTACTATAGCTTTGTAGTATGGTCTGAAGTTGTTTGAAATTGGGAAGTGTGATTCTTCTAACTTTGTTGTTCTTTCTTAAGATTGCCTTGGCCTTTTGGGGCCTGTTTCTGTGAAAAATGCCATTAGAGTTTTGATGGGGATTGCATTGAATCTATAGGCTGCTTGGTCTGTAGAGACATTTTAACATTATCAGTTCTTCTGTCTGTAAGCATGGTATATCTATTGTATCTTCTTTTATCAGTGTCTTATAATTTTCAGTGTACAGATCTTTCACCTCCGTAGTTAAATTTATTCTTAAGTATTTTATTCTTTTGATACAATTGTAAGTAGGATTGTTTTCTTAATTTCTCGGATAGTTCCTTGTTAGTGTATAGAAACACAACTGATTTTTGTATATTGATTTTGTATACTGTAGCTTTTTTGAATTTGTTGACAAAGTAATACTTCATCATTAAATTGTTTTTTGAGTAATTTCATTCACTTTCTGGTTTCTTTGTTTTTTGATTTAAGCATATAGCATTAAAAAATAAAACATCCATCTGTTTGTTACAGTCTTTGCTCTTATCTTTTTGATCTGATAAGAGCACATATGTTCTCAGTAGTCAGTAGTTTCAATTATCAAATGGGGAAGGAGGAATTGAATTTTTGTTTTTTTTTTTTAATTGTATTGACAAAGGGATGCAGCACTGGTTACTTTCCTTGAGGCTGTCTGGGATTTGAGGAGAGAGACCTATTTTTTAGGCCATGCAGGCAAGTGTTTGGGTATTATGAAATTCCCAAAGGTGAGTACTAAACTACCCAGGCATCAAGAAACCATTTAGGTTATTTTAATTGAGTAGAAACTCCCTGAAATTGATTCAGCCATAAAAAAGAATGAAATCTTGCCATTTGCAACAACATGGATGGATCTAGAGCATACAATGCTAAGTGAAGTCAGAGAAAGACAGATGCCATATAATTTCACTCATATGTGGAATTTAAGAAACAAATGAACAAAGAAAAAGAACAAAACAGACTGTTAAATACAAAGAACAAACTGGTGGTTACGGGGGGGGGAGTTGGGTGAAATAGGTGAGGGGGATTAAGAGTACACTTATCTTGATGAGCACTGACTAATGTATAGAATTGTTGAATCACTATATTTTACACCTGAAATTAATATAACACTATATGTTAATTGTACTGGAATTTAAAAAATTAATTAAAAATGAAAGTCCCTGAAATTGATAATATTTTTTTGTAGTTCTGGAAACATATTTTGGAATATTAATATATAGATTGCTTGAACTTGATATGATGGCTACCAATTTGTTTATATGTAGGTAAAATAACTTTCAAGCTTCACTAAAGTTTTTGATATGACAATTTACTACTTGAGAAAGTTGTAAAGGTAAAAATAATCTCCAGTGACAGAAATTCAGTTCTTCCTAGGTCAGCCCATTTCATGTTTGGATTGTTCTGACTGGGGGCATTATTATGTGTAGTTAAACATGCTTCCTGTGAACTGGAGTGAAGGAGCTTGAGATCACATGTTGTGCCACCTCGTGCCTTATCACCTCCAATGAGTTAGTTCTCTGTGCCTCAGGTTTCTTATTTCTACAATAAGGACAATAATGCTTCATAAAGTTATGGGGTTGAGTGAGCAGAGTAGTTAGTACTTAGAAAAATGCTTGGTACAGAACAAGCAATAAGTGTCGTCACTTCTGTCATTGTTATTAATGTATTTGTTTTAATGATTTGAAACTTGACTCCAAGATATATTTTGGAGGTATTGTCACCTCTTTGATTTCCAGCATATAGGCTGTGTGTCATCAAGTGAAATAGAGGACTTAGGTTTGGTGAAGGAAGGGGAAGAGAATGCTGAGTATACTTCTGAACATGCTGAATTTGATGTGTTTGTGGAATAATACTAGTACTGAGATACATGAATTTGAAGAGGAGGGCAGAGTCCTTGGCACATGGGTAGTAATTAAAATTATGAGAGATGGGCTAGATAACTTAAGTATCTACTTGGTTATAGATTAGAAACCTGGGGACCTAAACTTTAAAGAACAGGTGGAAGCCATAAAACATACCATCTGAAAGTTAGTAGAAGAACCAGGAGTGAGAAGTGCCACCAAAAAGGAGAGTCAGTGTTGTCTATTGCAACAGAGATTGCAGTAATCTGAGAACTGGAAAGTATACATGGCTTGATAATTAACGAGTCTTTTGTGACCCTTTGGTTTCAGTAGAGGAGTGGAGGCAGAAGCCAGATAGCAGTGATGTTAGAAGGATGAAAAGGGAGAAGGAACAGACGATAAATGTACACTACTGTTTTGAGACATGTTGGTGAGACGAATTTTGAAAACTAAAGATGCAGGGTAAATGGAAGATTTGGGGGCAACATAGGATATTGATGGGCTATGGAAAAGGAGCTATTAGAAAAGAAAATGGTTGAGTATAAGGAGAGTGTGGAAGAGGTGAGTTCAAGGCCACAAGTTGATGATACTGGCCTCAAACAGGAAACGGAAAGATGAAAACATCTGAGACTGGAGCAAAGAGAAATGTGGATATAACCAAGCCTTGAAGATAGAGGAAATCACTCCTATGGACTTCATTTTCCCCAAAGAAATGGAAGGGGAATTTACTGTAAGGAGTCAGTGGTTGACTAGGTGCTGTGAGGAGAATGGTCAATGTTTAGAATAGTAATTGAGGGAAATAGGAGAGGAGGCTGACAAATTTGTTTTCTGATGGAGGGATTTTTCATCTGAGCAGTATTTGGATATTACTAGTAGTGTAGATACTATGAACGTGTTATATGAAAGGAGAAGGACTGTTATTTCATTTAATGAAACATATTTAGCATGTATTATGTACAAAATACTGTGCTTTGTACTTCTGGGAGAGTCAGATGAATACTGACTGCCTTACTCAACATGGAGGTAGGTATAAGCTCATAGATCATATTGTATGATTTGTTAAAACCACAAATGTTTACAATAGCCTAAAAATGATAAATGATACATAAACTTTGTAAACATACTATGAGGGTTTGAAAGAAGTAGAGATCCCATTAAATGGGAAATAGGAAGGTTTTATGGAAAAGGCAAAAAGAAATACATAAAATAAGGGCTACATGTGTATTTTCTGATGAAATAGTAATAAAACCAGTCATAAGTTTTTAATTTATTATAGCAATCATTTATTCTTTTTGAATACAATGACTCGCATGAACCAAAAATGAAGAAATAAAGAGATTAACAAAATATAGTGAATTCAGCTCTATCCAAAAGATGTTCCAAACTTGGTTATTTATTTTTTTTTTAAGATTTTATTTACTTATTTGACAGAGATAGACAGCCAGCGAGAGAGGGAGCACAAGCAGGGGGAGTGGGAGAGGAAGAAGCAGGCTCCCAGCGGAGGAGCCCGATGTGGGGCTCGATCCCAGAACGCCGGGATCACGCCCTGAGCCGAAGGCAGACGCTTAACGACTGAGCCACCCAGGCACCCCTATTTTTTTGTAGTAATATAGAATTCAGTAATCCTTTCAACAAATACTTAATGAACATCTCCTGTTGGATACTGAGGATACAGAGAAGACCAAGATGCAGTTTCTTTCCTCAGGGAGTACATACTCTAGTAGAAGACACAGAAGTAAAAAGAACTTAAGTTCTATGTAATAAATGATATAAAAGTGGTGTATATAAGTAGAGGGATTTGGGGTTACAGTGGAAGGAAGAATGAATAAATGATTATGTTGCTATGACAGCAAGTTTTTTCTTTTTCTTTTCTTTAGTTGGAGAACATCAATTGACAGGCCATAAAGTGGCAGTTAAAATCTTAAATAGACAGAAGATTCGCAGTTTAGATGTTGTTGGAAAAATAAAACGAGAAATTCAAAACCTAAAACTCTTTCGTCATCCTCATATTATCAAACTGTAAGTATTTTTGTACCTGATAATGCAAAAGAGAAACTGTCTTGAAATATTTCCTATGAATTTACAAATAACTGTTTATCTTTAACTTTTTATGAACATATAAATCTTTTTTAATATTTCTGTCCAGCAAGTATTAATTCATTTAATCTCCATCAATCCTTTCTTACATACTTTTAGTTTATAATTAAAAGTCATTTTTCGAAATCAGTACTGTTTTCAAGTGATGAATGCAGCCTTGGTAGTTGACTCTTTTCTCGTATTCACTTTGAAGGGTATTTAGGACTTCAGTGTCCTTTCATCTTCACGTGAAGTTCACTTGTTCATTGACATAAATAAGAAATGAGGTCTCTGAAATCACATGGCGGTGCATGATTGATTACAAGCTTATCGTCAAGGACCTACGTTCTAGATGATCCGAATATGTATATGCAGGTTTTTTAAGATTAGCATAAGAATTACCTACTAGCTTGGTAACTCACCTCTCCTATTCTTTGTTTCCTTGATTTTAAAATGCGGATGTGTTTGCACTGGTATAATGCCTGGTATTTGATGAGCATTGGCCTAAAGTAGGAATATATAACCTACAAGCTGATTTCAGTTCAGTTTCATGATTCTTTTTTTTTTTTTTAATGATTTTTTATTATATTATGTTAGTCACCATACAGTACATCCCCGGTTTCCGATGTAAGGCTCGATGATTCATTAGTTGTGTATAACACCCAGTGCACCATGCAATACGTGCCCTCCTTACTACCCATCACCGGTCTATCCCATTCCCCCACCTCCCTCCCCTCTGAAGTCCTCAGTTTGTTTCTCATAGTCCATAGTCTCTCATGTTTCATTCCCCCTTCTGATTACCCCCCCTTTCTTTATCCCTTTCTTCCCCTACCGATCATCCTAGTTCTTATGTTCCATAGATGAGAGAAATCATATGATAGTTGTCTTTCTCTGCTTGAC